>NW_027187419.1:42781121-42781376 GCF_028583685.1 Petaurus breviceps papuanus | reverse complement strand
ACACACACACACACACACACACACACACACACACACACACACACACACACACACACCCTTGCATGTTTTCTGCACCTAAATGCACAATTGATTTCCACGAATCTGCTTGCACTTTGGGGGAAGAGGGTTTGCCGTGAATAACAGGGTGAAAGAGGGTGGAGGGAAAAAGGTTTGAAGTGATTGACAACCGTTCCATCTTCCTTGAAACAGGGAGTGGAGGAGAGAGTCCTGAACTCAAGGTCGCCTTTCGGAAGG
>NW_027187419.1:42780356-42781111 GCF_028583685.1 Petaurus breviceps papuanus | reverse complement strand
CACCAAGTCAAATATAGCGGCAATACTTTTTGGGAGGGAGTGGAGGAAGGGGGACTGAGAGAGGAAGGTGGGAGGGAGGATAAGATTAGGGGAGACGAAGTGAAAAAAGTGAATCAGACACATAGATCTTGCATCGAAGAAAAAGGACATCTCGAGACAGTAAAAGCTGTCACTCACAGGAATCCCCCAAATGCATATACGCATGGATGGAGATCCAGAGAAGTAGTTCCCTTTCCCCCGTCATCATCACACTTAGAAGACTGGAAGGACTCAGAGCCTCCTTTTCAAGCCCCAATACGATCACAGTCTTGCCTGGGTCGCCCAGTGGCCCTTCCAGCGTCCTACTTCTGCCTGAGAGTATCGGCAGCATAGACCTCCTGGACACAAGACGAAACTTTGCGTCTAAACCTCGAATCCCTTCCCTGCCTCCCACCCTTCTCCAACAGACACACACACACACACACACACACACACACACACACACAAACACTCTCACAAAACACCTCTCTTCCCCACCGTGGTCGCTTTGCACCAAGATTTGTCTGTGGTGGGACCTTAAAAGAGGTTTGCTGAATTGAAACTGGAGAGGGCTAGTCTTGGCTTTTTTGTCCATCACCTCCAGTCTTCAGATCCTTCAGAAAGCATAGACAAACAGGTTTCTTCTCCCTACTCTTATTCACTCAAGCAAAGGAATTATGGGGTGGGGGTGGGGGGTGAGTAGTGGATAAGGGTCACAGGAGGAGGGCTGTGGTCAT
>NW_027187419.1:42718239-42780346 GCF_028583685.1 Petaurus breviceps papuanus | reverse complement strand
ACCTGCAAGAAGAGCTCTGTCAGTCAGCTGCTGGGGGGGGGGGGGGGAAGGGGGAGACTGACAGAGTGGAAACTGGAGGTAGATAAAGGCTAGCAGCTGGGGACTACAAAGAGACAGAGAAAAGGAAGAAAGAGCTAGGCTTTCTGAGGCCAGGGCATGGTGATGTGGGAGCTTGTATATCCTTCAGTGAAGGGCTGCAGATTATTGAACTCTATTGACGCTTTTGAATAAAAATAGGGATTCCTAGGATGAGTAACTCAAGGCTCATTCCTTTCTGCTTTTCCTTTTTCTGTTGTCCCCTTTCCATTTGCTCTCTGGCCAGATATCAACCATCTATCTCTTATCTGTACACATATCTATTATCTCTGTACACACACATACTTCCTTCTTGGCCTAAGTAGTTGTTCAGGTGGGGCACTCCTCCACCTTCCTTCTATGTTAAGAAAAGGAGGGAGAGAAGGGGAAAAATTAAGGAAGGAGAAAGGAGTAAAGGGCAGGAAGAGGGCCTGATGGAAATAGAAAGTAAAGAGAAAAATCATTTGTAACAAATATCTCAAGGCAAAGCAAGAGACTGATATTTTTCAAGCTGGACTCTCTGTTTTGCTCTTTCCAGCCTTGATTTCCTCCTTCCTAGGCTTAGTTCACAAAGTCCCATACATCTCCTTTGAAGGATTCTAGCTGTCTCTGACTACCCTATGAGATATTTCTGCCATCTCCAAAACCTTAGCAATACTATTTTGTATCTGCTTAGGTCTAGTATGAGTCCGCTTCCTTAATCTCTCTATATATGTCTGAGAACACCCTGGAGATTAGACTATAAAAATATTGATAATGGACAATACAATGTATTTAGTAGTCTCAGCATTCTTAGTATTTCTCTAAGGAGGGAGATATCTATTTTCCAGGAAGATAATGGAAAGGGATCCACATCAACCCTATCTGTTGATGAAGCTTACTAGATGTCAAAGAGCCACCTTGATGCTTTATGAAGACTTTTCTCCAACAAAACTCCAGCATTCTTTTTTGACATCTCTGTCTCTGTCGTCTCTATCTCTGTCTCTGTCTCTCCCTTTCTTTTTGTCTTTTCTGTCCTGTCTTTCAGTCTCTGTCTGTCTCTGTCCCACTGTATCTATCTACCCTTCTACTCCCTCTCTCCCTCCCCCCTTTTTTAAACGTGGCAGCAGCCTGCTTCTCCGGCAGCCAATGTGTTTCTGATAAACTGCTTTTTCCCCCACTAACAAATTCCAGCTTCTTTGGCTCCTGAAGTCACAACAGAAAGACACCCGTTCAGGGACAAGGTACATTTCTTCAGATCAGAGATTCCCTGGCCTCCTCCCTCCATGCCCCCAGAGTGACCCTTCCCTGGGGTTTACCCCCTTTTTTCCTTATGGATCTTGAAAATATTCAGAGTGAAACTCAAAAGGGAGGGGGGAACAAATGGACAGACACAAAGACAGAGAAAACTCTTGAAAAAAACAAGTCTGCTCCTTTAGCTGCTTCCCTCTTGTCAAGCTCATTCAAAGGAGTCCAGGGGAATTGTCCAGAGGAGGAATTTGTCCTCCCCCATCTCATATTCCCACCCCCTTGTTCAGGGCACAAAGAAGCCACTCACCTTATACACCCTTTCCCCTTAACCAGCAGGAATGGAACAGTGGAAACTCCAGGATGGGAAGTGACGCCCCAGTCCGCCTCCGAATCTCTGTGTTTTCAAACACTGATACCTTGTCGGTGGGATTAAATTTGCTAGATCCTCAGCCGGACTGAAGTTAAAGTTTTCCTTTCTTTTCAACCCATCCAGACAGCCTGCCTCAGCTCATTCATATCCTCAGGGGGGTTTTCAGTAATGGACTCGATTTGTGTGTGTTTCCCTCTCACTTGCAAACACTCCCTCTCCCTCTTCCTCTCTCTTTTCCCCTCTTTTAATTTGATTTCCGTTTTCTTATCAATATTTCAACTGCTGTCTGATGAATTGTTCTAACAGGACATCCAAGCATCTGTCACCAGCCCCTCTCCCCCAGGGCTGCATCTACACTTGAAGGACTTTTAAAACAACAAACCTGCCCATCTACAAATACACTTATACCCATCCTTCTGTATGAGTATATGTGTATTCACTGAGAAGCCAAGAGGAAACGCTGAGTGGAGCTCCAGGCCCATTTTAAACTGATTATTTTTCCCTAGGAAGTTTCAAATATCTGTATTAAAATGATAATTCCCCAGGTTTTAAAAATATATGTGAAGCCCCGTAGCTATCCAACTGTTTAGCATTTCCTATTGAAAGGGCGATCATACTCCGTCCAAAAGACTCTGTGTTCCCCCAGGGATAAGCCAACTCAACCAAAGCTCATTCCTAGACACATTCTTTAGTCTGTGTCTACAATGACAAAGTCAAAATCAGAGAGCTGAGGCAATTACCTGGATGATTGGCCGAAGAGGCATTTTAAAAAACACCCTAGTTAAGGACTTGTTTGCTTCAGGGAACATTTGTTGGTTACCTGCCTTGAATAATTCAGATAATTACTCAGGCTTCTACTTAGACTGTGTAGACAAAACCTCATATGGTGTCTCAAATTTCACCCTGCACATATGTAAGCTCGCTTACACAGTTGCACACACAGTAACAGAGCCATTCTTCACACAAACAGATCTCCAGCGTCTCTGATGAGATACGTATGTTCTCTCTCATATACTCCTTTCACGCTCTCCTACATTTTATTCCTGGGTCCCAGTTTTAGGACCCAGTACCAAGAACCCTCTTGGTGTTTCCCTGCTTCCACTGGAACACACCTTGTTGGGACCGAAGGAAATGCAGACAGGGCTGACGGCAGGGTTGGAGTGGGGGGCGACGAGAAAGGGAAAGAAGATAAATGTGCAGGCATCCTCTTAACTGCTGTAATCGTTGGCTCTTAGATTTAGGACTAGAAGGAACCCTAAAGGCCATGTAGTCCAAGCTTCCTCTTCTCTCCCTCTTACCGAAGAAGAGACTGAAGTCCAAAGACTCTAAGAAAGTTGCCAAGGTCACAGAATTAAGTGGTAGAATCGGAATTTGAACCTTGGCCCATTGACTCAAAATTCTGCTCTCCAGCCTCTCGCTCCGGGTTGCCCTGAATTTCCCCCTTCTGGAACCAAATTACGGCTCTGTTCCCCTTGTTCTTCAAGAATAATGAGCATAACCTTATTTCCCTACGAAATTCAAAAAGGAAGGGATTCTAGGGGGTTTCGACCTAGAGGAGAAAGTGGTTTCTCCCCAGTCGGCCTTCCCTTAGAGGGGGAAGCCCACTTTAAAATTCAAGTCTTCCCACGTGGGGGGTAAGAGAACAGGCAGCAGGGTTATTCATTATTTCCTTTGCAACAATATCCCGATTTTTCTCTCCCGGGCCTTCCCCCAAAGTCCAACATATTGAAACATTTTGCTGCTTAATAAGAGCAGCGCATAGAGCCGAGAGGTGAAAGGCCAACCCAGGACCCGTGACTGCAGCTCTATGAACTCGGCGCTGACTGACGGCCGGCTCCGAGCGCCCAGTGCATTCCTGACAATTTCTTAGGAAAACAAGACTCGGGGTTTAGCTAAGACTAGTAACCAAGTCTCTGCCCAACAATAGATAAAATCTTAAAAAAAAAAGTTAGGGGGTTACTTTTGCCCCCCAAAGACCGAAATACAAAAACTTCTTCTTAACAATGAAACACACACACACACAAAACAACCCACACAGAGACACACTCACACATCCCAAATTCACACTTCTAATAGGATACCAATTTTCAAGAGTGAATATTTTTTTTTTTAGTAATGTTGGATATCTGAAAATATCTTTTTAGATGCGCTGGGAGATCAACATTCATTGAAGGAGGCAGAGAATTGAGACTTCCAGTTAAACCTTGATTTCTTCTAAATTATCCTGGAGGGTGTATTTCAATTTTAAGGAGGGTGTACTTTTTTTTTAAATTTTGTGGTGGTGTTGGGGTGAGTGGGGGAAGGGAGGAACAGTGTTTCTGAGTTAACCAAGTAATAATTTCAATTGCCCATTTCCCGAAACTTGTTAAGTCCTCAACAGTGAGAGAACACTGGCTCTTTCCCCCAAAGACTTCTGGGATACTTCAGATTTGTTCTAAAATTGTTAAAGAAAAACTCCAGTGTCCCCAGTTTGCCAAATACTTCATCCCCTCCCCCTTACTGAATAGATATTTGTTGTGGAGGAGGTCCTCTAACTTGTGTTTGACTCTTCATGACCCCATTTGGGGTTTTCTTGCAATGATACCAGCTTAATTTGCCATTTCCTTGTCCAGCTGATTTTACAGATGAGGAAACTGAGGCAAACGGGGTGAAGTGATTTGGCCAGGGTCACACAGCTAGTAAGTGTCTGATGCCAAATTTAAACTCAGGAAGATGAATATTCTAAGACTTCAGGCCCATCACTCTCTCCAATGTTCTCACTGTGCTTATAGGTTGCATTTCACAGCTCAGACTGACATACAAAGCTTTACAATCTGCAAAGCTCTTTCCTGCTAGTTTATCAGTGCAAAAACTATCATCCTCATATTTTTTTCAGATGAGAAAACTGAGCCTCAATGAGATTCAGTCACATTCCCAAGGTCACATTGCTTACATTTGTAAACTGGTCTTCTGACTTGTCTAGTATTCATTATGATAGAGTATAAGTTCTCTGAAGGCAGGGTCTGTTTAATATTTGTCATGGTTTACCCAGTTCCTAGCAATGTGCCTGGCACATAATAAACAAACAAATAAAAAGAAAAGAATAAATTGAAAGTCAGACTCTTGTTTTTTGACTTCCAGCTGCCCTGTGCTGTTTTTCTTTCCAATGTGGTTACTGGAGTTTCCAGGGCTCTGGGCTTAGAACTGACCAGCCCTGAGACAATAAACTCTCTCTGTTGAAAATTGTTGCTCATTTTTCTTCTTAGTGTGAAATATTTTAAGACTCATATCAAGTGTTAGAACAGATAGAGCAGAATCTGACTGTGTTTGCACAGGGAAGCAGAGCAAAAAGATGGAGCAAGAATTTGGATCATTCACTAGCTCCTTAAAAATAAAAAACAAACAAAACCAGTGCATATGATTTATGCAATGCATAAAAGGGGGATGGAGGTGGAACCAAGTCTCATCAAATCATTGTATTTCAACCAGCCCCTAGCACAATACTCTGTACACAGTGAGCACTAAATAAAAGTTTATTGGATTGAGAACAAGCACTGTCACCTTGTTATTAAAGAAAAAAATCGGAACTGGGGAAGCTATGACCTGAACCATTCTGATTGGCTGTAGGCATTGTTGAATTTCACTGAAAGGGGAGTTCCAGTAGACTATTTTTCCGTATCCTACACTAGCCAGAGAGCCAGGCTACTCTTATGCATATAGAACCCACCCGGCTTCCTTAAAGGAAGCATTTCCTCAATTCTTGCCTAGCTTGGCCCAACGAAATCCCCAGGGTCCTAATTTCCCCTATAACTTAGCATCATGAGAACTTGATTTGGCAGGAGGGGATAAGCAAAATAAGAATAATAATCCATATGGGGCTTTAAGGTTTACAAAATGTTTTATAAGTATCTCATTTTATCCTCAAAACATATGAGGAATCCGAAGTAGATAGAGGTTAAGTGACTTATCCAGGGTCACATTCCTAGTACATGTCTGAGGTTGGATTTGAACCCAGTTTTCCCTGACTCCTGCTACAGTGATCTATCCTCTATCCACTTCAGCCACCCAGATTAAAAAATGCTTAGGGATCAGATGAATCAAGCAACAGAGAAGGAGGAGGAGCAGCTAAAAAGATGATCGGGATTCCCTTAGGTTAGGAAATATAGAGGTATATATAAATTGAATTGTGGGGAGGTAGAAGCTAAGAATGTTAGAGCTGAGAGTAATCTTGGAGATTATTTAGTCTAACTAGCTCTTTTAGAAAAGAGGAAATTGAGGGCAAAAGGAAGGACTTGCCCAGGATCACTTAGTTACTAAGTGGTAGATTCAGAACTAGAAATTTAATAAAAATGATTATTTATGCAGCCTTCAAGTTTGCAAAGCACTTTTCATTTGCTAGGAGGTGCCATGATAACAGTGGACAGAGAACTGGCTCTGATGGCCTGGGGTCAAAGCCTGTGCCTAAAATTTATCACTTGAGGAATCTTGGGAAAATAATTTTCACCTCCTTTTTCTCACTTTTTTAAAGGGTAAAATGAATTAGTTTAAAAAATAAATCCAATGAGCTGGTTGGACTAGATGTAGTCTCTGGTACCTGGTTTGACCCAAGACTTATGATCTCATATGAACCTCACAAAAATCTTGTTGAGATTGGTACTAGAGATATCTTTCCCATTTTTTTTTTTGTTGTTTAGTAATTTTTCAGGCATGTCTGACTCTTCATAGTCCCATTAGAGGTTTTCTTGGCAAAGATACTGGAGTGGTTTGCCATTTCCTTCTCCAGTTCATTTTATAGATGAGGAAACTGCAAACAGGGTTAAGTGATTCAACCAGGGTCACACAGCTAGTGAGTGTCTGAGGCTAGATTTGAATTCATGAAGATGAGTCTTCCTGATTCCAGGCATGGCACTCTATCCACTGAGCCATCTAGCTGGCCAGGTTCTTAGAAATTAAATGACTGGCCCATAGTCAACTAGTTAATTAATGTCTAAGTGGTATTTGAATCCAGGTCCATTCTGACTGGGATTAGCATTTTATCCTCTACCCATAGTTGAAACTGGAGAGAAAAATTTTCAGGGTGCATATCCAGAGAACATAGGGGAGGCTTGAACTGGGGGAAAAGAGAGTAGGAATTGGATCTGGGGCTGAAAAGGTTGATCAATCATATGGAACTTAACTAGCAAAAGAAAGCAAAGGGGACCTTCAATTACCTACACTTTTGGCCAATCTTACATCACTTTAATAGTTAAAACTTTTGGGATACCCTTACTAGCTGTGTGGTCCTGGACAAGTCACTTCACCCTATTTGCCTCAGTTTCTTCATGTGTAAAATGAGCTGGAGAAGGAAATGGCAGACCACTACAGTATCTTTGCAAAAAAAAAAAAAAAACGAACCCCCCCAAACAAACAAAAAACCCTAAATAGGGTCATGAGGAGTCTGACATGACTGAAATGATTGGACACTACCGACCACCAATGCCAACAACAATAATTTTGAAGAGTGCAAAGGGGTCTGGAGACCAAATCATTTGTCACCTTCTGGGTTAAAGGGACTCAGGTTCAGTATAACTACACTATTTTTTATGAGATTGAGTTGAAGGACACTGGCTTTGAATTTAGAAGACTTAGATTTAAACCCCCCGATTTGCTCCTTATTCCTTTTGCAATTTAACTGACTCCATTTCTGTCAATAAATTAAGTGGCAGTAATTTAACTGACTCCATATCTGTAATATCAAGATTCCTGAATTTGGAGTCAGGAAACCTGATTTCAGATCCTTGCTATGAGACTTACTACACATTTGAGGATTGGTTTTCTTATTTAAAAAAAAAAAAAAACAACAACAAACTTTAAGTTCCTGAGAACAAGGACTGTTTGGGGGGCTTTTGGGGGTTTGTTTGGGGTTTTTTGGTCTTTCTTTGCATTTTCTTTCCTTACCAGAGTGCCTGGCATAGGTGCTTGATAAATGCTGATGGACTAAAAAAAAAAAAAGAAGATAATATACTATTTGCCTTACAAAGTAAGGAAAATAAGGAAAGTGGGATGTATGTGTGAGGAGTTATCTATGAGGTGATGAAGGTAGATTTGACAATCTGTAAGTGACTTTCCAGTTCTCAATCTGATGATCAATCTTTCAATGTTATTACGGTGGGCTCCCAGAGCTTTGCCCCTAGGTGCTGAAATTTAGAGAGTACAAAAGTTAAAAATAATGATTTTAAAGATTGTGCTATAACAGATATAATCCCTGAGGTTAGACATGTACATTGACAGCCTTCTGAGGACAGTCTTTCAGGATTCAGTCAAAAATTATCTTCGATACAACCCTTTAGTCATAGGGACCAAGAGACAACCTAGGAAGGAAACATTCCAAGGAAATATATATGCTAAATGAGTCACACATAGTATCTCAATTGATGGGCAAAAAACCAAACCAAACAAACAAATGAACAAACCCTGGTAGATAAATGCTTTTACTATCCTTTTCTTATGGTTGAGGAAACTGAGGCAGGCAGAAGTTACATTACTTGCCCAGGGTCATTTAGCTTATAAGTGTCTGAGGCTGGTTTTGAACTAAGGTATTCTTAACTCCAGACCCATGCCTAACAAGGGCCCAATGTCATTTGTGCAGTTCTAGAGTTCACTCTTGTTTTACTACAGTTTTAATTTTTGTTACATTTTGACAGGACTTTCTTTTATTCATCAGAAATTTGTTAGCAGGAATGATTGGTTGAATTAGGAAGCCGTCTTATGGCTCCTCTCCCAAAGGGTTCCTGCCTTGTTCTTTCTCCTCTCCAGTGACTGGGGGTTTCCCTCATGAGTTAGATACTGGGAGTTCTGTCTCATGGCTAAATTTGAAGGGTTTCTAGCTCCGGTTGTCCTGTACACCAAAATAGATTATTGTGATTCTGGATCAATTTATGATTCCATGAAGTTATTTGTATAGGAAGGAATGCATGTAATTTAAAGGTAGAGCAATTCCCTGGGAATTCAGTGACTCCAATCTTGGTCACAGTTCTAAAAAGCAAAGTCTCACCCTTATGCTCTGTGTCAGTTTCCTAAGCAGTAAAGGAAGGGTTCTTTGGAATGCTGATCTACCTTAATGCACTTCCATAGGAAGTTAAATGGGACCCTGAGCTTACTTTTATTCAAGATTAGAAGTTCTATTGATAGAGCCAAGATGGCGGAGTAGAAGCATGACCCACCTGCGGTTCCGGCTTCCACCCTCCCCTATCCATGTAAAAAGGGGACTCTAAACAAACTTTGGAGCTGCGGAACCCACAAAATGACACAGAGAAGCTAACCTCCCGCTGAGAACAGCCCGGCAGGCCCGTAGGAATCGGCCAGCCCAACGCTCTGGGAGCCGAGCCCAGCACCACGCCGAGGCTTTAGCCCCAGGGCGGGCCTGACCAGCCACCAGCCAGAGGGACTCCAGATCAGCAGCAGCTGTGGCCATTTCCAGATTTATCAATACATAGATGCGAAGGACAAGGTGAGAGGCCAGTGCAGTCTGGACTTTGGGACCCAGTAAGTGGGAGTGCGTGGCTTTTACCCCCGGGGCGAGAAACCGCTGAGATGCCGGCACAGCCTGCCAGCACCACGTGGAGGCTTCAGCCCCTGGCCTGCAGAGTGTAGGGGGACCAAGCACCAGTCTGAGGGGTAATCGCTCTTGCTTTAACCTGCTTGGATCTGGATTGCAGTCTAGGGTGGAGGTCCTGGGGTGTGTGTCCAGCTTGCCAGAGCATGCGGAGACCTCAGAGAGGGCACCCATCTAATACCTCCGGCAGCTGAGAAAACCCCAGCGTTTGGGACGAAAACTCCCCTGTCTGATGGCAGAGTCCTACTGTGGCAAAAAGTCCAAAAGTCAAATCATTGAGTGACAAAATGAGCAGGCAAAGTAAACAAAGCAGACAGAAGATTCCAACATTCCAACATTGGGGATAAGAAGGAGCAAGGCATGGAACAGGAGGAAATCAGTGAAGTCAGAACTCCTGCACCAAAAGCTTCAAAGGAAAATACAAGCTGGTTACAGGCCATAGAGGACCTTAAGAAGCAGATAAGAGAAGTGGAGGAAAAATTGGGAAGAGAAATGAGAACAATGCAAGAAAATTATGAAATGAGAGTCAACAGCCTGACTGAAGAAAATAACACCTTAAAAAACAGACTGACTCAAATGGCAAAGGAGGCTCAAAAAGGCAATGAGGAGAAGAATGCCTTAAAAAGTCGAATTTGCCAGATGGAAAAAGAGTCTCAAAAGCTCACTGAGGAGAATCATTGCTTCAGAATTAGATTGGAGCAAATGGAAGCTAATGACTTTATGAGAAATCAAGATGCTGTTAAACAGATCCAAACAAATGAAAGAATAGAAGGCAATGTGAAATATCTCATGGGAAAAACCACTGACCTGGAAAAATAGATCCAGGAGAGATAATTTAAAAATTATTGGACTGCCTGAGAGCCATGACCAAAGTAAGAGCCTGGAAAGCATCCTCCAGGAAGTTCTCAAAGAAAACTGCCCTGATGTTTTAGAACGAGAGGGCAAAATAGAGGTTGAAAGAATCCACCGATCACCTCCTGAAAAAGATCCCAAAAAGAAAACTCCTAGGAATATTATAGCCAGGTTCCAGAATTCCCAGATTAAGGAGAGAATATTCAAGCAGCCAGGAAGAAACAATTTGAATATTGCGGAAACACAAT
Source organism: Petaurus breviceps papuanus (assembly GCF_028583685.1). NCBI lineage: Eukaryota > Metazoa > Chordata > Mammalia > Diprotodontia > Petauridae > Petaurus > Petaurus breviceps. The sequence continues at coordinate 42,769,998 of NW_027187419.1, read as the reverse complement.
CAGGATAACCCAGGATCTGGCAGCTTCTACACTGAGGAATCGAAGGGCCCGGAATGTGATATTCCGGAGGTCAAGGGAGCTGGGATTAAAACCAAGAGTCACCTACCCAGCAAAATTGAGTATCATGTTTCAGGGGAAAATATGGTCATTCAGTGGAATACAGGACTTTCAAGCATTCTTGCTGAAAAAACCAGAGTTGAATAGAAAATTTGACATTCAGATACAAGAAGCAAGAGAAGCATGAGAAGGTAAACAGGGAAAAGAAATCATAAGGAACTTATCAAAGTTGAACTATTTTTTTTTTTTAAGCAATCGGGGTTGAGTGGCTTGCTCGGGGTTGCACGGCCAGTTGTTGTTTCTGGGTGTGGTGCTGGGTGTCTGGGCCTGGATTTGATCTGGGTCGTCCCGGCACTGGGGCCGGTGCTCTTGCTTGCTGAGCTACCTGGCCAAAGTTGAACTATTAACATTCCTACATGGAAAAACAATAATTGTAACTTATGAAACTTTTCTCAGTAGTTGAAGGGATTAGAAATATGTGTATATATATATATGTCTTTATATGAGGGTATGCGGGCATATGAATACATATGTGAATGTGTGTATATACATTTACAGGTATACATAGATAGAGGGCACGGGACCAATTTAACAGGAAAGGATGATACTTAAAAGGTGAAATTAAGAGATGAGAGGAATATAATGAGAGGAGATGGGGAGAGACAGAGTGGGGCAGCTATCTCATACAGAAGAGGCAAAGGAAAATGGTTACAATGGAGGGGAAGAATAGGAAGGCAAAAGGGAATGGGTCAACCTTACTCCTATTGAATCTGGCTTGAGGAGGGAGGGAAATACACACTAAATAGGGGATCTCACCCTCCAGGAGAATAGGGGGGGAAGGGAATGTGAGGGGGGATGATGGAAGGGAGGGCAGGCTGGGGGGGAGGGAAGTTGGAAGCACCCACTTTTGAAAAGGGACAGGATCAAAGTAGAGAATAGAACAAGTGGGAGGTGGGATAGGAGGGAGGGAAATATAGTCAGTCTTTTACAATACATCTACTATGTTATTGTTTTGCATTAGCCGCACATGTACAACCTATACTGAACTGCTTGTCTCCCCAGTGGGGGTGGGTGGCAGGGGGGGAAGGGAATGAATCTGGAATTGAAAGTTTTAAAATCAAATATTCAAATATATGTATATATATATATGTGTGTGTGTGTGTATATATATACTATTATTAATACCATCTTACATGTTATTAAGAAAAAAAGATATACAGGCACTGAGGCATAGAGATCCACTGGAAAAGTTAAAACGGGTATGGGAGAAAATATGGGAGAGAGCAGATTGGAGGTGGGGATATCCTGTGGGACTGCTGTTTTGGGGGGATGGGTGGGGAAAAAACGGGGAGAAAATTTGTAACTCAAAATCTGGTGGAAACGAATGATGTAAATCAGAAGTTAATAAAGCATTTAAAAAATAAAAAATAAAAAAACAAAAAACAACAACAACAAAAAGTTCTATTGATAAATACACATTTCCTGAGGACCAACATACAAACTGGTCCTCCACAGAAAGATTTATCTCTTTCTCCAGGGATCTCCTCCTGGATTAGCACAATCCCATACCAAGTGGATTTCTGCTTTTATTCCTCCTCATTCTTTTTCCTTTAAATATTGGGAATAGGGAAGGGGGAGAAACAGTCTTTCTGCTTCTGGAATATGACAATTCAGATTTTAAACTGTGACCAACTGTGGAGGATAGCAATAGGGGGCCAACCCCCTTATCTTCTGTTATTTGTGTTTCCTGGTAGTCCTTGCCAAGCTGCAAACCTAGATTGGCCTCCAGGAGATTCCAAGGAGGGAAGAGGAGTGGGAAATCTGTTGCTGGAGATAAGTCCAGGAAACAGAGCTAGTAACTATGGCAGAGTCCCTGCAAGAGGGAAAAGCCAGGACTCACTTTGTATTTCAGGATGTGTCTCCCTATAAGACCTTTGCGTCTCCATGACACAGCTACACAGATGTGTATACACACATAAACACACACACACACACACACACACACACACACATACATTGAGAGGAGGCTGGGAAGGGGGAAGGAAGAGCAGGGTTGATAGCTGAAAATTAAGCTGCCAGCACAGGATGGAGGAGTCTGGAGATGCTGGGGGCAGGCAGGATGGTATGGTAGAAAGTGTATCCAAAAGACTAGCTCTATCTTTTACATGCTGTGGGACTTTGAGCAAATCTTATAAAATCTCCAAGCTCTGACACTTGGTCATTAGTAAAATGGAGACAATAATATTCAAAATTTCTATGGCAAAAGTTTATTGTGAAGGATGCTTATTATGATCCTTAAAGTGATACTGAGATATGACCTGGTACATTAATAATAAAAATAACAACAATAGCATTTGATTCCTTCCTACCTCCAATATACTTTGATTGTCCCACCACTGAAATAGGCTTATAGAGCCCCAGTCATTGAGATTTTGAAAAATTAATGAGGCCAAGTGAAAATCTGGAGAACAGAGAGGTTAGAAATCATATAAAACATTCCCCATCTCCTCATAAAGCCTCCCCACCTCAATGCTCTGACTTTCTCTGAGCTTTAATTTTCTTATCTGTAAAATATAATTCAACACATTTTTCTTAAGGTCCCTGTGTGTAGGATTCTGGGGGAGACACCAAACTTAGATGAAAAGATAGAAATACATAATTTTTATTTATTTTATATCTTGCTCTAAAATTTAAAATTTATAAATATTTTACAACTTTATCTGTAGAGATGATGAATATAATATCTCAGATTGTGAATTTGAATTATGAGAGAATTTTCCATCACTCTTATACTAGCACACACACAGACAGACACAAACACACACACACAGACAGACACAAACACACACGCACCCCTTTCCTGTACTCAAATTAGTTCTAAAAAAAATTCAGGTTGAATTCTGAGAAAGTAAGACCTGTTCGACTGAACAGAGAAATTTTTTTTCACTTAGTTCTTTTGTTCTTTTTTTGCAAAGGCTGGGAGGAAGGTGAGTGGGAACATGGAATGGTAAGGTTAAGTAGGATGAGGACAGTAGAAAGGGCATGGGGAAAGGAGTGTTATTTTACTATCTCTGATGCAGGTTTGTAAAGATTACATTATCTTGCTCTATCTTGGCTGATTCAGTGCCTGAAAAGCCTTGATTTAGTCTGGGAAAAGAAGACAAGTTGAAATCAAAGGGAGTAACCCTTTCAGAACTCAGAAAGAGGGCAACCTGTCTCCTTACATTCAAGGAGTAATTTCTTTAGATTAAAACTCCCACCATGTTGGTGGATTGCTTTTTCTCTAAGGACTCTCCCAAGATTCCAGATCTGAATTGAATGGTACAGTTTCATATCTTTGAAATAGTTGATGAATATACTACTTTGGTTCTGAACAGTTGAAAGATGAAACATAAAAAGAAGGCTTATTGACCTATTATTACAATTATGACTGTTCTTCATTGAGAGCAGTTCAGTCAAGTGGATCAAATGCTGAATTATCTGTCCAAACAGAAATCCTAGGGGAGAAGCCCAGCCATAATACCAGCTTCCTTTATGAAAACTTCCCAACCTCACTCCCAAGGATGAACCTTGTAGAGAGAAGTGAGATCATGTCTGCACAGCTCTTTTCACTCCTAAGGGAAAGGTAGTGTATAAATAAGGGTAGCCTGACAAAATTGGCCCGTCATCATTAGCATCATACTTGTTATCATTATTGTTATTTTTATTATGGTAATACTCCACTGGGACAGACTGAGGACAAACATCTGATTTCCTGTTATATCCCTCAAGGGGATTAGCAGTCACACATTGTGACTCCAGGACATCTCATAACTATATACAAAACAACATGTAACCACTAACTAACACAATAAACAGCACTGAGCCACAGCCCACCAAGTTCCTTTTAGGGAATATGGTTCCTTAGATAAGAGATCAAAAGTGGGGAGTAGATTTCTATTTTCTTGGTATAATTTTAAAAAACAGACCCATGGACTTAAGCATCTTCCAATTGTTGGAAGCAGTGCCTCTCACCCTCACTAGAGAACAGAACTGTGAAGGGCAATTGGATAAAATACATATATGAATGTGAGATTGCCATCTTCACTACCATATATGAAAAAGAATGGTGTAGCTGGCATTATGTTTGGGAGATATATTTATTATTCACAAATATATTTCACCATTATGTTTTGTTATTGTTGTGTGCCCTGGTTCTCTGAGCAATAGCTTTCTGCACACACATCTCTGTGATCTTCATAGAGGAATGGGTGGGGCAGAATGGAGTTAATAGATACAAAGTTACTAAGGTAATTTTTCATGGAGCCCATTAAGGGTCTGCTGAACCCTAAATAGGGTAGGGTAACTGGAGTTACTCTATAAGGCACAGAAAGGTAGAGGTACTAAGAGCCCTTATGGTCAGCTAGGTGGTGCAGTGGATAGAAGGTTGGGTCTGGAGTCAGGAGGACCTGAGCTCAAATCTAGCCTCAGACTCTTTCTAGCTGTGTGACCCTGAACAAGTCACTTAGCCTTATTTACCTCAGTTTCTTCATCTATAAAATGAGCTGGAGAAGGAAATAGCAAACCATTCCAGGATCTTAGCTAAGAAAACCCTAAATGAGTTCACAAAGAATCAGATGTGACTGAAACTAAACAACAAAAAGTACTCGCATGCCTCCAGCAATTTAGGAAAAACTGCATTCAGCACTTAGATTAAAAAAAAAACCAAAAAGAACAATTAGCTAATGATTAGTTACTAGTATCCTCTGTCCCTCCTTTTCACTGTAAGTCAGCTCCACACTGTCTTTCCCTACCATGGTGTTCCTCACCTGCTGCAGAATGATTTAGGAATATTTTTGTGCAATTTTCCCTAGGCACCAAAGTTACTAATTATGGTTCTGGGATGGGGGAAACACCCTCTCCCTAACCCTCAAAATATGAATTAGTATGTGTAGATAAAATGTACTTGCCCAGTTTCATATTGGCCAAGTCCAGTTCTGGTCTAATTAAATGAGCTGCCTACCTCTCCTACCATTCTCTACTGAAAGAATGTCCAACAGTTTCCATGCTGAAGAAATACTTATACTTCCATAACTTTGAGATCACAATTTATTAAGATCAAATTTTATGGACGTATTAATGTAAAGCACTGTTTTTTGGTTTTGTGCAGTTGTGTGAGGTCTTGCTGAACAATTGTTCATGTGGGAAAAGGTTGAGGGATGTGAATAAGCTGCAAGTCCATTATGATCAACATGGTGGTCAAAAGACAACTAACAAGATCTTAGGCAAGATAGAAGTGTAGTGCCCAAAAAACAAGGGAAATCATGGTCCTGCTTACTCTCCAATGATCAGACTGTATGGTGGGTATTGTTTAGAATTTTGGGGGCCACGTTTTAGACTTTATGTTGACTTAAGCCTATGCCATACAAGGATCAGTTAGAGGAAGTAAAGATGTTTAGCCTGAAAGGAAGAAAACTTGATATGTGTTCAAATAATCAGAGAACTGTCTTAAGGAGGAGGGATAAACTTACTCAGTGTTCTTTCTTTCCAAGGGTAGAAACAGGAGTGATGGGTGAAATTGCAAAGGGATGGGCTCAGATTTGAAGTAATTTCCTCAAAATTAGAGCTGCCCAAAGTGGAAGGGGCTGCCTTGGGGGGGCAGTGGCTCCCATCTGTCTGAGATCTATAAGCAGAGGCTGGATGATCCCTTGTCAATGTTGTATCAGAGATTTAGAGTTAAGCAGGAATGGAATTGGATGACCTTAGAGGTTCCTTGAGACCACAGATTTCTGTGAAACCCAGCACCATACCTGTATGTCTCTGGTCATTTCTTTACTTCAAGAATTCTCAGCCTTTCTCTATGGAGAAATTATTTTCCCCCTAGCACCTCAAGATTCTTGAGAGGAAAGGAAGGTGTTGATTGTAAAATTTCCTAAGATAAGCAGGAAGATTGCATACCAATACTGAAGGAGAGGTGAGAATATGGTAAAGAGAAAAAATAATTATACAGTAATGTTTATACTAGGTCATGTAGGTGGTACAATGGATAGAGCACTGGGTCTGTAGTTAGGAAGACCTGAGTACAAATCTAGCTTGAGACACTTACCAGTCTTATCACCATGGGCATGTTTTAACTACTTTCAACCTCAGTTTCCTCATCTATAAAATGGGGGCAATAATAACACTTACCTCCTAGTGCTGAAATAATGTTAGTAAAGTGAGATAATATTGGTAAAGCACTTAGCACAGTGCCAGGCAAATAACAAGTGCTATATAAATGCCAGCTCTTATTATTCATAATAAAGTCACTAACAAATAACTATTAACAAATGAAAATTGTTAATGAAGTGCAAAACACTTTAAAAATATTATCTTGTGTTCTTACAACAATTCTGAGAAGTAAGTGCTATTAATATCCCCATTTTACAGATAAGAAAACAGAGGTTTTGAGAAACTAAGTGATATATCCAGGATCACTCAACTAGTAAGTGTCTTTGGTCTGATTTGAACTCAGGTCTTCCAGATTTCAGGCCCAGCTCTATCTACCTTTCCACCTAGAAGTGTTGTAATGAACTGGGAGATGAACCAATTAAGTTTTCTATCTCTTGATAGCCATGAACCTGAAGTTAGAAACATGAGATGGAATCCTATCTCTAACACTTATTGGCTATATAACCCTGGTAAATAACATAGAATCAATACAGAATTTCTGAATTGGAAAAGACTTCAGTAGCCACATAGTTCAGTCCTCATTGGAAAAAGAATCCTCTCTTGGGATATAACCAATGAGGGGTCATCCAGCCTTCACTTAAAAGAATTCTAGTGAGGGGTAACCAAGGTAACCACTCTGAACTTCTTCTTATTCACAAAACTGGGGTAATGGTGCCCAATTTACATTTCTGTTGTGAGATTTAAATGATACGGTACATATAACATTTTTTATTAATGCCAATTGTTTTATTATCATGCTTATCTACTGGTTGGTGATCCCAGCTTTTCCTAAGCAATGGAAACTCACTATGACAAAATTGCCACAAGTTGTTGGGAATGTTTTTTTTTTTTAAGGATCTAGCAAAACTAGTAGACCAAAGGGCTGTATCATTCATCTGTCATCATCCAAGACACCCTGAAGGGAGAGACTTGCTGGTTTCCCAGTAGGATGACCAAATTGTATTTCTCAGCTGTTCCCTTTGCTCTTAATTCAGTCCTGAAGTGACTTTGAATCTGCATCCCTGAATAAATAGCAGTGATGGATATGGTGATGCCCAAGGCCCAATTGCATGTTGATAAGCATTGAACATCTTGGGTGCTTATCTCACATTTTATCTAAACTCTTTGCATTGAGAAAGTAAATCGGGAAATCTCATCACAACAGGCTTTCCTGTGAGGAGACTGGTATTTCCTGTCTGCCTCAGAAGGGACAGGAATAGAGGGAGCACTGGGGTTCTCAGGGACTATGGGCCCTACTTCTCTCTCCCTTGCCCCACCCCCTCATTAGTCCTCTTCAGTTTCCTTTCAGAGACAGGAAGTGGGGGCTACATACAAAGAGATAATTTTTTAAAGTTGAAGTGAATCTACCTTCAAACTAGGCACACATATGTATAGGACATTGTAGGAATGATAATGTTTAGGATTATATTTTCAGAAATATTTCATAAGAGCATCCCTTCATACAACAAAGGAGATAGTCAAATATATGTATATGTTTGAATACTCATATAGTAAATGCCTATCCCTCAATACATGTATATAAAAGTATACCATTTTATACATTATATACACATTCATTAGATTGTATACATTCATAAACATCAATTAGATTGTAAACTCCTTGAGGGTAAAGACTCTCTTTTGCTTTTTTTTTGTATCCCCTTAATAAATATTGACTTAATATTGATTGATTGATTGATTGATTAGTGTAGAGCAATAGCTCACTTAGTGTAACTGTTGTATTCCTAAAAAGTTCTGGGAAAATTGAATTTTCATAAATTGTCTACATTTGAATGTTTTGGGGAGAGCTTGACACTTAAAGAAATTCCATGGTAAATCTTTCTGAAAGTGAAGTCTTTTTGTAAAAGGAATATTCATCACACAATATAGCTTGCGTGTAAATTTGAACAAGCCAAGTCAAGTCAATAAGCATTTTTTGTCTTACCATTCTCTAGACACTGTGAGAAGTGCTGGTGATACTGAAAGACAAGCCCTGCCCTTAAGTTCCTTGGAGAACATTCCAGGGAGAGAGGATGGCATATCAAAAGGATGTATAAGACAATGGAGCATGGGGAGAACTGGCCAGGGCATGATAAAGTCAGAGAGTCACAGGTAGAGCTTAGAAAGGAGTTCTTTGGTTCTTTTTGTTACTGAAATCATGATCCTTCCTCTTGGTCCAACTGGAGGTTCAAATATGCTTTGGGAACTGGAATGACATCCTTGTATAGTGCCATGAGAGAAGGGTCCAAGAGACACCACTCCTCCTATGTGAATTCCACAGCCCCATCTTTAAATATCATTGGTTCTTGGGATAGCATCTTCCAGATCCCAGGTGCCATTCTCTCTGGCTCCATGCTTCTTTCATAGGGTGGGCCTGAATATTCTGCAGGTTGAACATAAGGTCAATCAACACCATTTGGGAGAAGGAAGCACCTGGAAAGGACACCACAAATAGGGAGGACCTGAGTCCAGACCTGGGGTGGAGAAAGGGGTTCTTGCTCAACCCTGACCCAGACTCCCTCACATAGCTTGGGGTTCCTCTACGGTAGTAATTCCTTTATCAATTCCCACTTCCAGTCCAGAAGACTTCTTGGATCTAGACTATACTTTTATATGTCTAATTTGATTCAAACAGGGTAATATAAGAGCTCACATCTCCACAGTGTTTTAATCACAGCAATAACAACCCTGTGAAATAGTGATACACACGCACAATACAATGCCCCCTCCTGCCATACACTTTTTGTTACGTATTTGTGTGTGTATTGTATACAGAGGGTTCCAAAAGTCTTAGTGCGATTTTAAGCAATTAAAGCTGAAAGTTGTACTAATACTTTTGGGGTGTACTGTATGTATATGTTGTAATAAGCATCTTTATTTTAAGAATATTGGTAGCATTATATAGGTTATTTCATTTGACTTGCCCAGCACATCTCCATCTGTGAGGTAGATATCCTAGACATTATTGTCCCCATTTCACAATTGAGGAAAGCTGGTCTTAGAGTAATGAAGTGATTTCCCTATAATCCAAGAGCTAGTAAATATCAGAGGAAAGATTTCAATCTAAGTCTTCCTGTCAACAGGTCTAGAGTTCTCCCCGCTACACTAGGCTACCTTTTGATAGAGAGTGGATGTATAAAGGAGGTCCCTGTTTTGGAGACCAGTGCTATTGCTAGAAGATACAAAGAATGGAAGAGGAATATTTAGGATAAAGGAATATTTGTTTATGGAGGAACAGACATTCCAGAGGGCATAGTGGAAGGGATGGGTGGTTGGGACTTTGTCCAATGGTCAGAGGTCTGAGGAAGATGGGAGTAAGAACTGAATGATGAAGAATGGGGAATGAGATTTGGAATGACTCATAGGAGTTCAGAATCACTGAGACATGCAAGGTATGACCAAGTATGAGAATGTTCATCACCGAGTGGAGGGATCCACTCCTCTTCTCAGAGGAGGTTGGGCATAAGGCAAGAGACAAGTGTAGTACAAGATAGAAAGAAGGCAATGGTCAGATGGGAGGCCCCACTTCACTATTTTTCTTCCCTCCAAAGGCTGAAGATTAGGCAGGAGACAATGCAGCACAACATGAAAGTCCAACATATACAGCAGGATGTAGAAGTGCTACTCCCTCCATCTTGTGCTATGGTTGTCTCTTGCCTTACATATCTCAGTGTTTCTGAACTTTTGTGGGTCATTCCAAATTCCATTCCCCATCCCTTAGCCCTCTTAAATTTCCCTCTTCTACTCTATTTCCTAGTAATCCCTGACACCAGCCTGTTCCCTGATGACACTGTCTCTTTAGCTGCTCTTTCTGGAGCTTGATGCTTTTTCACTCATTCTTCTTGGATCACTGGTCAAGTAAGTTGATTTGGAATTCTCCTTACTTCCCATTGCCACTTTCAGGTTATTCCCTTCCTTCATCATTCAGGAACTTCTCCTCCTTCTAGGTTTATTCAATTAATATTTATTACCCAATCAAAATCCTGGTAGCTGTTTAGAGATTTTCAGGTCACTTCCATTCCTTCTAGCTCATAAATTTGTCTGACCTAAGGGACTTCAACATGTTGATTGATTCTTAAATACCCTAACCACTCAACAACTCAACCTACTCTTTTCCCATATATAAAGATAGTCATACACTTAATCTTGCTATCACATACAAATGCATTACTTCCATGTTCATGAATTCTGAAATCCCCTTATCTAATCATAATCTATTGGTTTTTCACTTTTCCCTATGCCTTGCTTTACATGGCACTACTCTTCATCTGCACTATGACCTCCACTCCTTAGACCCATCAAATCTCTCCCTGTAGTAGCCATTTTCTCCTCTTCTCCCCATCTTGACTCCTTGGTGAACCAATTCAACTCTACCCTATACTCCTCTCTTAAATCCCTACCCGTCCCCTGTCCCTTATCATATTGCCAGTTATGCTCAGACAAGCCTAAGCCTTCGATGACTCCCATTATCCAGCTCCTGCTCTGGTATATACATATTGCTGAATGAAGACAAAGAAAATCACACAACTGTTCAGACTTGGTCCACCACACATTTGTGTTACACAGTGTCAAGTAACACACTTGTTACCTCATTACTACTAAGCAATCTTTCTACACTTCCCTTATCAACTCAATATCCCATTCCCCACACTCTTCAAACTCATTCTTCCTTCCTCAAACTTCCCATCTCACCTGCCCCCCCCCAGCCTCTCAACTGAGAACCTTGCTTCATATTTTATAGAAAAAAATGAGGCCATTCTCCATCTTCCTCTCTTATGCCCTCTTCCTCATCTCCTATCACTCAGATGCCTTTTACCACTATCTCCTCCTTCTCCAGTTTCACATAAAGAAATGGCTTACTCCTTACCAAGGCCAATACCTCTACCTGGACAAGCTATTCCATTCCATCCCACCTTCTCCGACAGATTACCCCATCTCCCATCTCCACTCTATCATTTATCTTCACTCTCTCCCTGTCTGGATGTCTGGCTCCTTCCCTACTTCCTACATACATGCCCTCACCTTCCTCATCCTCAAAATACCTTTACTTGATCCTTTCCTCCCCCTAACTATTGTCCTATGTCTCTTTTGTCCTTTGTGGTTAGACTCCTCAAGAAGGTCAAGTATAATAGCTGCTTCTACTTCTCTGCACTCACCCACTTCTCAACCCCTTACAATCTGGCTTCCAACTGCATTGTTCTACTGAAATTTCTTTCTACAAAATTACTAATGGTCTATTAATAGTAAATAAAATGCCTCTTTCCCAATACTCATCTTCTTGTCTTCTCTGCAAACATTAACGCTATTGATTGCCATCTTCTCCTTAATACTCTCTTCTCTCAAGTTTTCTTGGATCAATACTCTGTCCTGGTTCTCTTTCTACCTATCTGACTGCTCCTTCTCAGTCTTCTTGGCTGAATCCTCATTCAGATCATGCCTCTAAATTCAGTTCTCCCACAGGGTTCTTTCCTGGTTCCTCTTCTCTTTTTTTTTCTCTATAGTAGTTCACATCATCTCCCATTGGTTTAATTATTATCTTTATGGTAATTGCCAATGATTGTCAGATTTATCTAGTTCTAACCTCTCTACTGACCTCTGATCTTGGATTTCCAGCTGCCTTTCAGATATCTCAAACAGATGTTCAGTAGACATCTTAATCTCAACATTTCAAAAATGGAACTCAATATCTTTCTCCCTTCAAACCCACCTCCTACCTTCCCTATTATTGTAGAGAGCAGCACCATTTTCCTAGCCCCCCAGGCTTGCAATCTAGGAATGATTTTGGATTCCTCATTGTCTCTCAAATTGCCATATACAATCTGATACCAAGACCTGTCCATTATGCTTTTGAAACAGCTCTCAAATATGCTTCCTTATCTTCTCTGACACTGCTACCACCCTAGTGCAGGCACTCATCACCTCACACCTAGATTATTGCAATAGCCTGTTGGTGGGTCTACCAGCCTCAAGTCTCTCCCCATTTCAATTTTGTTCTCCATTCTGTCACTAAAGTGATTTTCTTAAAGCACAGGCCCCCATCCTCCACTCAGTAAACTCCAATGGCTCCTCCCTATTACGTCAATGATGAAATACAAAAGGCTCTGGCATTCAATATCCTTCATAACCTAGCCCCCTCCTACCTTTTTAGTCTTCTTAAACCTTAGTCCTTGACATGTTCTTTTTCAGCCAGTGACACTGGCCTCCTGACTGTTCCACAGACAGGACACTACCTCTCTTGACTCTGGGCATTTTCTTTGACTATCCTTGCTTGGAATATTCTTCCTTTTCTGCTCTGACTACTGATACCTCTCTTTCTCTCTTCCTTTAAGTCCCATCTTCTATAGGAAGCTTTTCCCAACCCCTCTTCATTCTAGTGTCTTACCTTCTTTAATTATTTCTTATTTATTTGTATATTATTTCCCTCTTCCCCACATATATAATATATGTAATTATATATGTATATGTATATGTATACATATCTTCCACATTGTGGGTTAGAAAGCACTTAGTTGAATATATGTTATATGTGTGATAAATAACATATACATACATCATATATGTGCAGAGAGAGAGAGAGAGCCTAATTTGTATTCAAGGTTTTAATTACATTTTCAATCCAAATGTCTCTCTTTTTGAAAAGGAAAATACCTCAATTAATGAAAAGAGCTGGATGGTACTGAATGCAAGTAAGCCCTTAATAATACTTACTGATTGAATATTTAATACTTTCACTATTAGCCACTACTAATTATCACTAAAGCTAATCATAATATGATTTAATAAATATTCACATTTTCAAAATGCAAAATACTTGTATGGGGGAAAGATTGAAGTCTGCTTAAGGAGCAAATGTTCAGACCTAGAAGGGAGAACTGGTGGTCATCTTGCCCACTTTCATTTTACAAAGGAACAAATCAAATCATAGAGAGGATCATTGACTCAAGCTCACAGTATTAGTATGTGACATAAAAAGAATTTAAATCCAGGTCAGCTGACTGATGAGCCAGTGCTTTTTCTAACACATTGCACTGTATATATCTCAAACTTGAAGAAATCTAGAAGTATCATAGGAATAACCTGTGGAAATTAAATTCACTAACTCCAATATACCTAATTACACCAATATTTGTTTATCTGCTTCTCAGGGATGTTTAAAATCTTGAAAATCCTCCAGTGCCCAAACCACCCATTTTGTTTCTCTGTGTTCCTTCTGGAGGTGCCTATTCTGATACTAATTGTGCCCAACTACCAATGAGGGAGAAATCAGGACTCTATGAAGTCAATGAAAAAGTCAATAAATATAGTGGACATTCACCAAGTGTTTTTTAAATTGTAAAAAGCAAACAAACTAAAAATAAATTAGACCCTGTTTATTAGAAACAAGAAAAAGTTAAAGTCTAAGCAATATTTGAGATGGTGCAGCTAGTGGAGAATCCTGGGCCTGAAGTCAGGAAGACCTGAATTTAAATCTGGCCTCAGACATTTTTTTTTAAAGCAATTGAGGTTAAGTAACTTGCTCAAGGTTACAAGGCCAGTTATTTTTGTGTGGGTGTTAAGTATCTGAGCCCAGAACGCATCCCAGGTCTCCTGACTCCGGGGCCTGTGCTCTTACTCACTGAGCCACCTGGCCGCCTCTAGGCCTCAGACATTTACTGGTTGTGTCAACCTGGTCAAGTTATTTAACTTGCCTGCTTCAGTTACCTCAACTATACAATGGGGATCATATAACACCTTCACTGAAGCATTGTCATGAGGATCAAATGAGTAAAGTGCTTAGCACAATGCCAAGTACATAGTAGGTACTGACATTTTTATTCCCTTCTCCCTTTATATATATTACATATCTAATTATAGATAGATGACTGAATGCATTTGTCTTCCATGTTATGAGTTAAAAACTGTTTGGCTTGTATTACTGTCCCTAAAAAGGAATAATCTTGTCATAGGGTCTCAGAATTAGAAGGGGCCTTAGAATCTTCTGCCACCTTTACCTAAAGCTCAGGGGTTCTTTAACACTCAGACTCTACTTGGATACCTTCAGTGACAGAGAACTCATTACCTCTTGAGACAGCCCATTCTATTTGAGACATCTACAATGGTTATGTAATTCTTTATATTTGAGCTCCTGGTGACCGTGTGACCACCCTGCTCACCTGACTATTGTTGTTGTGTTGGATTTTTGTGACCTCATGGACCACAGCACACCAATGCCATTCATTTTCTTGTCAAAGATACTGGAGTGGTGGGGGCAGCTGGGTGTCACAGTGAATAGAACACTGGTCCTGGAGTCAGGAGGACTTGAGCTCAAGTTCAGCCTCAGACACTTGACTCTTACTAGTTGTGTGACCCTGGGCAAGTCACTTAACCCCAATTGCCTTGTGAAAAAATGAAACAAATAAATTTTTAAAAATACTGGAATGGTTTTCCATTTCCTTTTCCTATGGTTTAAGGCAAACAGAAGTTAAGTGACTTGCCCAGGGTCACACAGCTAGTAAGTGTCTGAGGCTAGATTTGAATTAGGTTTTCTTGACTCCAGGCCCAGCTCTCTATCCACTGAACCATGGAGCTGCCTCCATCCCAACTCCAGAAATTTCTTATTACTTTTAGAATTAAATGTAAACTTGTTTATTTAGTTTTAAAACCCTATGTAACCTGGCCCAACCTACCTTTCTGGCCTAACTGGATCTCACTCCTCCTTTCACACTCTGTGATCCAGGCCAATTGGCCTTCTCTCTCTTCCTAACTCCTATCCCTCCATCTCTCATCTCCCTGCATTTGTGTTGGCCATCCCTCATGTCTAGAATACATTCCCTCCTAACCCCATCTCACAGAATTCCTCTTTTTCTTTAAGACACAGCTCAGATGTGATCTGCCTGAGACCCCTCTTGGTGCTGGTATCTTCTCTGTCATTTATATTTAACTACTTTGTGTATATATTATGTCATTAATATTTAACTACTTTGTGCATGTGTTAATTAACTTGGTATTTGTTATACATATGTACAACATGTCATATGTACTTGTCTTTCTCCCCATTAGAGTACAGGCTCATTGAGAGTAGGGATCAGTTCATTCTTTGTACTTTTGTCCCCAACACCCAGCATAGTGTCTGACATATAGTAGAAGTCTAATAAATATTTGCACATTGACTGCTATGAACCCCAAATTCTTTTTCTCCTTGGTGGTTCTGAGGTAACTATAGGTTGGTGCTATACATTTAGAGTGACCAAATGGGCCGTTGGGAGGCAGAGGTCTGCAGTGTGGGTAACAGTGCATGATTTTCTAGCAAACTTAATTACTTTCCTTTTGCAGGGGAAGCTACCCAAGATTATTCGATGACATCTCCAGGAGGCAGGTGTCTGCCTGAGGAAGTTGTTTTACTTTTTAACTCTAGATTCTTTCCTCATATGAGGTTGGGGGTGCCCCACTCACTCAATCAATTAATATTTTAGGTACCTTCTATGTGCCAGGCCCTGGGAATATGTGACCAAACCGTTGATATAATTCCTGCAGTAAAAGAATTTGCCTGTCATTGGGGGAGACAAAATGCATACATATAAGTATATGTAGAACAAATTGATGCACAATGAATCAAGATAGTTCGATATGAGGTAATTAATGATGGTGAGGAAGGGCATAAGTAGTTTGGGGGGAAGGAAAGTTACTATGTGAAAGTGGTACTCATTGAGATGCATCTTACAAGAAGTTTTTGAATCTATGAGGTAGAGGTGAGGAGGGAGTGCGTTCTAGGCATGGAGAATAGCTTTTGTAAAAGCATGGAGGTTGGATGATCAAGTGTTATATGTGAGTAACTGAGAAAAGTCCGGTTTGATTGGATTATAGAATGTGGGAAGGGAATATGATCTGGAAAGATAGGTAGCTGTCAAATTGAGATAAGCTTTAAAAGCCAGAGAGGAGTGTATATTTGATCCTAGAGGCAATAGTAAGGCTGGAGTTTATTGAGTAGGGGAGTGGCATGGTTAAATTTATGCCTAAGGAAAATCATTTTGGCAGCATTATGGATGAATTAGATTGGAGGAAGATTTGAAGCTGGGGGAGACCAATTAGTACACCACTATAATAACGGAGTGGAGATGAGGGCCTAAATGAGAGTAATGACTATGTGAAGAGAGAGGAATCAGATTTGAAGATATAGTGGAGGTATAAAGGTTAAGATTTGACAAGTGATTGAATATATGAGATGAGAGAAATTGAAGAATTGAGAATGTTGCCAAAGTTAAGACCTGAGAACTTGGAGATGATGTCCTAGACCAAGGTGGGGAACTTGCAGCCTTGAGGCCACAGTGTCCCTCTAGGTCCTCAAGTGTGGCCCTTTGACTGAATCCAAACTTCACAGAACAAATCCCCTAAATAAAAGGAATTGTTCCGTAAAACTTGGACCTAAAAGGACCTAAAAGGCCACATGTGGCCTTGAGGGTACAGGTTCCCCACACCTGCCCTAGAATAAAACAGGGAAGTTTATAGGGGAGGGTTTGTTGAAGTAAAAAGATAGTGAGTTCAATTTTGGGGGTATTGAGTTTCATATGTTTCTGGGATGTCAAATTTGAAATATCCAGTAGGTAGTTGTTGATGCAGGACTGAAACTCAGGAGAAAGGGTGGTTCTGGATATATATATATATCTGTGAGTCATCTGCATAAAGGAGATAATTAAATCCATGGGGACTGATAAGATCACCAAGGAAGAGAATATATAGAACAGAGAGAAGGGAGATCAGGACAGAGCCTTGAGGAACATCCACAGGCAGGAGAATGTGATACACATGCTGATGTAGCAAAAGGAAGTGAGGTGTGGACAGGCAAGAAGGAGAGCAAAGGAAGCGCAATGCCATGAGCACTCAGGGTAGTTCTATAAGTCTGTATGACTCTACATCACTCAGGAAGGCACAAATCCACTAGAGGGAAAAGGAGTTGTTTTGACTAATTGTTGTTTGAGGTATGAACCCTTTGATTTTCTGTTCATGAAATCATACCTAAATTAAACTTAATATACTGTTAGCCTGAGAGCTTCACTAAGAGCTTAAGATCCCATTCTTTTCAAAAGAGTGATAGATGAAGAATTTGTTAAGTATTCACTATGTACTGGGTACTGCTAAGTACTGAGGATCCAAATTCAAGCAAATAAAATCATCCCTGAGCTTTTTCCTAAAAATGAGCATTTCAGATAGGGACTCATCACTCAGTAGGGCAGGCCTCAGGGTACAAGCAACTTCCAGACTGCTGGAGGGGAGGTAAAGAAGTCTGGAAAATGGAGAAGTCCAAGTTCTCAGGTCTTAACTTTGGTATTATCCTCAATTCTTCAATTTCTCTCATCTCATATATTCAATCACTTGTTAAATCTTAACCTTCGTACCTCCACAATATCTTTCAAATCTGACTCCTCTTTATTCACAGTCACCCCTCTAATTTAGGTCTTCATCTCCACTCCACTATTATAGTGGTTTCCTAATTGGTCTCTCCCAGGAGAAACTGTAACTAGGAGCTTGAGCCAAAGAGAGATGTCCCCTGTATTGAACCTGGGACACATGAGCCCAGAACTTGTTTTGAATCACATTTTTAGTTCAGGTATAGCTTGGACTAGATGGTTTCTGACCTCTCTTTCAATTCTGACATTCTATATGATTCTGCCTGTGTGAGCTAACATCTGTCTACCTATATATTCCACATATTTGATCTGCCTTTTTCACACAAGGAAAATTAATTGGATCTGTCATTATGAATGAATGAATGAATCATTTTTGAAAGCTTTAGAAATTCCACATTCTCATATAAGGATGAAACAAAGTAGTGCACTATTTTCTGGTGACATAAATAGAAAAAGTAAGATAATTCCTAATCTCAAGGAGCTCTTGTTTTAATCAAGGAAAAACATACATGGAAAGTTTGAGCTGCAAGTCAGATGGAAAGGGCCCATGGTCTTTAGCAAAGCTGATAGTAATGTTTCTTATTTAATGTCATTTTGATCAACACAGTTATATCAGTTTCTGATGAACCACCTGACAGTGCCAAGGACTTTGGTGGCAAGATCTTTTTTTTTCCCCCTGGGTCTTCAGTAGCTATTGCTGTAGCACCTACAGGAGCAGCTGCCAGTCTGTATCTGTACAAATGTTGCTTCCCTGGATGATAGCTCCCGTCACTTAGCTGGAAGTGTTATTATTCCCCAGGCTCCAGCATTCAGGGTCCTGGGTTACCTACATTAGAGTATGAGGGAGGTGGTGTTTAAGGTGGTGGTGGTGTGACTTTCCTGACACATGCTGCCTCCTGTCTCTCCTTCTGGAGTCCTTTGCTGCTTTAGCAAGGTCAACTTGCCCCAACCTAATTGTAATTGACAATTGGTGGGGATGATTGGCTTCTTCCCCCCAGGATCTGCTTCCCTGTGTGATACCTGTGAGGGCTAGGCTGGAAAGTAGGACCAATGATCTGTGAGATATTGCCACTCATAGGACTCCTATGCCCATTTGGCAATTTGTGGTAGTTGGTCAGCAATTGCTATTCATGACAATCCTCCAGATATTTAAAAATAGCTTTCATGACTTCCCCTTTTAAAATATTCCTTAGAGTAAATTCCCTTAATCTCATCAACCAACATTTATATGATACATTTCGAATCCCTCCACACACATATTGGCCCTCCAATAGACCTGCTTCAGCTTGTTACGTAAGTACCCATAAATGAATGCAGTATTCTAGCACTGATATGACTAGGACATAATCATAAAAATAATTTTACTTAAATTAAAATGATTAAAAAATTAAGATAAAATAAGAAAATAAATAAAAATCGGTAGAGGGGAAAGTTAAGGCAGAAACATAATGAGTTTAATTTAGACGTGTTGAATTTGAGATGTCTTCAAAACATATGGTTTTGAATGTTTCAATAAGCAGTTAGTGATGCCATTTATATAAAATTATATATTTTAAAATAAGTTTCTATTTATGTCTTCTTTTTTATATCATCATAGTTGTCCCTAGTATTTCTCCCCCTCCCAAGAACCATTCCATATAACAAAGAGTATTTTTTAAAGAAAAAGATAAAAAAAATAGTACAACATGAATGCATTGAAAGGTCTAAAAACATGCTCATTGTGCAACATCTGAAACCTTCCATCTCCATGAAGGGGTGAGTTGGGGTTGTCTTTTCGTATCTCTTTTTTCAAGTCATATTTGATCTTTATATTTGTGTTACATTCACTTTTGATTTTTGTGTGTGATTGTTCTTTCCATTTATGTTGTTGTAGTTACTGTGTATATATTTTTTCTTGCCTCAGCTTTCTTCACTCTGTATCAGTTCATGTAGATCTTCCCATGCTTATCTATATTCATCACATATATAATTTCTTACAGGATGGTAATACATTTATGTACCAAAATTTGTTTCAGTCACTTTCCCAAACAATGGGCTTCTACTTTGTTTCCAATTCTTTGCTATCACAAAAAGTAGTAGTGCTATAAAAATTTTGGTGTGTCTGGAGACTTCCTTCTCATAGATGGCTTCCTTGGGGTATAAGCCCAGTAATGGAATCTCTGATTCTAAGGGTATAAACATTTTAGTCACTTTATTTGCATATTTCTAAAGTGCTTTCTAAAATGGTTCATCATTTCACAGCTCCACCAACCACGTATTAGCATATCTATTAGTCTACAACCCCTACAACATTGACTATTGCCATTTTTTATTATCTTTGTCAATTTTCAGAGTGTGAGGTGAAACCTCAGAGTTATTTTGATTTGCATTTCTCTTATTATTAGTGATTTGAAGCATTCTTTTATGTGGTTATAAATACTTTGCAGTTCTTCTCTCATACACACATATTACATATATATGTATGTATATATGCATATATATTTACATATAAATCTGTATTTTTTACATACTTTGATACCAAATCTTTATGAGAGAATTTGATGTAGAAGGTTTTTTTTCCCTCACCTTTCTGCTACTTCCCTTCTTATCCTCAGTGCATTAATTTTATCTGTACAGAAGTTAAAGCTCTATATATTATTTATTTGCACCTTACAACAACCTGATGAGGTAGGCACTATAGGCATTATTCTGCCCATTTTGCAGACAAGGAAAATAGGGCCCAATGATGTTAAGTGACTTATCCAGAGTAAGACAGATAACAAGTATCAGAGACAGGCTTCGAACATGCATCTTTGACTCCAAGTCTGATGCTCTATCTATGATGTCACACTACCCATCGAAGTAAAATGGGACCCTGACTACTCTTCTTTTTTTTTTTTTTAAGCAATCAGGGTTAAGTAACTTGCTCAAGGTTACACGGCCAGTTATTTCTGGGTGTGGTGCTGAGTATCTGAGCCCAGATTTGATTCCCAGGTCATCCCAACACTGGAGCCGGTGTTCTTACTCGCTGAGCCACCTGGCCGCCCCTAAGCAATTGGGGTTAAGTAACTTGCTCAAGGTTACACAGCCAGGTGTTTCTTGGTGGGTGCTAAGTGTCTGAGTCTGCGATTCGATCTCCAGGTCATCTTGACACTGGAGCCGGAGCTCCTACTTGCTGTGCTACCTGGCCACCCCTCTGACTGCTCTTCTTCTGAACTTCTCAGCAGATTATAAGCTTCTTCTGGGCAAGAGCTGTTTTGTTTTTATCTTTGCAATACCAGTACCTTAGTAGCATCTACAACATGGTAGGCACTAAATCTACTTCAATCTCAAGAGTCTTTGTACAACTGCGAGTGAGAAACATTCATGATATGTAAGTCCAAATCACCACCACCACTGAAGTGTTACGGTCTGCCATTTATTATACACATTCATCTCAATTATTGTAAGGGAAGAAGAAAGTACTAGGAGAGTGTCTTCAACCCCAAAGTCATAGCAAATATAATATAGTGTCCATCAACAATTCCATAGAGTAAAGTTCTCACTCTTAGCTCTGTGGTGCAGTGAATAGAGACCTGAGCTTGGAGTTACGAAGACCTAATTTCAAATCTTGCTTCAGACACTTACTAGCTGCATGTCCCTGGACAAGTCACTCAGCTTCTGTTTGCCTCAGGGTTTCCCAGGGTTGCTTTGAGGATCAAGGGAGATAACAATTATAATTACAACAATACTTTTATAACAGTGCCTGGTACATAGTAAGTACTTTATAAATGTTAGTTATTCTTCTCACTCAAGCTGGCTAGTATCAGTCTATGTGCATGTGGACAAGTTTAGAGCAAACACAGGGAAACAATTGCAGGTTGGATAACACATTTAGCACTATTGGACTATAGGAATAATCTAGTCAAATGTCTTCATTTTATAGACAATTTAGGTTCTGGAAGATTTGTCCAGGTGCAAACAGGACTCAAGGGCCTTTGAGGTTGGAAGAACGTGATGCAAATGGGCTCTACATGGTGGTTGGATTTGACTCCCTCTCCTCTGATTCCATTTCCTGTCTCTAACTGCCATGGTTTGATCGTTGGGAATTACCCACCCGTGACTGGGGAGGGAAATAGAGGGAAAATTAAACAGCTGCTTTCATCTTCCCTCTCCTGTCACAAGGGGCAAGAGATAATTGAACCCCAGCCAAAACATGCTACTCACTCACAACCCCACTGTACTCACAGGCTCTATCTGCATATGAATCAGTTTAGGATAAAGCAACAGAGATCCTGGCCCCCTCAAAGGAGATTCTTTTCACTTTAGCATTTTGCTATAAACCTCTGAGTCAGAAAAAGAGGGACACTACTCAGTGATGGAGAGTTGGGAATCCATGCCTGATAGAGACCTGTTGCTAACATAGATACAATGATAAGGAATGTGAGACGTCAAGACTTTAGCCCCAGAAAAGGGAATTAATAGGGGTTACCAGGACTGGTCACATGACAAGATGTTCCACTGGCATCTTCTTGGTATCAAGAGAAAGCAAAGAAGGCCCTCAGCACATTGGGTAGACTCACTGACAAAAGTCATACAGGATAGGAAGGCATGTCTGGGTGGCAATCTTTGCATATTTTCAGGGAGCAGTTGAGTCTGGGAGATCACAGATCTCCTGGAATAACTGATATTTTTAGGAATCTAGGCCCCTGAGTTTTACATCTTGTTACACTTTTTAATCACGGAGTACATTTAAGTAAGTAGTTTTTTCTTTTCAATATCCTAATTTCCCTGATCTTTCAAATGGTGGTTCTCCAGTCCTAAAAAAGTGAAGTTCAACAATGCTATCCCTAGGTCCAGGTGGAGACAACTTTGCCTTAAACTTGATTCTAAAAATTCACCACTGGCTAAAAATACCCTGTTGACACAGTCCTGTCTGTGCCCTCTGCATTTTTTTTTTTTTTGGTGCAAAAATTTACGTCTTTCATTTTTGTTGGCTAGAGTCCTGGTATGTAAAGGTTAAGGTGTGGGAAGCCCTTTAGAGGTTCAACGGGAGACAGGGAATTGGATACAGTTTTTCTTTCTGGAAGGAACTTTCATCGGGGTTTTAAAAAATGTTTAGGCTCCGCTTGCTACTGTAACCTCTAGTCTTCTGCCAAATGGCAATACAACACAAGAAAACTTCCTTTTCAAGTTTTGGTTAATAAAACGACACAATGCAAGACAAATAAACAGAAACAGAAGGCTTGTGTGCTAGGATAACTTCAGGAGCACATGTGGAGGGGGCGGGGCTACCCTGCTGGACAGGAAGAGACCAATAACACCCAGCACATCAGCACTGCTCAAAAAACTGGGTCCCACTGCTCAGGGCCTAAAAGAAATCAGGGAGCAGGCCCAGAGCAGGGTCTCTTCATCTTGTTTCTGTCCATCCGTGAGTCAGTAAACAAACATTTATTAATCGCCTTCTATGTCCCCGGCACTGTGCTAAGTGCTAGGAATACAAAGAAGGAAACAAAACAAAGCAAACCTACCAAAAAACCCAGTTCCACTTCTTGAAGCATTACAATTTAATGAAGGAGCTCACTGTCATGGCAGTCTAGTGAAGCCTATGGATCCCTTTTCAGAATGGTTTTTAAATGAATAAAATAAAATGCATATGATTACCAAGGAAAATAAAATATTTAGAAATGCAGTCATCAAAATATTTTAAAAATACTCAATTTATGGATCCCAAAATCTGGTAGAAAATTCAAATGTAAATTGTTTCTTTTGTTTATATGAGTCCTATTATCAAGTGAATTGGTGTTTGTAGCTAAACTTTTGTAGCTACATGTGTTGTAACACCATTCATTCATTTTTTGATTCACTAAGCATTTATTAAGTGTCTACTATTTTCTAGATACTAATGATACAAAAAATAAAATCAAACAGTTCTTGCCCTCAGGGAGTTTATGGTATACTGAGGAGGAATAAATAAATAAGGGCAGCTAGGTGGTACAATGCATAGAGTACCAGGCTTGGAATCCAGAAGACTCATCTTCGTGAGTTTAAATTCAGCTTCAGACACTTACAAGCTGATTCAGTTTCAGACACTTCCTAGCTGTGTGAGTCGTGGTAAGTCATTTAACCTTGCCTCAGTTTCCTTATATGTAAAATGAGTTGAAGAAAGAAGTGGCAAACCACTTCAGTATCTTTACCAAGAAAACCTCGAATAGGGTCACAAAGTGTCAGACACAACTGAAAATGACTGAAAAACAACAACAAATAAGTACTGAAGATATAAAAGGTGAATACAAAATCCCTTGAGTGAAGGGGGAGGGGCAAAAGCAGAAAATTAGGCAAAAATAGGAGATCTTAAATAGGAGGGGTCAAGACATCTAAATTTGAAGGAAGTTAGGGATTCTGTGAATTGGTGGAGAGGAGTAAATACTTTCCAGGAAGAGGGTCAGTCTGTGGCAAAAGCATGAAGACAGGAGGTGGAATGTGTGTAGGGAGAAAATAAATTGAGCCATTTAGGTTGGAACCCAGAGTGAGGCTGATTTGAAGGGCTCTACATGCCAGATGATACAATAAAGATAGTAGCATTTCACAAATATCATTTTTTTTCTCCTCACAACAACCATGGGAGGTAGGGTCTGTTTTACCTTTGTTGTGCAGGTAAGGAAACTGAGGCAGAGAGAGGCCGAATGACTTTCCCAGGATTATACAGCTTCTAAGTATCTGAGTCTAGATTTGAACTCAGGTCTTCTTCCTTCCAGGACCAGTGCTCTATCCACTCCACTACCTAGCTACCCAACTCTGAAGAGAGAAAGTTGGGTCTTCAAGGAAGAATGCTGTTTCAGATTGGCCTTGTAGTCTCTTACATGCTTTGGTGAAGATTAATGTTCAAGGACCATCCCTAGTCTCATGGAATATGTCCTATGCTAACACTAACTAGAGGATTCCCTTTGTATGCCAATGATATCAAAATATTACTAGGAAGAAATTATACTAATTGTATCAAACCCTAGACTGTTACAAATCCCTCTCAGGGAAATTTAAAGCAATATGAGATTGAGATAACCATCTATATAGGGAAAATAAGTGGATGAAAAAAACTTGTAGCCTAGATCATGACGCATATTTGGAGGCTAACCTGTCAGATGAATCTTTTGGACAGGCACTACAGGTGAACAATCAGTCAGCCAACAAGCATTATTAAGTACTCACTATGGACCAGGAACTGTGATAAGTGTTGGGAAGATAAAGAAATGAAAACAGAGTGCTTGACCTCAGGGAGCTTTCATTGTAATGGGATGTACAACATGAAATTAACTAGGTGCATATGAGAAATAGCCAAAGTAGGTACAAGATGACATATACAGGAGGGGACTGCCCTAGCAGTAGGAGGAACTACAAAGGACCTGCTTTTTAATTTATTTTTTATTTTTATTTTATTTGATCTTTATCTAATTCATGGAATAAAACAAGCATTTCCATAACATAGTACAATAAATAGATGATTGTACATGAAACTGCAAATTTATGAGGCATGATTTGCTATTCCTTTCAAATATACAAAATTAGCATGTAAATTTCTTTTTATTCTTCCCTCTCCCTTCCTGTCCTAGAGATGACCACCATTAGACATAAAGAGATGTGTGTATACATATATACATATGTAAAATTATTCTATACATACTTCTAGCTATCAGTTCTTTCTCTGAATGCTGATAGTGCCTTCTTCATATGTCCTTTATAGTTATTTGGGTATTTTCAATAGACAAAATAACTTATTCACTCAAAGTTGTTCTTAAAACAATATTGTTATTATTGTGTACAATGTTCTAATGGTTCTGTTAAGCCAAGTCTTAAAGGAAGCCAGTGAAACTAATAGGAAGAAGAGAGGGGGGAAATACTTTAGGAATGGTGGACAGCTGTTGTAAAGGCACAGAGAAGGAGGGGCATTGTCAGGAAAAGTGTCGGAGAAAATAGAGGTTGTTCTGAGAATGAGTAGCAGGGTTAAGAGTCATAAGGCAAAGGGAAAGATGAAATGATAAAAGATTGTGATCAGATAAAAGATTTTCAAAGTTTATGAATAAGGAAGTATAACACTTGAGTCTGATAGAAGGTCGAGGGTAGATGATATCTGTGTGTAACTAACATGAAGTGCAGGAGAAGGCCAGATTGAGGAACTGGGAAGTTGGGTATTTGACGATACATCCAATGTATGTTGAAGTCCCCTTGCAGAAGGTCAAGAAAATACAGAGAAGAGAAAGACCAGTAAAGAGGAACTGTATTTAGTGAGGGTAAAGGGGCTCAACAGATAATAGCTGCCAAGATCTGGATTGGGTGATAAATTTGGAGGGGAACCTCAGACAAGGAAAGGCTGTTGAGTAATTATGGTAGGAGAGTTTGGAAGTGACAATGGGAAGTAAGGAGTATTCCAACTCCTTTGTCTTGACCAGTGAGTTGAGGAAGGGTTTGAGAGAAAATGAAGCCATTTCTGAGAATAATGACAAGGGGGAGGGCCAGAAGAAGGAAGAAGTGAGAAAGATGAAAGAAAGTTTGGTTATTGTGGAGCAGACATTTTAGACGGCAGAATGGAAGGGGTGAGCACATTTGGAGTGGGACACTGGAAGGGAGTAGGGTTGAGGTAAGGGAGCAGTGATTTGAGGATGGGGGGGAGTCATACACTGACATCCAAATCATACACTGACTGCAGAATCAGTGGGATGAGACAAGTATAATGGAAGCATGATAACCAAGGAGAAGTGGGGCCAGGCAGAGTATAGTGGTTAGAGAAAGATCTTTTGAGTAAGGAACAATATTAGATTGACATCTCCCTTGAGGTTCATCCTCTTGGCAGATGGTGATTTTTTCTGTGAGTCCTCAGGCGTTTCATTTCACAACAAGTAGGATCAAGAGGAGATATGGGAACCAAAGGTGCCTTATTTGCCCTGGAGAAGATTCTGAGGGATGAGGAAGGGGAGAAGATAGGAGAGGCATTTCCCTATAAAGAATTGGAGACCTTCTTGAGGCAGGGCCCAATAATTAGCTGAGCCCAGAAGTAAGAGGAAGAGACTAAATTTTATTATATTTGGCAAAATATACAGTACCCCCAATGATTTAGAAATAATGTAAATATCTATCTATATAATACTGGGTCACTTATTGACATATTATGGTTTTGAATTGGGGAAGAGAATGATCTTGGGAGAATTAACATCATAAGCAACTCAGTGAGTAATGGAAAGACAACTACTGGACAAAAACAGACTGTAGCATGTTATCAATGATAAGTTGAATGCAAGGAAGGTCACTAAAGATATCATTAAGAACATATATTATTGGAAAAAATCAGAGGTGGGTCAGTCAGGTAATCAGGATGATGATGATGGTGGTGGTGATGATGATGATGTTAATAATGATGATTATTTACATTTGCTTTAGAGTTTTTAAATCTTTTTTTTCCTTACAACTGCACTGTGAGGATGTCAGTGAACTGAGTTTACAGATGAAGAAACAGAGACACAGGGAGGCTAAGTAATTTGCACATGGTTAGGAGCTAGCATTTATATATGGCTTTAAGATTTTCAAAGTGCTTTATATATGTTAACTCATTTGAACCTTACAAAAGCCCTGGGAAGTAGGTTCTATTATTATCATCATTTTATATGAGGACACTGAGACAAGCAGAGGTTAAATGATTTGTCCAGGGTTATATTGTCAGAAAGTGAATGAGGCAGAATTTGAACTCTGATCTTCCTGACTCCCAAGTCCCACACTCTATCCACTGTATATAAGCATCTATAGATGCTTAGTCAGGCATGAGCAGGAATTTAATTGAATTTTGAGTTGCATTGAGTGCTGACCAACACTAGTCAGGTGAATCCAACCCTTGTGAAAGCTGTCTTCCTGACCTAATAAACTCCACTGGGTTCAATGATTATTTCTGTGTAGATAATTCCAAAATGTACATATTTTGCCCTCATTTCACTGATGAGAGCCTGTCACACATCACCAGTGGCCTGCTAAACATCTTCATCTGGATTACCCAAATGTATTTCAAACTCAATGTGTCTGAAATAGAACTAATTATTATTTCCCTGAGTCACCCCCTTCCACTTCTTCCTAACTGCTCCATGTCAGTTGAAGTTATTACCACCCTTTCAGTCACTTGGTTTCACAAGGTTGGAGTCATCCTTCACCCATCACTCTCCCTCATACCCTCTATTCAATTGGTCAATCACTTGCCAAGTCTTTTTAATTCTACTTGCACAGCCTTTCTTGAGTCCATTCACTTTTCTCTAGTCATATGACCATGACCCTATGTAAGATCCTCATAACCTCTTGCTTAGACTATTGTAATAGCTTCCTGATTCTTTCCTCTCCAACCCATCCTTCACAAAATGTTCAAATTGACATTACTAAAGTGCCAATCTATTCCCCCTCTTTATACTCTCCTTGTCCATCACCTATTCAAGAAGCTTCAGTGGCTTCTATTACCTCTAGTATAAGTTACACACACTTCTGTTGGATATTCAAAATCCTTCACAAACTGACTTCAACCTCTTACTCCAATTTCATGCTATTCTACCTCATACTAGAGTCTTCTAGTCACATTGATCTAGTTAGTCATACATCTCCCACTTCTGTGACTTTGCACAGAATGAACTCTGATTCGTAAAATCTCCAGCTCCCTTCAAATTTTGGTTCAGGTGCTACCTCTTACCATAAGGCTTTCCTGATCCTTCCATTTAGTGCTTTCCTCTCTTCCCAGACAAAAATACTTTAATTTTATTTGGGTATGTAGCAGGGGCCCGTTACTCCAAGCTCCATAGTCAGAACAGGGAGCTCAGGGCTTGTAATGCGAATGTAAATTTTAAAGATCTTCCCTGCCCCTAGGCTAAAGTGCACCAGAAGCCTGGGGAGGGAGGCTTGTTTTTCAGTAGATACTTCTTGATTGGCCAGTGGGTCAATAAGGTTGTTACATTCTCTGAGCCAGGAGAAGGCTATATAAGCCCTGATGTGTAGCTTTGTTTTGGGACTCACTTTGAGAAGTGTTCTGTAATTTGATCTGAATTCTGGGAAGCCGTTG
This sequence comes from Petaurus breviceps papuanus, assembly GCF_028583685.1. Taxonomy (NCBI): domain Eukaryota; kingdom Metazoa; phylum Chordata; class Mammalia; order Diprotodontia; family Petauridae; genus Petaurus; species Petaurus breviceps. The sequence continues at coordinate 42,741,330 of NW_027187419.1, read as the reverse complement.
TTGAGAGTCCCCCGGCTTTGAAAAACCCAGAATGTGGAAACCCAGATGTTGACTGGGTATGGATGTAATGGTTGGACAGTTTGGAAATCTGTCTACTTGATGTTTCTGTCTTGATAATTATGCCTGTATACTTTGAGGGTGCTGATCTTTTCTCCTGAATAAGGTAAACGATATATGTCTGACTGATTAAAGTAAGCTTGTTAACCCATTTTGAGTTGCTTTCCTTTAACAAAGCAGATCCAAGAACCTGTGTGAGCAGGCACCCTGGGGACACTGGGGTGCTTGCTGCTACAGGGCTTCATGCTGAGAGAATGCATACCATGTTTCCCCGATAATAAGACCTATCCCAAAAATAAGCCCTCCCCTTACTGTGTAAGATTCCTCTAAAATGAGTCCTCCCCCGAAAATAAGCCCTATTGAGATTGCTACTGTAGTGAAGGTGATCCCCTGCACTACACGCTACATTACAGTACCCTCTGTATGCACGGTTACCTCCCCGGGTGAAATGCATGCTGCACTCCGAGCTGCATCCAATCAGAGCTGCAGCAGTGAGCGCATCATCCTGTTCTTCCCCAGTGATTTGCTTATTGAATAAAAGCACATTTTTTTGTTCACATTTACCTGTTTATTAAAATTGCTGTCAATGTTCATTAAAATAAGCCCTCCCCTGAAAATAAGCCCTCTGGTGTTTTTCTGTCCAAAAAAATAATAAGACAGTGTCTTATTATCGGGGAAACACGGTAGTATGCTCTTTTTGCTTCCAGCCCACATGGAAGACTTGGTGAACTTGTTTTACCAAGCTTTCAGGCTTGTGATGACCCCGAAAGGAAAGGCCCTGCTTCCTGATTCAGAGGCAGGGTCTGCTACAAATTCTTCTTGATAAAAGAAGCTTTGGGTCTTTATCTCTCCACCTGCACATGAGTGCATGTTCCTGCTGTTGTTTCTGTCCCTGTTATGTCCATTATTTCATGCCTTCGGGTGAAGGAGTATTGTAAATCACTGTGAACTGGAGAGATTCAAAAGGTGGGAATAGAGAGTGCCAGAAGTCTGAGATCTAGAATCCATGCTGGGATTTGCCAGAAGATGAGCATGGGTTAAGTAGCAGCCAAGACTTTGAAGAACAACATGTTTCATTTTGTCCAGTGGTAACTGAGACTTGGACTCCTCTACTGGCTATGCTGTTTCCAGAAGTGAGCTTGGTGGGGCAAATTTTTCAAGTGTGAGCTCATTTTTCTGAAGGAATAAAGTGATTGATGGGAGAACATGACATTAGTGCCCCCTCCTCCTCCAAAGTTTCATTCTAACTCCTCTTAGCCCTTCCACTGTGCCCTTTGGAAGGCTGGTTTCATAGGTAATAAACTCCTCTCTATCTTGAATTTATTCCCCTCCCAGCCTGGATTTTCCTTGATGAGACAGCCATCCTTTCCAGGACTGACTACACCTTCACTCCTTCTCCCTGGCTCGTGGGAGTTGGAATGCTTCTTGCTCCTTCTTTTCACTTCTAGATTCCTCCCCTTCTTCCATTACTCAGTAACTTGTCTTTCTTGCCATTCATATCTACTATCCAATCAAAATCATGGTAGTTATTGTCTACAGACCCCCATGTCACTCCCCTTCCTCAATAAGTTCCATACTTGACTTAAAGTTTTTTCTCTCCTCTTTAACCCCAGCCTTTATGCTAGAGGACTTCAACATACATGTTGGTTCTCCCTCAATCTTGCCACTCAGTCCCTCAATCTACTTATATCCATGAGCTAACCTTCCACCCTGCTTCAACCACACACAAAGACAGGCATACCCTTGATGTTACCGTCATCCACAAATGTACTACTTCTGTGTTCAAGAATTCGTAAATCCCCTTAGTCATACATAATCTACTGTTTTTTCACCTCTCCCTCTTCCTTCTCTTACATAATCTTGCTCCACATTGTTATCTCCAATCCCTTGACCCTGAAATTCTCTCCCAGGTCATGTCCTCTGTAGTAGCCATTCTCTTCTTCTTCTTATCTTGACTCCTTGATGAACCTATTCAAATCTATACTGTCTTCCTTTCTTGAATCCCATCCCCCTTATCATATTGCCAGTTATGCCTAGCTAAGCCTCAAGCCTTGGATCACTCCCACCATTCATTGCTTTGCACCTATACACATTGTGCTAAACAAAGGTAGAGAAAAATCATGCAACAATTTTAACTGGGCTCACTACAAATTTATGTTGCATAACCTCAACTGGACCCTTGCAGCTGCCAGGTAACCCTATTATAACTCCACAGATGATCTTCCAAACCTTTTCATCCCTCATGAAACCTCCTTGGCTTGGCTCTCCTCTACACCCCACTACCTTAGCTGAGAACTTGGTCTCCTATTTTACAAAAAAATATAGAGGTCATTCTCCATAAACTCTCTCTTACCACTCTTCCTCATCTCCTATCACTCAGATGCTTTCTATCACTATCTCTTTCTTTACCCCTATGACCTTACTCTTACCAAGGCTAACCCCTCTACTTGTTCAAGTGATCTCCTTCCATCCATTCTCCTCCAACAGATTTCCCCCTTCCCCACCCCATGCCCTGTCAACTCTATTCTTTTACTTATTTTCAATCTCTCCTTCTCTATTGGCTCTTTTCCTACTACTTTCAAACATTTATTTCTCCCCTATCCTGAAAAACTCTCACTTGATTCTTTTATACCCAATAACTATTATCCTACATCTCTTCTGCCTTTTGTAGCTAAACTCCTTGAAAAGGGCATCTATAACAGGTGCCTCCATTTTCTCTCTTCTAACTTTCTTATTAATCTACTTTCCATGCCCTAATCTCTCTGCTGACCTCCCATCTCACATCTCCAACTGTCTTCCAGACATGTTGAACTGGATGTTTAGTAGACATCTTATACTTGGAGTGACCAAAGTAGAACTCATTATTTGTCCCCTTACACCCTACCACCCACTTTCCATTTTACTGTAGAGGGCAATACCATCCTTCTAGTCCCTCAGTCTTATAACTTAGGAATCATCCTGAATTCCTCAATATCTCTTATTTCCCATCCCGTCCAAGCTTTCACCAAGGTCAACCAATTTCACCTTTGTAACATCTCTCAGATATGTCCCCTTCTCTCCTTTGACAATGCCATCACTTTGATGCAGGCCATCACCCCATTCTTTGATTACTGAAGTTATCTGTTGGTGGGTCTGTTTGCTTACTCCAATTCATTCTCCATGCAGCCTCTAAAACACAGGTCTGTTCATAGCAAACCTCCCACCACACTTAGAATTAGGAAGACCTGAGTTCAAATTTTACTTCTGACATTTACTAACTGTGTAACCCTGGGCAAATCACTTAATCTGAAGAAAGAGCCAGATACCTAGAAAATATGAAACTATTAGTTACTCAAGAATTGAGTATCTGCAAAGGTGAGAATATAGATGAAAAAGTAGATCTTCATTTTATTGCATTAGTTCATGGAGATGGGTATCTATATGAATTAGATGGGTGCAAGCCATTTCCAATTAGCCATGGGAAAACTAATGATGACACTTTATTGGAGGATGCCATAGACGTTTGCAAGAAGTTGGTGGAATGTGACCCAGAAGATTTAAGATTTGATACAATTGCTCTTTCTGCAGCATAGCTGATGCATGGTGAAAACACTCATACTATATTATTTGTTAGAGAAATAAAATTCCTCCTGCCACAGGAAAATATATCTGATTCTCAGTCCAGTGCTCTAAACACTGCACTACACAGATTGCCTCATTGGATGCTCTCTTCCCCCTATCCCTGTAAGGAACTCTAAAGTCTTAGGGATACATTGTCCCTGAACCTTGTAGACTCCCTCTCTTTTTACCAAATACAAAGAGATATTATTTTCAATGTAAGACTGAGGGCCATCCCCAAACCTAGCAGAAATCCACTTTCCTGATCATAATTTATTCAGATCCTTGAGGAATGAATCTTATATCTCATTTGTGTTGTCAAGAAAAGTTTTGAGGTTATATGAGTATTTGTTCAAGGCTCCTCATCATCAGAGTTCTGAAAGCTGGAAATGAAAATTAAATTTAGTAATTGAACAGTCTAAGGATTTATGATGCTACTGGGAAGAATCAGTGACCCTAAAAAGCTGAGGGGCAAACTCTCCTTTGTTATGTGGTAAATAATAAGCTGGAGTAACAGAACTGTTTTCTGTGCCTTGTAACAAATCAAATTATTGGAAAGAGGATGAGGCAGTTAGTGGGAAGTTTGGAATTCAACCACTACCTCATTCATATTTCTAAGAATTTGAGACACAGCTTCTCTCCACCCCCTTCATCTGTGTCTTTTATTCCTGTCATTTCTTCAGAAAATTCCCTCACATCACATCTTGGACTCTTCCTTGCCTCACCTCAAAATTCCTCTAAAATCCTACCCCCTCCATAAAGAAAGACCATTTGGTTCCAACTGCCAAATCTCTGCAATCTCAGATCACTTCCAAGATAGCAAGAGTCCACATGTAGGCTCTTGTTGGAAGGACCTCTCTGAGAAGGATCTAAGTCTTAGATGCCATGTTTCCACTTAGTATAAGGGATCTAGAAGGCATACTCTTTATTTGTTAAATTGGTGGTTGCCTGACCCCTATCTAGGTATGCTCCATTTCTTTCCCTCTCCCCTCTTCCAGTATATAATTCCCCTCTTCTCTAGGTCTTTGTGACTACTCTTTCATAGTTCTCCTGTTCTACCTGTCAGACAACTCCTCGGGCTTCTTTTCTAGATCTCTATCCAGGTCACTCCTGCTAACTGTGTGTGTCCTACAGGGCTATGTCTTGGTTCCTCTTCTCCTTCTATACTATTTTGTGTGGTGATCTTATCAGTTATATATTTAATTACCATTTCTGTGCAGATGATTCTCAGATCTATTTGATCATACCTAAGCTTTCTCCAGTTTTGCATTTCTAACTTACTATTGGGTATCATGAACAGGATATTCTGTAGGTATCTGAAACTCAAAAAGCCCCAAACTGAGGCTCATCTTCCCTTAACCCCAAACTCTTTCTAACTTCCTTGTTATTGTCAAGGGTGCCACCATCTTCCCAGTCCCTCAAGTTCACCATCTAGGTGTTATCCTTGACTCCTTCCTCTTTTCTTCCATATCTAACCTATTGTGAAATCCCGTCATTTCTACCTTCATAACATTTCTTATATATGACCTTTTTTATTCTCCGACACTGGTACAGGCCCCTATCTCCCACCTTAACTACTGAAATAGTCTTTTGGTTTATCTCCCTACTTTAAATCTCTTCCCACACCAATCCATCTTCTTAGCTGTCAAATTGAGCTTCTTTGGAAGACCATGTCATACTCTATTCAGTAAGCTCCAGTGGCTCTATTATCCCCCCAGGATCAAATATAAAATCTTCTGGCTTTTGAAGCCTTGACCTTCCCTACTTTTCTAGACTTCTACTTACTCCTCCACAAACTCTGATATTCAGTGACACTAGTCTTTTTGCTGTTCTTTGAAGAGGACCAAGCATTTCCCCTGTCTCTCCTCCTTGGTCAGAATGCTCCCTCCTCACCTATGTCTCCTGCACTCCCTGAATTCCTTCAAATCTCACCTAAAGTCCTGTCTTCTGCAAGGAGCTTTTTCCAGTCTTCCTTAATCTTTGTGCCTTCCCTCTAAGATTATCCACAATTTATTCTCTATATGTCATATGCGCATGGTTGTTTATATGTTGTCTCCCCCATTAAGATGTGAGCTCTTTGAGATCAAGGATTGTGCTTTTGCATTTTATCCCCTGTTCTTAGCACAGTGCCTGTCACATAGTAGCAGCTTAATAAATGCTTCTTCATTGAAGGATTTATAACTTCTCCATTTAAGTACGTGATGTGGAGGCAAATCTGGCTTCTTGTCCATGGTTATACTAGCTGTCGAGTAATGATAAATGAGTAACTCTACTTATTGCCAGAGATTTGTTGTTGTTGTTGAGGAGTTTCTGTTGTGCATGGCTCTTTGTGACCCATTTTTTTTGTTTTGTTTTGTTTTGTTTTTTGGCAAAGATACTGGAGTGGTTTGCCATTTCCTTCTCCATTTCATTTTACATATAAGGAAACTGAGGCAGAGTTTAGTGACTTGCTCAGGGTCACACATTTAGTGTCTGAGGCCAGATTTGAACCCAGGAAGATGTCCTCCTGACTCCAGACCCAGTTCTCTATCTACTATATCACCTAGTTGTCCCAATAGTCAGAGATCCTGAGTTTGAATCTTGGCACTGCTATTTATTTCCTGACCTTGGATATTTCTTTTTTGATTGGATTTTGAATTTTTATTTATAAAATGAGAAAGTTAGCTGAAAGATTCTTAAAATCTCTTGCAGTTCTAAATCCTTTGGCCTTACAATAAAAAGGCAATTGAGTATGGACCACATGACAGAGTGGATGTCTAAGGGTCACCTAGAGGTCATTGAAATGATACACCCCCCCCCAAAACTTGACTAACAACCTTGACCCTTCTTGGACATCAAATATCCCGGACTCATTCTGGCTCTTCCCCCAAAATCTGCTCTAGGATCTTCTGCTTGCTTTAGCTCTAAGAACTGAGGTCTCACCCCCTTTTATATTGTGGAAAGTAACTCAAGAGAACATGGATCCATTTACATTTCACTAGTTCATTATGTATACAAAACAAAGATAATGAACAGTCCTGAAGGGTGAGTTTTCCTCAGTCACAGAAGTCTATGTAGCTTGACTAAGGCATAAAGAGACCAAGAGCTATGTGAGTGAAGGGGCTACTCCCTTCACAAATATGTGAAACCAGACCTTTAGGGTTACAAAAGATTTCACAAGGCCCCAATTTTGTACTAGGCTGAACTATATTTATCAGTGTCTGACCACCCTAACAGTATTCAGTCCCTCTACTGCTCTTAGGCTAAGAAAGTAGATTTCCCACAGGAGATGTCCAGTGGCCTGCCTGGGGAAGTGCTGAACTTTGAGCAGGGCTGGATAACCACTTGTTTGATAAACTATAGTGGGGATCCCTTCTGGAAATGGGTTGAACTTCATGGCTGCTAAGGGCCCTTCTAACCCTAAAATTTTATAGTATACTGCATGCTATCAAATAAGTAATCATTTAGACTTCATTTAAAGATCTCTAGAGCCTACTGTCTTTCAAGGAGGTAAATTTTGGGATGATTTTCAATGTTATGAAATATTTTCCTATAGCACTACAAAATTTGCTTTATTGCATCTGCCCCTCATTGACCCTAGTTCTTCCCTCTGAGGCTAAACAGAACAGGTCTAATTTCTTTTCCACATGATAGCCTTTCAAATATTTGCACTCGGCTACCATGTCCAGTTCAGTCAAATGATGTTCACATGGTACAAACTTTAAACCTGTCACCAGCCTGGTTTCTCTCTTCTGGATGCTCTGCAACCTGTCAGTGATCTTTCTAAAATGCAGTGCCCAGAGCTGAAAGCAATGTTCCAGATGTATTCTGATCTAGGACTTTCACTTCTCTATTCTTAGAGGATTTTGTTTTTGTTGTTGTTGTTCAGTCGTTTAAGTAGCGTTCAACTCTTTGTGACCCCATTTGGGGTTTTCTTGGCAGAGATACTGGAGTGGTTTGCCATTTTCTTCTCCAGCTCATTTTACAGATGAGGCACTGAGGTAAACAGGGTTAAGTGACTTGCCCAGGGTCACACAGCTTGTAGGTGTCTGAGGCTAGATTTGAACCCAGGAAGATGAGTCTTCCTGACTCCAGGTCTGGCACTTTATCCACTAAGCCACTTAGTTGCCTCTAGTCCTAGAGAATACACAGGTATTTCTTTGCAAATGACCTCCATTTTTTACCCATTTGACTGGAGTGAGTGGAGTTTGTGTTGACTGAGTCTTATCAATTATCATATATCCTATGGAGAAGTGGAGTGAAGGAGAAGGACTGAGGGTTGAAAATGTTTTGTGGCTGGGGGCAGAGCCAAGATGGCAGTGTAGAAGCAGGAAAATTTCATGAGCTCCCCCCATAACCACCTCAAATACCTATAAAATATGACACAAATCTCCTGCTGAAGGCAGCTTGGCAGGCTGGGAGAAAGGGTCCATAACTGCATGCTGGGAGCAGAGCCCAGCCCTGCATGAGCCCTTGGTTTTAGCCTCAGAGTGGACCTGACCAGCTGCGACTGGAGGGACTTTGGGAGAGTGGATCACCAGCAGCTGTGGTGGTGTCCAGAATTATCAACCCATAAATGCCAAAGGCAAAGTAAAAGGTCAGTGTGGACTCTGGGAACAGGGGGTCCAAGAGTGCAGTCCAGCCTCTGCCCCTGAGGGAGGGAGAAGAGACTAAGGTGTGGCAGCCATGCAGATGCCACCATGCCACCATGTGGCTGCTTCAGAGCTCCTGGCCGGCAGATCATGGGGGACCAAGCAACCATTCAGAGAGTAATCGCTCTTGCTTTAACCTGCTTGGATCTGGATTGCTGTCTTGGGTGGAGGTCCTGTGGTGTGTGACCAGGTGCCAGAGCCTGTGGAGGCTTCAGAAAGGGCACCTGACTAATGGCTCTGGCAGCTGAGAAAACCCCAGCAATTTGGATCACAGCTCTCCTCTCTGGAAGCAGAGTTCCACTGTGGCAAAGAGCTGAAAAGTCAAGTAATTGAGTGGCAACATGAGCAAGCAAAGGAGGCAAAGCAAGCACAGAAATCCAACTTTAGATTCCTTTTTTTGGGACAAAAAGGATCAAAGCATGGAATGGCAGGAAGACAATGAAATCAGAACTCCTGCACCAAAAGCTTCCAAGAAAAAATATGAATTGGTTACAGGCTAGAGAGGAGCTTAAGAAGGATTTTTAAAATCAAGTAAGAGAGGTGGGGGAAAAATTAGGAAGATAAATGAGAATGATGCAAGAAAATCATGAAAAGAGAGTCAACAACCTGACTGAAGAAAATAACACCTTAAAAAATAGACAACTCAAATGGCAAAAGAAGCTCAAAAAGCCAGTGAGGAGAAGAATGCCTTGAAAAGCCAAACTTGCCAGATGAAAAAAGAATCTCAAAAGCTCACTGAAGAGAATAATTCCTTCAGAATTAGATTGGAGTTAATGGAAGCTAATGACTTTATGAGAAATGAAGATACTATTAAACCGATCTAAATAAATAAAAAAAATAGAAGGCAATGTGAAATATCTCATTGGAAAAACCACTGACCTGGAAAATAGATCCAGGAGAGATAATTTAAAAATTGTTGGACTACCTGAAAGCAGTGATAAAAAAAAACCTAGAAATCATCCTTCAAGAAATTCTCATGGAAAATTGCCCAGATGTTTTAGAATAAGAGGGCAAAATAGAGGTTGAAAGAATTCATGATCACCTCTTGAAAAAGATCACAAAAAGAAAACTCTTAGGAATATTATAGCCAGGTTCTGGAGTTCCCAGATCAAGGAGAAAATATCACAAGCAGCCAAGAAGAAACAATTTGAATATTGTGGAAACACAATCAGGATAACACAGGATCTGGCAGCTTCTACATTGAGGGATCGAAGGACTTGGAATATGATATTCAAGAGCTCAAAGGAGCTAGGATTAAAACCAAGAATCACCTACCCAGCAAAACTGAGTATCATGTTTCCAGGGAAAATATGGTAATTCAATGAAATAGAGGACTTTCAAGCATTCTTGATGAAAAAATCAGAGATGAGTAGAAAATTTGACATTCAGATACAAGAAGCAAGAGAAGCATGAGAAGGTAAACAGGGAAAAGAAATCATAAGGAACTTATCAAAGTTGAACTATTTACATACCTACATGGAAAATTGATAATTGTAACTTATTGAACTTTTCTTAGTATGAGGATAGTTGAGGGGAATATAAATGGTATATATCTATGTATACATACATAGATATGTCTATATATCTATGGAAATATATGGGTTTTTCAATCCTTTCAATCTTTTTTGATTGAGGGCATATGTGCATATGAATACATATGTGAATGTACGTATATATGTGTACAGGTATACATAGACAGAGGGCACAGGACCAGTTGGATAGGAAGGAATGATACTTAAAAGGTGAAATTGAGAGGTGAGAGAGGAATATAATAAGAGGAGATGGGGAGAGACAGAATGGGGTATATTATCTCATATAAAAAAGGCAAGGAAAAACTGTTACAATGGAGGGGAAGAAGAGGAAGGCAAAAGGGAATGGGTCAACCTTACTCTCATGGAATTTGGCTTAGGAGGGAATGACATGCACACTAAATAGGGTATTCACCCTACAGGAGAGAAGGGGGAAAGGGGATGAGAAGGGGGATGATGGAGAGGAGGACAGACTGGGGGGGAGGGAAGTTAGAAGCACACATTTTTGAAAAGGGACAGGGTCAAAGTAGAGAATAGAACAAGTGGGGGGTGGAATAGGATAGAGGGGAATATAGTCTTTCACAATATATCCACTATGGAAATGTTTTGTGTAGCTACACATGTACAGGCTATTTTGAATTGCTTATCTTCCCAGTAAAGGTGGGTGATGAGAGAGGAAGGGAAAGAATTTGCTATTCAAAGTTTTAAAATCCAATGTTTAAAAAATATTATTATTATTATTATTACATGCAACTGGGAAATAAGACAAACAGGACTGGGGTATGGAGATCCATCTTGCCCTACTGGAAAGTAGGAGGGGAAATGGGGGAGGATATAGGAAAGAGCAGATTGGGGGAGGGGGTTTACAGTGGGATGGCTGTTTTGGTGTGGTGGGTAGGGGAAAGATGGGGAGAAAATTTGTAACTCAAAATCTTGTGGAAATGAATGATGTAAACTAAAAATAAACATAAAATTTAATTAAAAATATTTTGTGGGTGATTGATTAATTTCACTACTTGCAAGCCTGATTTATCATTTTACCATATACCTGACACATAACATTGAAGTAGGAGGTATATAGATATAGGTGTTCCAAAGTCAGGCCTCAGGTACAACAAAAGGCATGGGTCAGAAGTTTCATAACACTTTCTTTTTCCATACTTTGCCATTGAAAAGGAGGCATTACGGGTGAAGGGTAGTTTTATTGGCTTCACCAGATGTTAAAAACATCTGGCAACTGGATGCTTGTTTCTAAGCTTTTCTGGATGTTATTCAGCCAACACCCTCCCTAAAGTCTTCTTCCCAGGTCTCAACATGGTGTGAATGTGACCCTGGGTTTTGGAGGTGATGCTGGGAAAACATGAGCTCTGGACATGGCCCCAAGGTAGAAAGTTTTTGATTGTAGGTTTGGTGACAGACTGTGTGTCAAGGAGGCTAGTCACTAGAAGATGACTTCCAGATGATGCCTTTTTTTCCCCCTTTACAACCATTCATGAAAACTGCTTACTAATCCAGTGATCTCCAAATACTTTTGATCAGGCACTATGATCAGTATCAGTTTTAGAGAATTTGCCCCTACATACACACACATATTAGCTTTCCTACTAAATTTACTTCTATTTACTTTTTCAAAGTACATACATTAGTACCATATGAAGAATTATGTATGTTATAAAATTTACAGAAAAATGGAAAAGTAAAATAGAGAGAAAAATATGAAATATATTTGATCCTAGAGCAAATAGGGAGTCACTAGAGTTTAATGATTGGAGAATAACATGGTCAGATCTGTGCTTTAGGGAAATCACTTTGGCAGTTATATGAAGAATGGATTGGAATGGTGAGAGACTTGAGACAGGGACACCAATTAATATGCTAATGCAAAGACCAGACAAGAGTTGATGAGGGCTGAAGTAGTATGGTGGCTTTGTGAGCAGAGAAAAGGAGACAAATGGGAGAGAACTGAAGGTAGAAATGACAAGATTTGGCAAGGGTGAGGAGTTGAAGATGACACTGAGGTTATTGCAGCACCAAGGTGATATTCACAGCACCTACAGCAGCTATGAATAGGCTGGTGCAATTCTGAATTACAAACTATAATAGACTTTCCACATGGAAGACAGAGTCAAAACATTTATTCAAACATCAGGAAGCTGAATCCCAACACCAGAAAGCCAAATCCATCATAGCAACAAAGAAATCTATACACAGTAATGATGCAGATGACACTGCCATCCCCAAGCCTTCCCCCTGATTGGGCCTTTCCACAAACAAACACTCACAACTTGCTTCTGTCTTTCTCTCAGCTCTAACTGTTCTGATCAACTTCTGCTGGACTCTGCTCCACCCTTCCTGCCCCACACATTCAGTAAGCTTCTCCCACCACAGGTTCCATGTAACTCAGACTCATGTGACTTAGACTTCCATGTGACTTAGGTAGGTCACATGGGCCTATTAATGGACAGGAAAGATCTTCTCATTTACATTATCATTACAGTTATAAGCCTGGGTGCCTGTATGGATGGTGGTGCCTTTGATAGTAATTGGAAGGTATAGAAGAACTCATATGCCTCCTTTCTACCTCACCCTCCCACCCCTCCCCCCAAAAAAAAGAGATTGCTTATCATGGTTCAACACTGAAAGGTTGAATTTGGAGGTTGTGGTTCTGAATGGCATTCTACACATTCCTTCAAAAACAATAACAATTGTTATTATTCAGTTGGATCCAACTCCTCATGAACCCATCTAGGGTTTTCTTGGCAGAGATACTAGAATGGTTTGCTATTTACTTCTCCAGCTCATTTTGCCAATGAAGAAACTGAGGCAAACAGGGTTAAGTGACTTGTCCAGGATCACACAACTAGTGTCTGAGGCTGGATTTGAACTCAAGTCTTCCTGACACCAGGTCCAGTATTCTATCCTCTGTAATACCTAGCTATCCCAACAATAATAATAGCAACTGTTTATATAGTGCTTTAGAGTTTATTTATTGTCTATAAGAACTGTTATCCCACAACTCTGAGGTAGGTGTTTTTTTTTTATCCCTATTTTATCATTGAGGAAACTGATGTTGAGAGGTTAAATGACTTGCCCAGGATAAATATCTGGACAAATTTCCAACTCAAGTCTTCGTGACACCATCTTCAAAACTCCAGCCCCTCCCAGCCTTACCTAACTATCTCAGCAGTTGTGGTTTCCACCCCAAGGACTTGGAACCTTATTTCCCATAAATGAATCCCTGAAAGGTCATGACAACTTTTGTTATGAGCTGCTGGCTCCCTATTCCCCCTCTCCTTCTCCCTCCCTGTTTCTCTCCTCACCCTGAACCATAGATATTATGTATAGGGCTAGCCTAGGGGACACTGAGTGAGGGAGAAAGTCAACAAAAACTTTGGGGAATTTGGGGAAGAAAGAAAATCAATTCTAGGGAATCTTTTTCTAATGTGAAAAGGCTAGCACAAGAAGGAAAAATTGGGGAGTATTTTCAATAGAAAACCAGGCTTTTGGAAGGACTTACATCCAAAATGAAACCATTATCAATTATCACGACCATGGTGCTATCACAAGAACTCTCTTGATATGGTCAAGTAGCCTTCAAGACACTGCAATTGCTCCTTTGGAAAGACCCTTAAATCATTAAGGCAAGAATCTAGCTGGGGGTACAAGTGAGAAAATGCTATCCTTGTAGAAGAAGGCTTTGACCCTTCTATTCCAAAGGGACTTGACCCTCTATTTGAAGATGGGGAATTTATGACTTAGAGGATTTACAAGGTATTTGGCTATTGCTACAGAAAATTGGAAAGGAGCAGGGCTGGTTATGGTTAGATGTGTATCCTCAAAGCTATGCCGTTTTGTTTTCTTGTAATGAAGTGTGTAGGATTTTTAATAAGGATTGTTAGCCAATTGGAATAAGAAATGCCTTGCAACATTGTCTGAGGAGGTACAGCCTCCTACTCTGCCCATTAGCAGGGTAGAAACATTCAGTTGAAGGATTTGATGAAAGAATTAAGTTCCTTCCACACATTCAAAGAACTTCTGTCTTTCCATAACGATCCTATATTTTCCTGATAAGATATACAGGGTATACTAGAACTATCTTATTTCAGGTCACCTTTCCTTTGTCTTATGTTAAGGTGAATGATATTTACATAGTGTTTTAAGGTTGCAAAGTGGTTTACAAATATTATCGTATTTTTTCCCTCATAGCAACCCTAGGAGGCAGGTGCTATTATTATTCCCATATTACAGATGAAGAAGCTGAACCTCAGAGAGGTTAAGTGACTTGCCCAGGACTACAAAGCTAGTATCTGAGGCAGGATTTGAGCCCAGAACTTCCTGACTCCCAGTCAGTACCTCCCATTACACTGTACCACCTAGCTATCTCATCAACTGATGAAAGGTTATGGAATTTAAAGCTGGAAGAGAGCTTAGGTATCAATCAACTGATCAGGTGACAAGCACCTAATATGTTCAAGGTACTGTGATAAAGACAAGGATATGAGTACAAAGGTTGAAAAATTGCTACTTTGAAGGAGCTTACTTTCCAAGGGGGAAGACCAATAAATGTGTGGAAGTATATGCAACATAAATATGAAGTGAATAAATGCAAATACATACAAATTAAGTTAAATACAAGATAGCTTGGGGCTGCTAGGTGGCACAGTGGATAGAGTGCCCAGCCTAGAGTCAAGAAGACCTGAGTTCAAATCTGACCTCAGACACTTATTAGCTATGTGACCTTCAGCTAGTCACTTAACCCTGTTTGCCTCAATTTTCTCATCTGTGAAATGAACTGGAGAAGGAAACGGCAAACCACTCTAGTATCTTTGCCAAGAAAACCTCAAAAGTAGTCACAAAGAGTTGGACATAAGTGAAAATGACTAAGTGAGAACAACAACAAGATAGTATTTGGGGTGCCTGTAAGAGAGACAGAAATAAGGAGGGAGTACATTTAGAGCATGGGGAACAGCTAGTACAAAGGCAGAGAGAGAGGAGGTGGAGTATGGGGTGTGAGGAGCAGTGAGAAGGCAGTTTGACTGACTCACATAGTGTGGGAAGGGGAGTAATGCTTTGGGGTCAGATCTGAGTTTTACAGATGAGGAAGGTGAGCCTTTAGAGAGGTGAAGCCACTTACTCATGGTCCCACAGGAAAGGAAGACATTTCACAAACACTGAAATTTGAACACATGTTACAACTATTAACACTTTTCAGAATATTGATTCAATAAATGATATTAATTCACATTTATGTAAGACTCCAAGAGTTTTAGGTCATTTTCCTCACATTAACCTTGGGAAGTTGGTGGTACAAATATTATCATCTTCGTTTAACAGATGAGGAAATCATGACGCTAATAGATTGAATGACTCACCCATGATCACAGCTAGTAAACAGCAGAGTCAATATTCAATCACCCATCTAGGGCCCCCAAATCTAGTGGGTTTTTTCCACTATGTTATGCTGCCTCTCCGTTTGGAAAACCTGAAAAAATAATTCTCTTATGAATGAACCCTTACAACAATCAAAGCAAAAAAAAAAAAAAGTGAATGCCTCCAAGTACCATATTTTATCCACATTTGAAGAGTCACTGCACCTCGAGATCAGGCAGCTAGCGTCAGGTCTATAAAGTTTCCATTGTCAAGAGTTTTACTCAGTCAGAAATCTTTGCCCAGCTGGCAAAAATTTGACTATCCCTTTCCATATTTATCAAAGTCAGAGAGATTATGTATTTCATAGATGACATTTATATAGTGCTTTAATGTCTGCAAAGAGCTTTTATATCCAGTGCAGCGGAATGGATGAAGTTTTGACCTTGGAGTCAGGAGATTTAGGTTTGAGTACTGCCTCAGACGGGCATTTAATAGTTGAGGGATCATGAGCAAGACAATTAACCTAGCTAAGGCTCAGTTTCTTTATCTGTAAAATGAAGAAAATGATACTTGCAGTACCTCTTTGACTTATTTGTGAGGGAAATGCTTTGTAGACTTTTAAGTGCTACTTAATGTGAGCTATCATCATTATTTCATGAAGCAATAGTATGTTATGATGTGCATTGAATTTTTAATATTTATGAAATTCTTCCTTGCCATTCTTATGAGTTCATGGACCTGTGCATATTTACATGGCCAGATTTATTCATGTGCTCGGTCTAAATGAAGACCCTGGAATTATTTCTCTGCACTTGCGGATCATATTAGATGAAAGGCCCTGAAATGAGACAGGTTTTTGGTGTTTAGGCATCTGTTGACTGTAGCTTCAATCTACACTGTCCATTCCTGCTTCAGAGGCATCAAAGATCACAAATGAAACACTGGTGCTGTCCTCTTAAAAATGCGTCAAGGGCCCAAAACCCTTTAACAGCACAGGAAATGTCAAATATTATATGGATATAAATAACTCAGTAAAACAGGGTTACAAGAACATCTGGCTTTGCACAGTTCCACGCACTCAGCTGGCTCAAGAATATTGCAGTAATACTATCCAGTCGTTGGACTGTGTGAGACTGTGTGGGACTGAAGGGAATTTGAGTGTCGAGTGAAAAATGTGCTTGTAAAAGGTTCTGAGTTGTTATCTGTCTAATCCGCCCTAATCTGTACAGTCATTTGCTCTTGGGGCTCTTAAGAGAGCAATACTGATCCCCCCTTGAAGACGAGAAGCCAGCCTCTTACCATGGTGCCCCCAAGAATTAGGGGCTGGATAAGCCAGGGAATCAAGATACACCAACAATGGATTTCTTTAAGAAACTGACTTTCTTTTTTTTAAAATTTTTTTAATTTTATCTTTGCTTTTTTTTTTTGAGGGGGGAAGGTAGAGCAATTGGGTTTAAGTGACTTACCCAAGGTCACATGGCTAGTTTTTGTGTTAAGTGTCTGAGGCTGGATTTGAAGTCAGGTCCTTTCTGACTCCAGGGCTGGTGCTCTATTCACTGCGCCACCTAGCTACTCCAAGAAACTGACTTTCTTAAATAATTTTTGCAACTTTTGAAGGAAATTGAAGAATCATTTCAACACCAATTAAGGGAAATCATTTGAAGATAGAGAATAGAGAGGGAGGGAATATGTGTCTTCTGCTTTCTCTCCATTTCCTTTCTTTAGTCTTCTTCCTCTGTTAATCTTCAAATTTTCTGTTCTCAAAAGTCTCCCTATTTCTTTGAAATCCAGCATCACTGGATGAGAAGGAAAGGTTATTTCTAGGAAAGGCAATGAGCTTTGTATGTTTGGTTTCCATCTCACATATTTTAAAAAAGGTGAAGACACAAGGAGCTTTGGGGTTTGTGGGTTTCCTCATGTCTAAATCACTATAACAATGTTAGTCATTATTACATTCAGATTAAGTAACATAGTCCCCTTCAAAGAGTACAATGCAAATTGTATCTGATGACCCCTTCAAAATAAATCCATAGGCAAAGTCCCAGTTCTTTTGGTGTGAACTATTGTAAATGACTTCCTTTCCTAAGCTCTCCCTGTTTGTCCAGAAATCTATATTCATATCTTCTTCCTCTTCATGAATCTTTTCAGGACTTACTCAATAAAACACTAACATTCAACTTATAAAAGGTGAAGCTAGTTGTTGATTAACCAACTAGTGGCATAGGCCCATCATTACATAGAACAGAAATGGAGAACCCTTCACTTTTCACTCTTGAAATTCTAAGTAGGATGGGTGTTGTGTGTGTGTGTGTGTGTGTGTGTGTGTGTGATGGACCCCTTTGGCAATCTGGTGAAGCCTATGGATTCCTTCTCAAAATGATATTTTAAAATGCATAAATGAAATAGATAAGGCTATAAAGTAAACTAATTATGTTGAAATACTAGTAACAAAATATTTTAAAAAATAAACTCATGGGCTCCATTTTAAGAACCTTCACTCTAAGAGAATTGAGTAGAATTAAAATTAATTTTTCCATATGTGCTCTGATTGAGTTGGGATATGTTTACTGTTTCCTTGAGGAGAGCAGAAAGTACATCTTATTTAAGTTTTCTATCTCCCCCCACCATGTAGCATGGTGATCTGCACACAGTAGGCACCAAATCCACCCAAATATATGTGCTCAGTTGGCATACATTCCCCCCCGAAAGTCTGTGAAATGCTTTCTCACTAGCACATTCAGAATTGAGCATTTCTTAAACCAAATTTGATTTGTTGAAGGGAGCTTGAGATAGCACCTTCCTTTTGGAGAGCTCAGAGGATTCTAAGATATTGTGATAGATCTCTATGGCATCATTCTAATGTACAAAAGTGGAAAGGGAAAGAGAGATGGTGGGGTTCCCTTCCTTAGAGGTTTCCAAGTAGATGCTGGAAACGACTTGCTTGGTATGCTGTGAAGGCTATCTTTTTTTGGGAGGAGGATGGGGAATTGGGGTTAAGTGACTTGCCTAGGGTCACATAGCTAGTAGGAGTCTGAGGCTGGATTTGAATTCAGGTCCTCCAGACTCCAGGGCCATTGAGTATGAGTCAGATTAGATGACTGCTGAAGTTTCTTGTAACTCTCAGGTATTGTGACTCTATGCTATTAAAATTCAGACCAAGTCAGTTAAGTGGTCAAAACACTTTTATTGAGGGCTTATTCTGTTATAGGCACTGAGCCAAGTGCTATGGTTATAAGGAAAGTAAAAAAAATGTCCTCAAGAAGCTTACATTCTAATGGGGGAAACAACATGTGAATAACTAGATCTACCAACATAGATGGAAGGTAATCTGGAAGGAGAGGGCACCAACCAACTCCTGGTGGAGAAGTTGAAACTAGGAAAGGCAGCTTGCAGAAAGCAGGATTTGATCTGAGTCTTGAAGGAAGACAAGGAAACTGGGACTCATTAGTGAAGGAGAAGAGCTCTCCAGGCATCAAGACAACCAGTACAAAGGCTTGGAGACAATAGATGAGGTGTTGTGTTTGAGGAACACAAGTAGGCTAGTGTAATTGGATGATAGAGTGTGTGGAGGGGAGAAAGAACCCTGGAAACGTATGAAGAGGGCAGTCTATGAGTTTTAAATACCAAACCAAAGAAGGAGAAAGGTTAGCAATCATCTAGTCAATTAAATAAAAAGGAATGATAATAGTGCATTATTCAGGTTCCCCAAGTACATATTTTAGAACTGGAATTGTATGGATTTGCGATATATTCAGTTAAGTTAATTTTATGGTTGCCAATTCTACTGTACTTTAACCTGCCTCAAAATAAATAGCTAAAAAGCCAAGCTAGGTACTAAAGACTAAGAAACCAAATGGTGCCAGTTTATTGAAGAATGGCTGAACACATTGCACTACGTGAATACAATAGAATATCATGGCATCATACAAAAAGGTGGTCATGCTAAATTCGGAGAAACATGAAAAGTCTTGGCTATGTAGCACATGCTTTGGGGTGACATTCCTAAACCTTAGTTGCACTTGCAGGTCTGGTCACTACAGGGCAGCTGCCACTTCTCCCCTCAGGATTCTAGCAGACCCTGAAGGATTGTGGGTGGTTTCTTTCACACTACAACTCACAAGTCCTCATTTGTGTACTCTCCTCCAATTATTATCAGTTGATATTAATTAGTTAGCAAGCCTTAAGTAGTTTTTAGGAAGGGATATTTGCTAAGGTGGTGAGGAGAGCAAATGATATAGTGCATCCCTCTGAAAGTTACATACTTTCTCTCACTAGTATATACAGAGCTCAGGCAAAGTGGGTTCAAACTTGTAGAACATATGTGGCAAAGGGGAAGTCCTTCTTCTGAAAATCCTTTTCTCATCTTTGTGTGACCATTGTGAAGGAAGCACATTGTAGTTTTCTGCTGCATTTCTAGATTTTTGAAACTGCCTTTCCTCACTGTCTCTTAGTTTGTCCTCAATTCCTCCACCAGACAGTTATTTCAGAAATATTGCTAAGACACTGATAAAAAGTGCAAATCCCTCTGAAGTTCACTGGGACTTCTCTCTCCTCTAAGCTGCCAGACACCGAAATATAATTGGCTCTGAACTGGTTTGATGTTTTATAGAAGACTCCCCCCCCCCTTAGTATGACTAAGAATACATTAGTTTAATGTCTTTGATTGATTAATTGATTCAATATAGATGTTGTCACCTGATAAATTTAACATGGTTCGAGTATGTTGTTAGTTACTTTAGGGTGGGGGTGATTGATTGATTGACCCAATCACTCTCCACCCTTATAAATGAATTGATGCAGAGTGAAGTAAGTACAACCAGGAAAAGAATATATACAATAGCTTCAATAGCGTAAACAAAAAGAACTCTAAAATGAAACCAAGTATTGTGTAATTATGGCAAATCCACATCTTGGCCCTGGAAAAGAGATAGGTAAATGCATATAATTCTTTTTGTTAAAGAGACAGAGAATCATGAATATGAGAGTTGTTTTGATATGCCAAGAGTAAGAATTGCATTGGTTATTTTTGCTTAACCATTTTTTTTTTTTTTGCTTCAAAGGAAGATATACAGGATGGGGTGGGAGATAGATAGCTAGAAATGACTATAAGATAAATATAAAAATTATCAGTGATACATAGATAGGAAGACAGAGATAGAGAGAAGAAAGGGAGAGAAGAAAGGAGAGGGAAAGAGATCAAATTTATCCAGATATCCCAATTTATCCCAGGGTCTATGGCAATGTTCCAGAAACTCTTTTACATCAAAATATCAGTTTTAGCCTCCTGAATGGATTCTCTATGCCATAGTGCTCCTGCCTGTTGAAAGATGGGCCTTCTAGGCCTCACAGGACACAATATCTCCTCTTGTCATCAGGTTGGATCTCAAGGAAGGTCCTTGATGAGTCTAATCATCTCCCTCCCTCTCCAGTCACTGATAATCTGTCTGGATTCAGTCCTCTATGGTTAGCATACTCTGACCACATCCTACTCTCTTCATTCTACTGATTCTAAAGCCTGACCATTAATCTACATACCCAACTCTCATGTCCTACTGCTAGCACCCTTTATTCTTATTTCCTTCAATTTTACCCCTTTCCCAATGCCCAATTCTATGTTCACTGGCCCGTTCCATTTGCTCTCTCAGATACCTCCTTGCTTCCCATCACATTTCCAGATCCTCCCTCTTTCACTATTATCCAGTAACCTCTCTTCTTTTGAGGCTCATTTAATCCACATTTACTACCTAATTAAGATTCTTAAGGCTATTATCTACTCACCCCCTAGGATATTCTTCTCCCTTCCTCAATGAGTTAAGTATCTGGTTCACAGTCTTTCTACCCCAACTTCTGCTCTTGCTCTAGGTATTTTCAACATACATACTGACATTCTCTCTACAACCCTTAATTTCCATGACCTACTCTTTATGATTCTCTTCCTACTTCTCTGACTGCTCCTTCTCAGTCTTCATTGCAGGATCTGTCGTCAGGTCACTCCCACTAACCATTTGTGGTGTCCCCTCAGGATTGTCCCGAGTCCTCTTTCCTTGTCTCTTGGTACTATTTTGCTTGGTGATTTCATCAGTTCCCATGGGTTCAATTACCATCTCTAGGCAGCTGATTCTCAGATCAGTATCAATCCAGCTTTAACGTCTCTCCTCAGCTCTAATCTCTCATCACCAACTGTCTCTTTGGTATCTTGACCTGAATGCCCCACTTGCATCTGACACTCAACATACAAAGAACAAAGCTTCCTCTCCTCTTCTGAACTTCTCTATCCAAGGTAGCTAGATGGCATGATGGGTAGAACACTAGATCTAGAGTCTTGCCCAAGTTCGAATCTTGCCTCAGACACTTAGTCCCTTGGGCACGTCACTGAACCTCTGCCTGCCTCAGTTTCTGAATCTTTAAAATGGGGATTAGAAGAGCATCTACCTCCCAGAGTTATTTTGAGAAAAAAATAGTTGTAAAGTATTTTTCAAACCTTAAAGTGTATATAAATGCTGGCCATTAGGATCGTCATTATTACTACTGCCAAGAACACGAGCATCTTCCTAGTCACCTAGCCTGGAAGCCTTAATGTTGTCCTCAGCTCCTCTCTTGAATTCACTCCACATATCCAATCTCCTGACAAATTTTGCTGTTTCTACTTTTACAACATATCTTGTATATGTCCCCTTCTCTCTTATTACAGAGCTGCCTCACTGGTGCAGGTCTTCATCACATCTTGATTGGAGAATTATAATAACTTTGTGGTTGATTCCCTTGCCTTGTCTCTCTACTCCAATCCATTTTCCATTCCACTGATCAAGTGAGCTTCCTAAAGCTAAAGTTTTATCATGTCTCCCCACCTTCTCCAATAGAATCCAGTGGCTCCTTGTTATCTACAGGATCAAATAAAAAAAATCCTCTGTTTTAAATTTAAAGTCCTATACAACCTGGCCACTTCCTATCTTTCCATACACTCTAAGATCCTGCTATATTGATATACTTGGTATTCCTTACAGGACACTCCATTTCTCAACTGTGCAACATTTTTTATTAAATGGAATATTTTTCTTTTCTCACCTCTGACTCCTGGCTTCCCTGGTTTCCTTCAAGACCCAGTTCAAATCTCATCTTTTCCAGGAGGTTTTTCATGTCTCTTTCCTCTTCTCCCTCTGCACTATTAATAACTATGTGTAATGTTAATTGGGACATAATTAATAGGCCTCACATGGAACCCATTAAGGGAAGCTTGATTAGGGGAGGCTTGCTTGTAGGAAGGCTTTCACACCTTTTGCTAATTTCTAATTAGGCACTGAATCATGAGGGTTGTGATGCCTTCTGGCTCTGAGAAATGTTGGTATTTTGGTTTGGGGGCTCGCTTATGAGAAGGATCTTGTGATTCCCTGATTGAGATTCTGAGTGGTCATATGTTCAGAGATCTCTGACTGCTCAGATGTAAAGGCTCTCTCGATTCAGGGATGTATGTAAAGTATATAGCTGATTTAGGCAGTCAGAGTCCTATCTGTTAGTCTTTATTTCTCTGCTTGTATTTTCTCTGAAGTTCAGGGTGCTGACTTTTCCCCTGAACTAGTTAATGTGATTAAAAAAGATTGTTGACCCCTTAAACAACTATCTTTCCTAGTAAAGCAAATCTAAGAACCTGTGCTAGGAGCCATCCTGGTTATGCCAGTTCGGTTGCCATTACATTGTGTGATGACCTTCTATTTACATTGTATATATATCTTGTATGTACAATATTTTACATGCTATCTCTCCATTTTCTTTGTATCAAATGAATAGTACTTGGAACATAGTATATGCTTAATAGATGTTTGGAGTGTGTGTGTGTGTGTGTGTGTGTGTGTGTGTGTGTGTGTGAGAGAGAGAGAGAGAGAGAGAGAGAGAGAGAGAGAGAGAGAGAG
>NW_027187419.1:42675167-42718139 GCF_028583685.1 Petaurus breviceps papuanus | reverse complement strand
AGAGAGAGAGAGAGAGAGAGAGAGAGAGAGAGAGAGAGAGAGAGATTTTTTGATTAGGCAAAGAAAAACTTATGCAGATGATTTTTTTCTGAACAACAGTAAGTAGCCAGGAAATTGTCTTTCCATGGGTGCCATACATACATTTACTTTCTTTCCTGGCTGGTTACTAGCATTTATCAGGTCCAATTCACTTGGAAGTTTGCTTTTCTTAATTTCATTTGCCAACCCTGTATAGATGGGATGTTGCTCTTCAGTCTCATGCACCCCACCTCTTTTTTCTTCTCATGCCAATGATGATTGGCAGAACAAAACACCTTTAGACACCATGAAGATTGTGACACTGGTCCACATACATCAGGAAACTCAAAGCTACAGGTCCCTGGTAACTCCTGTCTACTGTAGTTGCAAAAAGGGCTCTGTGTAGTAAGATTTCAGCTCAGAGAAACTGGCTGCAGTTAGAAATTTCCTGCCTTGTGCTGCAGAGATGGGAATTCAGCAACAGGCCGGGGCCAGTGGCTTTGGCCAGGTGGAAATAAGGACTCCAAAGCTGAAGTACTCTTCTTTGACTTAACCAGCTGTCACTAGAGTCTAGACACTGGACTATCAAGCTAGCCTGAAAAATTTTAAACAACAAAACACTAGACATGTTATCCTTTCAGGAGTTAGGATAGGAGTGGATTTCCATCACGAAGCAGATCAGCTAAAGATAAATTCCCATACGAGGGCAGAGACATTGTTTTTAGGAGATGTTAGGACTTTATTGTGGATTTCTTTTAATATCTTGACTAATGCCCTATTTCAATGTCTTCCTTCTTCTGGCATGAAGATGACTCTGGTTTCCTTAAGATTATATCCATGAAATAGCTCTAGCAGGTCTTACCAAGCTGTAAAGGCTTTGAATAGGGGTCTTTCCCAGTTTATTGCATATTGAAATCCTTCTGTCAGTAAGTCAATTAATGTGCATTTAATTGTGGCTAGGTGGTGAAGTGAATAGAGCACCAGCCCTGGAGTCAGGAGAACCTGAGTTCAAATTTGGCCTCAGACACTTAACACAAAACTAGCTGTGTGACCTTGGGCAAGTCATTTAACCCCAATTGCCTTACCTTCTCCTCTCCAAAAAAAAAAAAAAGCAAAACAAAAATAATAAATTAATATGCATTTAATTAAATATTTATTACATACCAGGTACTGTGTTATGCATTGGTAATACAAAGAGAGGCAAATACAAGTCTTTGCCTTAAGGAGCTTATGTTTATTGGGAGATAGGACATGTAAATAGCTAGATACATATAAGATAAATACAGAGTAGATGAAAGGCAGGGTGAGAGGGAAAGGCCAAACCTGCCTACTTGCTGATCCCTATCTCCTGTTTTCATGCCTTTGGACCAGTTATCGAACATGCCTATAAAATAGTCTCCTTTTGCCTCTGCTTCCTAAAACCCCTAGCTTCCATCAAGGCTCAGCTGAACCATCACCTCCTTCAGGAAGTCTCTCTTGATTTATCCTCCCCTCAAACTCATACCCTGTATCTAGTGCTCTCCCTCCCAGTTTCACTTTGTATTATTTTATTTTTACTTATTAGTGTACAGGTTGCTTCTTACCACCACTACCACCACCACCACCCCTTCCTCAATCACAGGAGGGGCTTACTGAATGTTCTTTCAATCAATGACTGGATGTCTACTGAGGGTCAGATTAAAGTGAGAAAGCTTTTCCCCAGTCAACCAATTTCAGGGTGATGACATTTTAGGCAACAGCAATTCTCAAAGACCACCTTTTAAGTCAGAAAGGGGTATTTATATGCCTTAGTGGAAAGATTACCTACCCTACTCAAATCTCAGATGCTACTGAATTTATCTCAGATAAATTCAAATATTTATTTCAAACACATTTTGCCAATTGTTGCAACACATTCATGTTACATTTGTTTTATATGTGCTTCTTCTCTCTCCCATTAGAATGTAAACTTATTGCAAGTAGAGACATTTCATTCTTTATAATGGTCTTCCTTTCAATCACTTTCTGTTGATAAGTATTTCTGAACATAGCTAGGCTAGTCATCAGAAAAGCCAGATATGATATAATTATGTCCCATATTGGAAGCCTTTACAACTTTGTAGGGCTTGCGCCTACCAAGCTTTCATTTTGCTAGCTTTGATGGTGTTGGTCTGGATGGTCTTTAAGGTCCCTTGCAGCTCTTAATGTACAATCATAAGTCAGTGACTAAAGATTTTTTAGTAGGAGAGTGACCTAGTCAGATCTGAGTTTAGGAATATCAGTTTGGCATTTAGGTGGATAATAGATTGAAAAGTGAGAAACTATGGGCAGGAATACTATTAGAAAACTATTGTAATAGTCTAAGCAAGAGATAATGAGGCCCTGGGATAGGATAAAGGATATGTAAGTGTAAAGAAGAAGGGATATGACAGAGATTTTAGGAGGTAGACTCAACAAGATTTGGCCATATAAAGTCCATTTACAGAAAAGACACTCTAAAAGCTGTCAATGTTTGACAAAGACATTTAAAAGCTAACTCAAATATCCAAATCAAATGGATATGTAATCTCACTGTTTAGGATGTACCCTCTAATGATACAGATGGAAACCCATCTATGCCTATCTATCTAGTGAGGCTCTTACTCACAATCTCCCTTAAGTTAACCCCCACTCAACCCACTGGATGCCTTCCTGTCTCTTACGAAGAAGGAAAAATGAACAGATATTTAAGTAAGGTAGTAACCTTTCATATTGGGACAGTTTAGTTGCTGAAAGGGACTGTAGCACCAATGCAATACTCACAGCACCCACGGTGGCTATGAATATGCTGGTGTAGTTGTGAATCACAAAATGTAACAAGCTCTCCACATGGAGGACAGAACTGAAGCATTTATTCAAATACCAGAAAACGGAGTCCCCAAACCAGAAAGTCAAATTCATTGTAGTAACCATGAAGTTGGAACACATAACCAATGCAGTGAACACACACATTCCCAAGCTTTCCCAAACCTTCCCTCAATCAGGCCTTCAAAACAAAACAGACTCCCTCAAGCAAGAATCCTCCTCTCTTTCGGTAGCTCCTCAGCCTCTATGCTGCTACCGTGTTTCCCCGATAATAAGACACTGTGTTTATTTTTTTGGACAGAAAAACATCAGAGGGCTTATTTTCAGGGGAGGGCTTATTTTAATGAACATTGACAGCAATTTTAATAAACAGGTAAATGTGAACAAAAAAATGTACCTTTATTCAATAAGCAAATCACTGGGGAAGAACAGGATGACGCGCTCACTGCTGCAGTTCTGATTGGATGCAGCTCGGAGCGCGGCGTGCGTTTCACCCGGGGGGGGCGGGGACGGTGCATGCAGAGGGTACTGTAATGTAGCGTGTAGCGCAGGGGATCACCTTCACTACAGTAGCAATCTCAATAGGGCTTATTTTCGGGGGAGGGCTCATTTTAGAGGAATCTTACACAGTAAGGGGAGGGCTTATTTTCGGGATAGGTCTTATTATCGGGAAACACGGTAGCTCCCAGAAGTTCTCAGTTCTGTACTCAGAAGAAATTGTCAAAAGAAGTTCTGGCTCTCTAGCTTGGGCTTTTCCTTGTATATGGTATTAGCTCCTCCCTGTTTTGTCCCTTCTGGTTACATCAACAAGTTCATCCCACTATGGGATTCACAAGTCCTGGATTTTAATACTTGAAACAATCATGAACTTGAAGCAAGGTGCTAAGTACCTATTTGCTTATCAATACAAGGAGCATGGAAGATCTTCAAATCCCATTACCATTACAGGGACAGAAAAGGAAAATTTTTATAAGGAACCCTAATAAAAATGTTTTTGTGAAGAAACCAATTCTCTCAGATAAAATTTTTACAGACAGACAGAGATTGTCCTGAGAATTGGATAGCCCTCAGAAGCATGCACTGAGAAGAATTGTTTGAAGGTAGGGCAATGACTGAAGTAATAATAGCTAGTTGCAAGGCATTGTAGTGCATCAAGTCCTCTGAGCGTGACTGTTTTTAGAGTTTTAAAAACTGTAACTGACAAACATCTAAGTCAAATTATTTTTTGGTGAGTCTAAGAAAACTCTACAAGCCTATTGGGTTTCTAACTGACAGAAGAATTGATCTCTTAAGTCTTACCTCATAAGGTAAAGAGGAGTCACTGATCACCAGGAGGCTCTGATTTGAAGTATTACAAGGGGTTAGCAACCAAGCAGGTGAGGAAACTTTGAGAGGGAGAAATGGTGTCTGGTAGATAGAAGAGGAAGTAAGAGAGAAGGCTGAGCAAAGTTTAAAAAAAAGGCTGGGAACAGAGGACATAGAGGCTTCCTGCTGAGATAAATGACTTTTCAGTTGCTTTGCCAGAAACTTGACGATTGAGAAATAGGCATAAATTGATTCATTTGCAGGAGAAAGGCTGGACTAGCAACTGGAAGCTGATTGGGTAAGAGAAGAATCCTGCTACTGCTAACCATTTGGGTTGATGTTCTCTAGCTCCATCTATACTTTTAAGAGGGGAAGTTTCTCAGGGTTGCCTGGGTTACCCTCTACTGCCCTCATTGATTTGAGAGGAAGAAATAGAAGGGGGAAAATAGACTTTGCAATATGTGCCATCTTCTTCTCCATCTCTTTTTCTTCCTTCTTGTTTTCTGAGAGCTGAGCTTAGTTGAGAGAAGAGAAATGGAGCTGATTGGACAGAGCATCACCTGCTACTTGCAGATATGAGAAGCTTGGAAGTTCTTCAGTTTAAGGCAACTGCTTGTCACTGAAAAGCATAACACATTCTCGGCACCCTGTTGAGAGTTGCTGTGAGCAAAAAGAGCTTATCATTGCTTCATGGGCTTGAGAACAGATAAGAAGAGGCTTTTCCCAGCAGGTTACTGGTAAGGACTGGAAGAGGGAGCAGCTTCTAAAGTTTCTCCATTGAGACTAATGCTAGCCTTTGGTTTTTCTTATTTATTTATTTGTTTGCTTGTTTTTTTTTTTAATTTATATTTAAAATTTTTATTGTGAACTTAACCCCCAAATAAACATTTCCATATAAATACATGGTAGAACAGAAAAAAGAGGAGTGTACACAATATTGCAGATCTCTGTTAAGTACAGTATACTTTTCTTTTTAAGTATATAACAAATTCGACCTATATAGACACCTTTCAAAGCTGTCCTGCTTGTCTGTGCTTCTTTCTGGATTCCCTTCTATTCTCTTCTATGCATTATGTAAAAGATCTCTCCATGACTTTTTCCCCTTGTTTTCCTTTCCCCCTTCCCTCTTCCTCTCTTTCTTTACCCTCCCACCTTCTCATAATAAGAAACAAAACAAAAAGAAATAGGCCTTGTTAAATGTAAGAGTTGGGTTGATTGATATTTGCTTAATTAAGTCATTTCACTTTATTTAAAACAAGAGATAAGATGCTCAAATAATCAACCAATCATAGGCTTTATAGTAAATGTGAAAAGCCTCTGAATTGTTGTGATATTGCACAAAAACTGTGTACAGATAAGCTGAAAAAATTTGGCCATACGCCAAAGTAACATCTATACATTATTAAATTAGAGAACCACAGTCATTTGAGGAGTTGAAATAAATGTGGCTTTCAGGTAAAACCCCTGAGGAGGAACTACCTTTGGAGGCCTGGGAGGTCAGAAGGAGAAGCTTTGGCTTTGGCCTTGGTTAAGTTTCTTCCCCCTTCTCCTTCAGCTGGGGAAGAACTTGGAAACTTCCCAGGATCTGGACTATCCATCTTCCCATTGATGTCTCAGCAGCATCCCCAAATCATATGAAAACAATGTATGTATTGGGAAACAAAGATAGGTTGAATGTAGATGAATAGCTCCATAAGGAGTCCAGTAAAGAAATTACCTCATGCCCAAAGGTAACTTCTTGAGGACCTCACAAATGGGAGAAAAGAATGTCTGGCAGCCAGTAGCTATGAGGTACCTCTTTGCCACATATACTTTCTAAGTTTGAACCCAATAAGTATTTGTGGGAGAGTATGTCTGGGAGGATATTTTGTACTAACTGTTCTCATATCACCTAAGCAAATACTTTTTTCTAAAAATGACTTAAGTATGGTTGACTAAATGATCTTCTTGGACAGAAGCTCATTGCTAAGGAACTCAAGCTGATGGCATTAGAGAATAATTTCTGATACCTCATTTGTTTCATGACTTCACTTCTCTGAGACTGCTTTGACTTCTTCACAATTTCAGCCTCCTTTTGTGTGTTGTCTTCCCCCATTAGACTGTAAGCTCCTTGTGGGCAGTGACTGTCTTTTTGTTTGTTTTGTATTTGCATTCCAGAGCTTAGTACAGTGCCTGAACGTAGAAGGCACTATATGTATGTATACATATCATACACACATGTATATAATATATACAAACATGCTTATTGGCATGACTATTGACGCTTGAGCCCTCAGTGGTATCCCTAAAACCTTGAGGGTGAGATGTAGACTAAGTGTGAGGAATCCAACTTTTCAGTTCCTGGAGGAGAGATAGGGTAAATATTCTCAAAGCTTACACGGACTACACAATATGTTTAGTCAAATAAAACAGATTCCCACATTAGCCATGTCTGAAATTATGTGTTATCCTATATGTTGAATTCATCACTCCTCTGTTAAATTGGGTTGGATTTTTAATAATTAGTTCTCTGGAATCAGAGTCGTTTTCCTTTATAATACTGTTATTATACAAATTGTTCTCCAGGTTCTGTTCAATTCACTCTTTCTCAATTTATATAAATCTCCCCAAGTTTCTCTGACATACCTTTTGTCATTTCTTATCCCCTAAAAATATTCCAGTCTATTACATTTGTATGCCATCATTTGTTCCCTAATAGATGGTTGCCTCTTTCATTTTCAGTTCTTTGCTACTTAAAACAAACAAACAAAAACAACCAAATGTGATGTAAGTATTTTGGTCTGGACAGGCATTTTTCCTTTTCCTTTTTCATCTTTGGAAGTATAAATCTACTGGTATTGTCTAGATCAAAATGTATATACAGTTTAGTAGATTTTTGGATGTAGTTCCAAATTGTTTTCCAGAATTGCTAGACTAGTCCACAACTTCACCAAATGTATTTGTGTTTTCACAGCACTTCCAATATTTGTCATTTTTCAAAGCACTTTTGCCAACCTGGTAAGCATGAAATATAATCTTAGATTTCCTTTAATTTGCATTTCTCTACTTATTAGTGATTTTGAGCATTTTTCTATAAGATTATTAATAGCTTGAATTTCCTCCTTTGAAATTTCTCGTTTATATCCTTTGACAATTTTTCTCTTGGAAATTACTCTTATTCTTACAAATTTGAATCAGTTCCTTGTATATTTTGGACTTGATGCAATTTTTTTTCTACTTCTCTGTTCCCCTTCTAATTTTAGCTGGAATGCTTTTGTTTTTTTTTTTTCAAAAAATTTCTTGCAGTCAACATAACCCATTTTTTCTTCTTCTATTATCCTTTCTTTCCCTTACTTGGTTACATACTCTTTGTTTATGCTATAGATCAAAAAGGAAATTTCTTCCTTGCTCCTCTAATTGGTTTATGATCTCATTCTTTATGTCTAAGCCATGTGTGCATTGGAGCTTATATTGGAATATGGTGTGAGATGTTAGTCTATAACTATTTCTTAGTCTGTTTTCTAGTTTTCCCCATAGTTTTTAGCAGCTGGGATCTTTGGGTTTACCAAACACCATGATGTTATATTTATTAATCTGTTCCACTGACCAACCTTTTTATTTTTAAAAAAGTATCAGATAATTTTAATGATTACTGCTTTGTAACATTGTTTGAGATTTGATACTTCTAGGCCCTCAATTTCCCACTTTTCCCCTTATTTTTCTTGAAATTCTTGACTTTTTTATTTCTTCAGATGAATTTCATTATTTCTTTTTTAGTTCTTTAAAACAGCCATTTAGTGGTTTGATTGGTATATCATTGATCAAATAAATTAATTTAGATAGCATTGCCTTTTTCCTTATGTTGGTGCAGCCTAATTATGAGGAATTAATATTTCTCCAATTATTTAGACCTGTATTTTTGTAAAGTGTTTTGTAGTTACTTTGATATAGTTCTTGTATCTTGGCATATGGGGTCAAATATATTTATACATTCTATCATTCTTTTGAATGGAATTTTTCTATCTCTTTCATTGTTGGTTTTGTTGATAATTTACAGAAATTCTAATGATTTATGTGGTTCCATCCATTTTATAACCTGCAACTTTGCTGAATTTCTGATTGATCGATTCAGTCAACACTTTAGTTTTATCCTTAGGATTTTCTAAAAAGGACATCATATGATCTACAAAAATGATATTTTCATTTCTTCTTTGACTATTCTAACTCTTTAATATCTTTTTCTTTTCCTCTAATAGCTAGTATTTCTAGAACTACATTTAACAGTAATGGTGAGGATGGACATTCTTGTTTTATCTTTGATTCTTTTTAAAAGGTCATTAAGCTTTCTCTATGACATATAATGTTAGATGTTGGTATTACATGCTACTTACCAGATTAAGGAAAAGTACATTTATTCCTATACTTTCTAATGTTTTTTTTTTAATGGAAATGGGTGTTAGATTTTGCCAAAAGTCTCTTCAACATTTGTTGATATAATCATGTGGGATTTTTGTTATTAATATGGTTTATTACTTTATAGTTTTCCTTATATTAACTAGCTCTGTATTCCTGGAATAAATCTAACCTGATTGTAGTGTTCAGTTTTTTAACATGTTGTTGCAGCCTATTTTCTAGTAGTTTATTTAATTTTTTTTTGTACCTCAATGCTCATTAGTAATACCCATCTATAGTTTTCTTTCTTTGTTTTGTCTCTTTCTGATTTAGGTATCAAGAACATATTTGTATCATGAGAAGAGTTTAAAAGGGTTAATTTTTTTCTATTTTCAAAAACATTTTACATAATATTTGAATTATTAGTTCTTGAATAGTTAATAGAATTCTCTTATAAATCTGTCATGTCTTGGAGTTTCTTTCCCCCTTTCAAGAGTGTACCTATGGCTTGTCCAATTCATTTTTCTGATACTAGATTATTTAAACAATTTAGTTCTGTTAATCTGGTTTTTTTTTAAGTACCCACCAATTTTATCTGAGTTATTTACTATGTTGACATATAACCAGATAAAACAATTTTTAATATTTTCCTTTATTTCATCTTCAGTCATGAATTCTTTTTTGATCTTTGAAATTAGTAATTTGTTTTTTTCTCTCTTTTAAAAATCAATTTGTAATTTCTATTTTATTAGTTTTCTTTAAAAAAAGTCTTACTTTTAGCAATCTATTCAATAGATTGAGGAAAGAAGAATTTCAACTTTATTAGTCTCTTCTTTGATTTTCAAAATCCTACTTTGTTTTTTAGTTGGACAATTTTTATTTATGGTTTATTGAAATGTAGCATTCATGCCTTTGTTGGGGCAGTCATGATTTTCAAGTATTCTGATAATTCTTAGTTATCTCTCCTTGATCAATTTTCTAGATCAGATGCTTTGATAATAGATAACTTATATTTACTAGTTTTTTCCCCAATCTTTTGATTTTGTTTTATTATTTCTTGTCTCATCGGTTACTCTTTTTGTGATTACTACATTCTCATTTTCATGGATTTCAGTTCTTAAGTAAGGTTTATGACCTATTTTTCTAAGTTATTAACTCTCTTTGCCATTTCTCCCTCTCTAGCTATTCTATTTTTTTATCTTTTATTCTACTTCTTCCAAGTGCTCTTGGGCTTTTTTTTTTCTTTTTTAAAGACTAGTTTCCCTATCTTAACCAGGCCGGAAGTATATAAGCATGATCCCAATACTTGGCATGGAAGGTTTTGACCTGTTCCTACTTGTCACCAAGGCTCACAACCTAAATCTAAGCCTCTATTTCTCATTTTGGTATTTCCATCCTCTCCCCAATTCAATTTATTGCCATGGCCTGTTGGCTTTATCTTCATAACATCTCTCAAATATTCTCCCTTCTGTCTTCTGACATTGGCACCACCCTGGTACAGGCCCTCATCACTTCAGACCTTCTGGCAGGTCACCCTGATATAAATCTCTCTTTACTCCAATTCATCTTCCATTCAGCTCTCAAAGTGATCTTTCTAGAGCACAGGTCTGACCATATCATTCTACCTGCTTAAGAAACTCTGGTGACTCCTTATCACCTCCAGGATTAAATATCAAATCTTTTGTTTGGTGTTTAAAACCTTCATAATTTAGCATCTTCCCCCTTTCTAGTGTTCAGTCAATCAATCAACATTCATTAAGAACTTATTGTGTATCAGGTACTGTGTTAATTGATGGAGTCTCCTTACATATTAAAACATTTCCTACACCCCACCCCATGCACTCTGTGATCCAGTGATACCGACCTCTTTGCTACTCCTCAACAAGGCACTCTTCCCAACTCAGAGTCCACTACTCCTGGAATTCTCTTCCTCTTGATCTCTGACTTCTGGCTTCTCTGACTTCCTTCATGTCTCAGCTAAGATCCCACCTTCTATAGGAAGCTTTACCAATTACCCTTAATTCTAGTGCCTTCCCTCTGTTGATTATTTCCAATATATCCTGCCTGTTTATACATACTTGTTTGCATGTTGTGTCCCCCATAAGAGAGTGAGCTCATGAGAGAAGGGACTGTCTTTTAGCTTTCTTTGTTTTAATGCTTAGGCCAGTGCCTGACACATAGTAGGCACTTAATAAATATTTACTGATTGACCCTGTTCCTAATCGGGGCCAGTTCACCTCTCCTTAGGCAACCTGGTGGACCCTTACTCCTGGATGCTCACCATATTGTTGCTTGACTTAGTTCAGACCTGCTTTAGCCCTAATGCAAATCAGAACACTTGAGTTTAAGGCAACCACCAGCCTCAGATTTCCCAGATAGCATGGATTACAGGCACATGCTTCCACACCTGTTTCTACTTAAACTTGTTTTAGAATTACTTTACTCTTTTTTGTTGGACCCTCATACTTCTCCTATTCCATAATATTTCTTCATTCTCTTTTCTTCTTTAGTATTCACATATCCAATCTCAGTAAATTGGCAAGTGTGGTTAGGTCTCAATCTTCCAGACTTCTAGAGGGTATGATTATATTCTCCTTGTCTCTGAGTTTGTTGACTAAGACTGGTTCAAGCTTCTGCAGAAATTGTCTTGCAATGGATGGTTGCTCAAGCACAGGCTTCCTGGGAACTAATCTGGACTGTCTTCTGTTATCAAGAGGGTGTCTGGATCCCCTGAGTTGCCTACTGTTATGTTATGGTCAGGTACTATCTACTGCTACTGGATTGGGGTTCGGACATCACCTCTGATACATATTGACTATATGTCTTATCTTTTGGGGTCTAGGCAACTATCTAAGACTATAAATTACCTAACATTTACCCCTAATCCCCCAACCCATTCAGTAAACTCCAGCGGCTCCCTATTATTTCCAGGATCAAATATAAAATCCTGTTTGTCTTTTAAAGTCCTTCAAAATTTGTCCTCTTTTTACATTTCCGGTCTTCCTACCCTTCTCTCCCTTCTGTGTACTCTAAGATCCAGTGACACTGACCTCTGTATTGATGCTCCAACCAATGGTCCATCTTTAGCTCTGGGCATGTTCACTGGCTATTGCCTATTTCTGGGGTTCTCTCCGTCCTTACCTGCCTTCCTCCCAGACTCAGCTGAAGTCTCCCCTTCTTCAAGAAACCTTTACTGATTCCCCTCAATTCTAGTGCCTTCCCTCTAAGCCTTCCTGTTTAGCTCCAATTTGTCCTGTGTTTGTACGCAACTATTTACATGATGTTTCCCTCATTTGATTTTGAACTCCTTGACTGCTGGGACTGTGTTATGCCTTTCTCTACTTAAAACAATGCCTGGTATATAGTCTTCTTGACTTGATTTAAAGGACTTCTGAATGAGAATTGTCCTTGTGGAGAGAGAGAGAGAGAGAGAGAGAGAGAGAGAGAGAGAGAGAGAAAGTGTGTGTGTGTGTGTGTGTGTGTGTGTGTGTGTGTATGTGTGTGAAGGGATTAAGTCTATTCCCCCTCCTCCTTCCCGCTGTCAATGACCAGTTGACACCTGGTGGATTTTAAAAGGCTAAAAGATCTGGTGCTTTCAATGGTGTAGGTATCCACTAGATTGTATTGAAGGCAAGCCTAGAGTTTTTCTGAGTATTTGGTTTAAATGAATGGGGTCTCTAATTCTGAAACTAAGATGGTGTCTAATATATCTTTATTATATAAAGACCTGGTGATTCTCCTACTAACTTGATTAATAGGGATGAGGCCAGGACCTCATTTGTATAGAGAAATTACAGATGACAAAATTCTCCCTCTAACTGCAGGCCAGCATCTTCTTTCTTAATTTCTGTTCTTTGAGAGTTGTCTGTATCATTAGACTTAGATAATAAAGCTAGTATATGTTAAATACAATAGTTGAATCCAGGTTTTCAACAGTCCAGGGCTGGCTAGTACTTCATGCTCCCACACTTGATCAATATAAACCATATCCAATAACTTGCAATTCACAGTTTAGTTCATTTTCTTTTGTTTTTGGTGGCACTTTCCTTTTTCCCCTATAGTAATCAAATCTTCCAGTCTCATTTATTTTTGGATGCTTAGATACAACCTTTACCCACTTTAAAGGGGAAATATATACATATAAAATGAAGGGGTTAAAAACAACCCTTAAGTTTTTCACTGCATAAATTAGGAAAGGATCACCAGAAAAAGCAGAGATTACACTGAGTGTGGTCTATTCTTAGCAGCTCCCTTTTTCCTAAGAAATAGTAGATTTTTTTTTCCATTTACAAACAGCTGCCCACTGGATGGTCTTTTACTGGCCCACATGTGGCTTCTGTGAACTGTGGCCTGGACCACACATGCTTCTCCTGGGCTTTTGCCAGCAGGGCGTACTTGCCCCTGTTCCTTCTGAAGGTTCAGCTACCTGCAGAGTAAAGGGGTAGTAAGTAGGAAAGAATTGGATTGGAAACTGGAGTCCAAAGAGAAGGAGGAGGGAGAAGAGGCAAACATGTTTCTAGTCAGCAGCTCTTGTTAGTTTTGGCTATGAAAGAGTGGGATTCCAGAGCTGCCTCTGGCAGCCTTGGTTGGGTGGGAAGGCCTCTCAGTGCAGACAGGAGATCACTCTTCAGGAGACATACAGAAGCTCTCTGGCCCTCTGACTACTGCTTAGCTTATTTGTTTGTTTATTTATTTATTATTTTGTTTTAGTGGCATCAAACTAATACAAGGGCAGACCTTTGTACAGCACCTTTATTTGCCTGTTCCTGCTGGACAGAGGTGTCTAAACATCTTAATTGTTAGCATGGCAGCCAGCAATTCATCTCAGTGCCCCATTAAAGTGTGATTAGGAAATATTTAAAAAAAAAAAAGTAAAATAGAACTTAGATAATATTCATATGTAGTTTTCTAAGTCAATATACTGTCTGCAAGGATTCTGTTTTTGTAATATTTTTATGTTTTCAGATTACCTGTAAAAACAATTTTAAACTTTTGGTTTAAAAAAAAAATTAAGTTCCAAAGTTTCCCTTCCTCACTCCTCTCCCTGAGATGGCAACCAATTAGATACAGATTATACATGTGCAGTCATGTAAAGAATATTTCCATATTAGTAATGTTACAAAAGAAAATACAGACCAAAACAATCCCCCCCCCCAAAATCAGAAAAATAGAGTAAAAACCTCACGTATTGTTTAGTGGCTCCATTTGAGTTTAACATCATTGTTTTAGGGGACAGACTCATATGCAGATTTCAGAGCACACCCATATGGAGGCTTCAATGGCATCAAATTCACTGGCCACCAAGTAGCAACCTCTTTGTGACCACCTAAGGTAGAAAGGAGGCTCACAGGATTTCAAACTGGAAGGGGTTTGAAGACCATGTATTTGCATCCATTTTATAGATGGGAAAACTGAGACTATTAGAGGCAAAGTGAATTATCCTAAGGAAGGCTCTCCCTATCTCCCAACACACAGAGAATGCTTTCAAGGCCCGTATAGGGATAAATTCAAAGCAACAGTGCTTTAGACCTAATGGGCTTTGAGATTATTTTGGCATTTTCAGAAGAGAAGTTTCTGCTCATACCAGTTTGGAAATTTAATGATAAAGATCATTTAGGTGGCTCAGTGGATAACATGCTGGGCTCATAGTCAGGAATACCAGAGTTCAAATCTGGCCTTGATAGCTGTGTGACCCTGGGTAAATAATTTAACTGCTGATTGCCGCAGTTTTCCCATCTCTAAAATGAGGATAATAATAGCACCTCCCCCCCAGGGTTGTTGTGAGGATCAAATGAAATAATGCTTGTAAAGCACTTAGCACAATTGCTGGCACAGAGTAAACTCTATATAAATGCTAGGTATTATTATTGTCATAATTATTATTATTTATCAACTTCATGGAGTCATTGTGAGAATCAAAGAAATGAATGAATGTAAAGA
This sequence comes from Petaurus breviceps papuanus, assembly GCF_028583685.1. Lineage (NCBI taxonomy): Eukaryota > Metazoa > Chordata > Mammalia > Diprotodontia > Petauridae > Petaurus > Petaurus breviceps. Next base: position 42,703,682 of record NW_027187419.1, on the reverse strand, counting down.
GTGCTTTGTAAGCCTTAAGGTGCAACTTGCTAGCTATGAGTGAGACCTTGGACAAGTCACTTAACCTCTGCCTAACTCATTTCCATCATCTGTAAAATGGAGATGATAATAACACCTACCTACCAGGATTGTTGTCAGGATAAAATGAGATAAATAATTGTAAAGTGCTCAGCACAGTGACTGACACATAGTAGGAATTATATAAAGGTTATTTATCATCAGCAGTATTATTATGTTACCAAGGTAATTAGATCATAGATTTAAAGCTGGGAGACACCTTAGATATTTATTTAAGCTCCTCATTTTCTAGAGAAAGTTTAGTGAAATGGAGTAGAGGAAGACCTGAGTTCAAACCCACCCTTGAAATTCACCAGCTATGTGATTATGGTAATCATTTAACCTGTCTGTTTCCTTATCTGTAAAATGGGGTGCTGATCTGTGTAATTCCTACCTTACGAGGTTGTTGTGTGACTCAATTGAAATAATTTCTGTACAGTGCTTTGTAAATCTCAAGGAGCTATATAAATATCTATTATTATTTTTATAACTGCAGAAACTGAGGTCGACTTTCCTGGGGTCTCAAAGATGATGAGCAGGAAAAAGCAGCAGTTGAATCCAGCTTGTCTGACTCCAAATACAGTGAGCTTTCTGCTGCTCCAGACTGCCAAGTCTTACTAACATCCCTGGGTGTCCCCAAAATGGCCTTCAGGATGACTATGCACTTTGTAGCTACTTGAAGCCCTGAACTGAATAACTAAGTGTGATATTGATAGTCCCTCTAATTCAAACCCAGAAGAAGAAGATGATGATGATGATGATGAAGATGATGATGAAGAAGATGAAGATGATGATGAAGATGAAGAAGTTGATGATGAAGATGACAAAGATGAAGAAGATGATGAAGATGAAGAAGATAATGATGAAGATAAAGAAGATGATGAAGATGATGAAAATGAAGAAGAAGAAGAATTGTTTCATAATGCCTTTTAATTAGTCAGCATTTATTGAGTGTTTACTATATGCTAAGTACCAGACTAGGTGCAGTGGAGGTAGACAGAAACAAAAAAGTTGATCTTGACCTTTAATGACTTTGCCATATAGTTAAAAAGATACTCAAATAAAAATATATTTTATGATTCAAGGCAATATATATCTAAATTTTGTAAAGCAGTCTCCCCTTATTCTACCTCTGTGACTAGGGATGGTAGATTCAGATTTGGTACACCAAGTTCATGTCCAGATTCAGCATGACTGTCAGAAAAGTAGTTGTCTTGGTCACCTCTGACCTGGGTACTGAATGTCATTTCTTTTGTTTTTCTTTTTTTAATAGTATTTTTTCCCAATTACATGTCAAGATAATTTTTAGCATTCATTTTTATGTAATTTTGAGTTTCAAACTGTTTTCCCTCCCTGTCTCCCTCCCCTCCCCTCTTCCCAAAATGGTAGGCAATTTGATATAGGTTATACATGTTCTACTGTGTAAAACATGTTTCGCTATTAGTCAGAGTTGTGAAAGAAGAAATAGATCAAAAGGGGGAAGATACGAAAAAGAACAAAGTAAGTGAAAAAAGTATGCTTGGATCTGCATTCCAAGTCCCTTAGTTCTTTATCTGGCTGAGGACAACATTTTCCTTCGTGAGTGCTTTGTACTTTTCTTGGATCATTGTGTTGCTGAGAAGAGCTGAGTCATTCACAGTTGACCATCACACAATGCTGATGATACTGTGTACAGCATTTTCCTGGTTCTGCTCATTTCACTTTGCATGAATGTCACTTCTTGATCCTTGGGGACATAGATCCTGAGCTGGCTTGAAATTGGACACCTAGGCTCTCAGAGGCCCACACTTCTGTCTTTTGGAATTTCAGAAGGTTGAAACTTCCAAATTAATCTCTTTCACTTAAAATGGAAAAGAATATACAGTGAAGCAAAAACACTGCAGTCTATTTGAAGAGAGCCACATGTCAGCCTCAGAGGGGAGAAGGCCTAAGGCCTCATCCTTTTGCCTCTCACTGTGAGACAATGGAGGAGTCAAGCTAACAGAGATTAGCCAATGAGAACGGCTGAGACTGGTTGGCTAGTGCTTTTGTCTAACCAACCCCACCTTCAAAAAAAAAATTCTGGCTATAGAGTCAATTAGTCAAGAAGCTGTCATTCACCATGTGGTTAGGAAACTATAGTCAGTAACAGAATGTCTATGCATTCTTCAAGGTGTCTCCAAAGGGGGGAGATGGAGATAGATAGAGAGACAGACAGACAGACAGACAGACAGACAGAGACATAATAAATACATGATGAATTCCAAAGAAGAGATCATTCCAGGGACTAGGGTGTTGCTAACACTGGGAATTATTCTTTGTAGTCATTCTCATTTTTTCCCTTCTGATTTGATACTGATGTTCATTTTATATGTTTGCTCTAATAAGATGATGGGTTTTTTTTTCACACAGATGACAGACTTGGAAGTGACTGCAAAGACTTTAATCAATTTTTTCCTGCATATTGGTTTGTAGTCAGTTTCCCATTTTGTAAAGTATTTCTGTGCTTGCCATGTACTTTGCCTGAGTCTCATTGGAAAAAAGTATTCCTGATATACAGTTGAGGAAATCCTAGGTATTCTACAACCCATTGATTCTTTTCATTTCTTAATCTTGAATCATATTTTAATGCATTTTTTTTTGTTGTGCCTATATTCACCTGGTATAAAACTATGATTTAACTTGGTTTGGGAGATTTTGTCAATTTCTTCATAGAGTTGGCCCTTTTTTCTTTCTCCTCTATCAACAAATATTGGTACATAAATTATAATTATATTTAAGTTAGCATTTCTGCACATGTTTACCATGAACACTGAAAGGTGAAATGACTTTCTCATAAAATGATATTTTTGTTCAAGCTTTAAGTATATGACGTAACCTCTGATAATTTCCAAGAGAATCCATGAGCTATCCCTTCATTTCATTGTAACTTCCTTAGAATCAAAAGTTGTAATCACCTCCATTAACATGTAAGCTTCTTTTAAGTAGGAATTATTTCTTTCTTTGTACTTGTAGCACTGTGGCACATAGTAGGCACTTAATAAATATTTGTTGATTGATTATTTATGGCTTTTAGCTTAATTTAGAGGAAGAATGTGGGTGTCAATGTACTTCTGTTTCTCCAGTAGTCTATCAACTTAACTGATTTTTGGACAAAGATCACATTTTTGGAGTTTCAACAATTATAATTAATGTGTATAAATTACCCTAAAATGCTGAGAGTTTTATTTTAGCTCTCTTTAACAACTACAGATTCATAAGATCATGGATCTAGCTGGAGAACTAGAAGGAACCTCAGAGGTCATCCAGTTCAGCTTCCTCATTTTGCAGAGAAGAAACAGGACTAGGGAGGTTAAGGTCACATGGATGGTTAAATGTCTGAGGTGGGATTTAAAACTAGGCTCTTTGATGCCAGAGCCAGTGATTTTCATGGCAATTTATGAAAGTGTTTTACTGGTGTCCATTAGATATTAAAAAACCATAAAGAACTCCTTTGGTGGATTCCCTATGGAGATGCTGATTCTACTCTTTCAGGTACGTAATTAGCTGAATTTAAAACAAAGGCAAACAGTTCAGTTGTGAAATACAACAAGGATCATAATGCATTGCAATTATTTTTAAAGGTGAGGTCTTTGTGTATTGGACAGAAATTGTATTTTCTCACTTAAAATTATCAACAAGAATAAAAAAAATCTTTGCCAAGTGGTATAGGGCTATATCCTTAAGAGTTACAGTCAAAAGAGTAACAACATTATTTTTTTTCCATTCCTCCTTCTTTACCTCCCTCTCTCTCCTTCTCTGTCTCCCTTTCCTCAACACTTTGGCAGCTACTATTGTATTATGGGAAATGAATTTCAATACATTATAAAAATTTAAAAAATAATTAGTATTATCTAAGGTGCAAGATCAACTACCAAATCTATGTATATTGCCACTGAATAGATACTACAAATTATATTATATAACCAATTACTTTATACTCATTAAAGCAAAAAAAATTCATCTCTATTTATTACTGAATTGTCAATTGTACCTGTTGTGTTAGTAAAATTCAGGATTTTATGTAAAAATATTAGATGAATGAGTCCTGTTTCATTGCCATCTGAGATCCCTGCTTTGGCCTGGCTCAGAAAACTAAAGCCCCGGGGTGGGTAGGTGGTGCAGTGAATAGAGCACTGGCCCTGGAGACCCGAGTTAAAATCCTGCCTTAGACGTTTTAACACAAAAGCTAGCTATTTGACCTTGGGCAAGTCACTTAACCCCAATTGCCCTGCCCTCTCCCCTCCAAGCAAAAAAAAAAAGGGGGGAAAAAAAGCCACATATGTAGCCAATACACTGAAACAAGTTTATTTTCAGGCTGCTGACAAGTTCTGTGTGGCCCACCATTGTTAGGGGTTATGCATTTTTATATTGAGGAAGACAAAGGGAGCTGACTCCTGAAAATTAGGGTAAATGAACTCTAGACATCTTTGGATATGCTATTTAGGAATAGATCTGTTAAGGTGAAACATAAGGGTTGACAGAATTCTTTTGTGGTCAGAGACTGCACTCAATATTCATCAATCGCTCAAACAATTTCTATAATAGTATCCTTCCTCTTTGAGAATTCTTTGCCTATCGTTATTCCCCCTACCCACTACTTTCCAGCTTTACTGCACCTTATATCTCCTTCCCACCCCTTTCAGCATGCTTTGATTCTGATCTCCTGGCTATTTCACAACAAGACATTCTGTCTCTCTACTCCAGGAATTTTTACTGGCTGCTTTCTATGCCTGGAATGGTCTCTCTCCTTATATCTGCCTCCTGACTTCCTTCAAATTCCAACTAAAATACTACATTCTATAGGAAGCCTTTCCCAAACCCTCTTAATTCTAGTGTCTTTTCTCTGTTGACTATTTCTTATCTACCTTAATGATGAGGAGGAGGATAGCCAGCAGTCACATAGCATCTATTATGTGTCAGGCATTGTGCTAAATGCTTTACAAATATTATCTCATTTGACTCACATAACAACTCTGGGAGGAAGGTGTTATCATTATCCCTCTGTTATAGTCAAGGAAACTGAGGCCAACAGAGGTTAAGTGACTTGCTCAGGGTCACAGAGCTTTTAAGTGTCTGAGACCTGATTTAAACTCAGGTCTTCCTGACTCCAGCTCCAACACTTTATCTACTATGCCACCTACTTGTTTGTATATATTTGTTGACATGTTGTCTCCCTTGTTAGATTGTGAGCTTCCCAAGGGCAGGAACTGTCTTTTGCCATTCTTTGTATCCTCAGGACTTAGCACAGTACCAGGTACAATATAGGTGCTTAATAAATATTAACTGACTGATTGATCTAAGTGACCATCAGATTTCCAGGTTAGCATAGTTTTTGTAGTAGATTGTTTTCTTACTTTATTCCAGCATCTAATGAAGAAGTGAACTTTCATCTTGCAAAGACTAACTCCCTCTACTTGTTCCCTTGGCATCATCCCCTTACACTACCATTCTATGTTTCTATTCACTTTTTACAGTCATTTAAAAAAAATGTTTATACTCATTACATTCACTTCCTCTCTTCTCATTCAACTCTTAGATTCTTTGCTTTGCAACTCCTGACCCCACAACTCAATGGAAACTGCTCTCTGCAAAGTTACTCTTGGTCACTTTATTGCTAAATCCAGTAAGCAGTGTTGTCTCAGTTGCTATTCTTCTCGACCTCTCTGAATCTTTTGTCATTTTTTACTCCCATCTCTTCTTAGATACTTTCTCCTCTCTGTGTTTTTGTGATACTCCTCCCTCTTGGGTTTCCTTTCACCTTTCCTCAGTCTCCTTTGTGAGATTGTCATCCATGACTACCCCTAACAAAGGGTTTACCATAAGGCTTTGTCCTAGACACTCTTTCTGTCACTCTCTACACTATTGTTTGGTGACCTCATCAGGTCTCAAGATTTTAATTATCTTTTCCTGCAGGTGTCTACCAGATCTATGCATACATTCCTGTTCTCTTTCTTGAACTTTGGTCACGTATCATCTACTAAACATTTCAGACTGGATGTCTTGTTTGCAAATCGTGTCCATAATAAAACCCATTATCTTTCCTTTCTTAATCCACCCCCTTTCCTAACTTTCCTATATCTGTCAAGGAACCACCATCCTTCTAGTAACTGGGGTTCAAACCTTCGGAGTCATACTCAACTCCTCATTTTCCATCACCCCACATAGCCAGTTGTCAGATCTTGTCAATTTCATGTGCTCATCATCTCTCATGTTTCACCTCATTTCCTGTCATGGCCAGAATCTTCACCCAAGTCTTTATTGCCTCCCCTTTTTGATGGCCCTGTCTCAAGATTCTCCCCCCTTGAACCTATCCTCCATAGATCTTCCAAAGGGACATTCCCAAAATATAGGTCTGACCATGTCTCTCTGTTCAAAAAGTTCCAGTACCTCCCTATTATCTTTGGATAAAATATAAACTTTTTTTTTGCATTTAAAGATCTTTATAATCTGACTCTACCCTACCTTTTAAAGCATTTCATATTAATTCCTTTGATGTATTTTTACCAGTTCAACCACATTTGTCTACTTGCTGTTCTTTAGGCATGATATACCATTTCCTCTTTGTTTTTGTACAGATATATAATCTCTCCTCACTTCTACCTCTCAGAATTCCTAGATTCCTTTCGAGCTCACAAGGCTTAAGGGCTACCTTCTACATGAAACTTTACCTAACCCCAGTATAGCCCCAGTACCTGGGCCCTCTCTACCTCATAATTTTGTCTTTGCTTATATGTGGAAATGTTATTTTCCTAGGTAGAAGGTAAGCTCCTTGAGAGCAAAGATTATTTCATTTTTGCATTTCCATCTCTAGTACCTAGCATAGATTTTTTTTTTTGCTTTTTTGGGGAGGCAATTGGGGTTAAGTGACTTGCCCAAGGTCACGTGTCAATTTTTGGTGTTAAGTGTCTGAGGCCGGATTTGAACTCAGGTCCTCCTGACTCCAGGGCTGGTGCTCTATTCACTGTGCCACCTAGCTGCCCCCCCTCCCGCACCCCAGCATAGATTTTTGGCACATAGTAAGGCCTCAATAAATGCTTGATTGATAACGTTTAAAAATTTTGCCTGTATACTAAAAATATATCTTATAGACAAAACTAGACAATTTGTGTATTTAAATTCTTGTTTTTGATGGAAAATTTGTGGGAATTTCCAATTCTCCAATTTTTAAAAGCATAATTTAGAAATTCTTCAGCTATATTTTAATGCAGTGCTTTTAACCTGCCCTTCAGTCAAACTAACATTTTTGAGGCTTTTGAGACTGTCTCATTCTTGAATTGCATTACATAGTTAATGCTATCAGTATGGTTCAGAATTTAATTCCAGGTTACCAGAATGTGTAAAGAAATTATAAATTAGAAAATCTACCCAATGGAGAAGACATTTTTTTGGCTATGTCAATTTTTTCTGGATTTGCTGATGTATTTTCAATTATATCATTTAGTACCTTAAACACTTCTGTTATTTGTGAATAACAGAACAGTACTTAAAATTTGCTTGCTTTAGAAGACCAGTGTGCTTTTAAGTGACCTTTAAGAAACATCTGTCATGTGTTCAGTAACATTTGCCAGCAGTTTGTGGAGTTTGAAAAAAAAGTGAACACTCTTTGTACTATTTGGAAAAATGTGAAGGCTCCATTTCCCAATAAGCAGGATTCACACCTACTCCAATTGAACTAGATGCCACATGGACACAAATCTGGTGAATTTGTTTTTCTAAAGGATGCTTGCTCACTCATGCTTCCCATGGTGCTTACCTGTCATTGGGATTGAATTGGAAGTCTTAATTTCATGCATTTAAAAAATCCCAGCCAGCAGGAATTTATGAAAAATTGGTGATGCCAATTCCCTGCCAGGCTTTTCATGGGAATGAAATTTAAGAAATTTTCTTTGCAGAAACTCTTCCTTGTTTAGTTAATACTGAAGTCATGGATTATTTGACTCACTGGTTCTTGTATTCTTAAGGGTAGAGTTGAATAACAAAGCCAAATAATTTGCTTATATTTAAAATAAAAAATATTTGAGTTTGATCTCTGTTGCTCAACAATCCAATGAACAATTTGTTAGGCTGGTAAATTTTGTCTAATAAGAATATACTGATGCTTTGAAATAATCTTTTTCAGTGCTGCATTACAATGACTAATTTGTTCCTTAATATCAGAAAAGACTACAGAGTTTGGACATCTACCTGGATTACTCAAGCACTTAAGTACCTGGGTTGTTTTATGTCTTTTTCTTTATAAGAAAGAATGGTCTGCATAATACATTTAAGATTTTCTTTCATTTGTGCCTTTATGATTTAATGGATTATTGAATTTCAGTATCAATAAAGGGTCTTTTTACTCTGCTTCCCTTCACCTTCCCTTTAAAAATGTAGTGAAGGAATTCAATGAATTCTCATGATCCCCTTGGTGTGGGTGCAATATACTTTTTGAAATCTGATAGTGCATTCCTTTATTTGCTGAAGAGAAAGGAAGGAAAGCATGATAAAGGTGTACTTGATTTGCAATAAAGTTTCTGAACCTGTTTTAACTGAATTCCCTCTGGAAGCTTACTTCATAAACCAGTAATTCATGAGAGGTACTTAGGCACCCATTCATAATTGGCACATAATAGGTGTCGGTGGTGTTGTAGTTCAGTTATTTCAGTTGTATCCCACTCTCCGTGACCTCATTTGGGGTTTTCTTGGGAAAGATACTGGAGTGGTTTCCCATTTCCTTCTCTCGCTCATTTTACAGATGAGAAAACTGAGGCAAACAGGGTTAAGTGACTTGCCCAGGGTCACACAGCTTGTAAATGTCAGGCCAGATTTGAATTCAGGAAGATGAGTTTTCCTGACTCCAGACCTAGCACTCTACCCACTGTGCCTTCTAGGTGCCCTACATGGTGGGTACTTAATAACTATTTGCTGTTGATTTAAATGTAATATCTGAAGCTGGATGTCTTTGGGTTGTCTTTGATACATATACACATACATGTACATGTACACATACACACATACATATATGTATACACATACATACATATATGCTTCCATGGTACTTTCAGAGCATGTACTAGTTGCTCAGGCCAATTATCACTCTGCCTTGGTTTACCTCACCTCCCAAACCTGGAATAGATCTCTTCCTCATCACTATCTATTGATGTCCCTTCCTCCTTCCTTCAGTGCTCAACTGAGGGGCTACCTCCTCCATGAAGCTTTCCCTCACTCCTTTAGGTGAAAATAATCTCTTTCTGGTTCTCCTTTCCTTTTGGCCAAAGTCTATCATAGTTATATACACATAATAGGCACTTATTAAATGTTGACTTGCAGTCTGTAGACTCCAAATGGATTTCACCTGTGGGGGTGGGGAAGGGGAGAAACAACCGTTTTCACATCTGTCGTTCAACATGCTGCCATTGCTGGGACAATTTAAGTGCCTCTTCCTCTTCCAGCTTCTTCTTTTTTCTATATTTAGCACTAGATAGTCATTTTGACACATTTAACCCCCCCTCCCCATGAATATCTCGTTATGGCAAAGAACCAAAGGGAATAATATTTTTTCTTCCTCTTCTCCTCCTTTATAAATAATTCAGAAGACAGCAGTTTTTTTGGTATTTGTTTGTTTGTTAGTTTTTGCATGTGAATACAGCACACTTTGATTCAGGATCTCCCCTTGCAAATTCCTGTAGAAGTTGGGGATGGAAATGCTGCTCATTATTTGACAGAGAGGAATAAACATTTTCTTTTGCCACTGCCCTTTTTTTGTCAATAACAATGGTTTGCAATCAGCACTGAATTGGTGGTTCACATTAAAGATGGCATTTGCCTCCTTAATTATCTTACATCTGACAATGACTATTCCTTGATGATAGAGATTAACACTTTTTTAGGTGAATGTTAGACATAACTTGCTCCATTAGTAAAGACTAAACAACATATTCAAAGCCAGAGATACACCTTTTTACTCATTATATGGGACCAAACCCAACAGTTGCTTTTATTTTTTTCCTTTCCCTGTTCAGTGAAGGGTAATTTACAGAACCATGTATGAGCTCTTCATTTTGATTGGGTGGCATTCAATAGACCAAGGGAAATCTGAAGAAAACCTGTTTTCCTACATTGCAGTGGACCTAAGGTGTGTTATTTTCCACTGGTGGGTGGACACCTTAATTAAAACAATATACTTTAATCTACCTATCTACTTATCTATATCTATCTATCTATCTATCTATCTATCTATCTATCTATCTATCTATCTGTCTGTCTGTCTGTCTATATATTATTTATGTACATGTATTCCAGAGACTGTGAAAATTTAAGCATTGAAAATGTTTTATGTGACACATATAATATGTATGTGTATATATATGTATACACACATATATAAAATTAGGCATGTTCATATATACATATACACACACGTTGGGTCCCTGTATATACACACACATATTTATATATTCATACCCACATGCATATACTTGTGTGCATATATGTTGCATACCATGTGCACATGTGTACCCAAATATATACCACATGACACATGTCATATGCATAAATGCAGTATGCACACATATTATATACATATATAGGTGTACATGCAATATAGAAATCAATAACATTTCTTAAGCACCTAATATATGCCAGGCCCTGTGAGATATAAGAAGAGGCAAAAGACAATGCTTGGCCTTAAGAAGTTCACAATCTAATGGGGGAGACAATGGGCAAACACATATATAAAAAGCAAGTTACATGCAAGATAAATTGGAAATAATTAACAGAGGGAAAGGGCTAGAATTAACAGAGTTTGGAGAAGGCTTCCAGTAAAAGATGAGATTTTAGTTGGGACTCAAAGGAAGCCAAGGAGGTTAGGAGGAGGAGTGAAGGAGCCAGAGTATTACATATGGTATATGATATGTATATACACATATATATACACATAAATGTATATAGGCATCCTGCTTGTATGTATGAACATATATGTGTATAGCCATACATGTGTATACATAAATACATGCATACTATCCAAAAGTCAGCACAATTTAGCTTAAACCAATACAAAACTTTCAGAAAACCCTGAATATCTAGAAAAGAAGATGAATCAACCATCTAATAAAAGTGAAAGATGGTGGATCAATGGCCTTCATCTTATAAGGATATCCATGTGTAACAATAGACTCATGTTGGTCCAGGGGCTGGGGATGTTTTCTCAGATCCAGAACCTGGTTGGTGTCAGTTTCAGCCCTGCAAGAGCATGGCCTCTAAAGAGAAAGAGTAATCCTTTTGGTTGAGTCTGGCTCTTTATATTCCCATCTTAGAGCTCAGGGGAATAATGACTTGAGAAAGCCTGAGTTTGGATCATGTGTCCCCCAAAAGGGAGCAGAAAGTTCCTCTATGTACACTGTAGTTCCAGGATAGGACAGCTATTTCCTCTGCACAGTACAAATGCATAAAACACAAGAGACTTATAAACACTTACAGACAAAGACCCAGAGCATGAAATAACCCACAACTCCTATTATATTCTCCCAGGTGGCTAATACTTAAAACATCAAATCACAAACTATTTTGTAGCACTAGTGCAATAAACATTTAACCTTCACCTCTGCTCTGCACTGTCCAAACAATTCTCTCATGGTCCATGTCCTGTGGCAAGGCATATCATGACTTGAGCTTATCCTACTATCATTGATCAACTTCTTTCATCAAAATATAGTTACAAGAGTCAAAATGGCCAATTAGAGACAGCAACTTAGTTGAACTCTTTCAACATTCCCCTCCAAACAACTTTAAAATAATACCTGAAGTCGAACTTTGTTAGTGACAGAGACAACAAAAGGTCAGAATAGGGTATTTTCCAGCCTAAGAAAACTTACAAGGTTGGCAAAAGAGGTCTATGACACAAGGGTGGAGACCTGTCTGGAACACATATACGCAGTGGCTGCAGAGGCGGCAGTGGCAGCTTTCGGAGCTCTCATGGTAAGGGGGTTGTATAACTGCTCAGAAAGAGATTATAGTGAACTTGTGTCTAGCAGTAGGTACAGTTGGCACTGAGTGCCAAATTCTCTCCTTCCTTTATTACTCTTTTCTCTCCTTCAGAAGGCAAGCAATTTGAAATAGATTATAAATATGAAGTTATAGATTTATGTATTATATATACATGTTTATGTATGTATGTATGTATGTATGAATATATTTCAAAATTATCTATTGCAAAAAAAAAGGCAAATAAAATACAGGACTCCCTGCCCCCCCAACCCCCGCTAAAAAAAAAATTATGCTTTGATTTACATTGATACTCCATCCATTCTTTCTCTGGAGGTTGATAATATTTTTCATCATAAGTCTTTTGGTATTGTCTTAGATCATTGTATTACTCAGAATAGCTAAGTCATTCACAATTCATCATTGTACAGTATTGCTGTTACTATGCACAGTGTTCTGGTTCTGCTCACTTCACTCAGAATCAGTTCATGTAAGACTTTCCAGGTTTTTCTGAAGTGTACCCACTCATCATTTCTTATAGAACAATAGTATTCCATTATATTCATATACCGTATTACAACTTGTTCAGTCATTCCCCAATTGATGGATATCCTTTCAATTTTCAATTCTTTGCCCCCACAAAAAGATTTACTATAAATATTTTTGTTCATGTAGGTCCTTTTCCCCTTTTCATGACTCTTTGGGATACAGCCCTAGTAGTGGTATTGTTAGATCAAAGGGTATGCACTGTTTTATAGCTCTTTGAACACAGTTCCAAATTGCTCTCCAGAACAAGATCTTGGATCAGTTCACAAATCTAACAACTATACATTAGTGTAGCTATTTCCCCATATCCTCTCCAACATTTGTCATTTACCTTTTCTGTCATATTAGTCAATCTGATAGGTTTGATGTGGTAACTCAAAGCTATTTTAATTTGCATTTATCTAATCAATAATGATTTAAAGTATTTTTTTTTCATATGACTATAGATAGCTCTGAATTCTTCTTCTTAAAATTGCCTGTTCATATCCTTTGGTCATTTATCAATTGGGGAACAATTCATTTTCCCATAAATTTGACTAAATTCTCTATATATTTGAGAAATGAGGACTTTATCAGAGAAACTTACCATAAAAATTTCCCTCCACTTTCCCGCTTTCCTTTTAATACTGGCTACTATTTTTTTTTGTGCAAAACCATGGCTTGAGCTTATCCTCCTATTATTGATCAACTTCTCTCATAAAAGTATAGTAATTAATTAATTATAAACTAATTAATAAATTCAATGTAATTAAAATTATCTATTTTGACCCTGTATTGCTCTCTATTTCTTGTTTGGCTTATACATTCTTCCCTTAGCCATACATTCCCTTCCCTAGTCCAGTAGATAAAAAAATTCCATGCTCCCCTAATTTGCTTATGATAATCACCCTTTATGTCTAAATCATGTACCCATTTTGATCTTATATTGGTATATTGTATAAAATTTTGGTCTAAACTTAGTTTCTGTCAAACTGCTTTCCAGTTTTCCCAAAAATGTTTATAAGATAATGAATTCTTGTCCACAAAACTTGACTCTTTGGGTTTATCAAACACTAGATTACTATGGTCATTTACTACAGTGTATTGCATACCTAATCTATTACACTGATCCATCACTCTATTTCTTAGCTAGTACTAGATTGTTTTGATGATTACCACTTTGTAATACCATAGCCCAGCTTTAACATAAAGTTCAAATTTAAGAAATAAGTGGGAAAATGAGCAAATAACAAAGAACTTGATCATAAAAACCTATTACAGTGTCCAGGAATACCAAGACACAAATTCAGAAATAACAACAATGTGAAAACAGCTTTAAGCAAAGTCTCTAAAAAAATGCGAATTTAATCCAGGCCCAACCAAAGTAAAGAATGGAGGAAAAATTGGGAAAAGAAATGAGGGTAATGCAAGAAATTTATGAAAAAAAAAAGAATTAATAGCTTGGGAAAAAAGACACAAAAATATTAAAGAAAATAACACCTTAACAAAACAGAATTAGCCTAATAGTAAAAGAGGCACAAAAATTCATTGAAGAAAAGAACTCCTTAGAAAGTAGAATTGACCAAACGGAAAAAGAGGTAAAAAGCTCACTAAAGAAAATAATTCCTTAAAAATTAGAATTAGGCAATTGAAAGCTAATGACTCCATAAGACATCAAGAAGTAATAAAGTCAAAAGAATTTTTAAGATAAAGTAAAATGTGAAACATTGTATCAGGAAAACAATTTACCTGGATAATAGATCAAGGAGAGATAATTTGAGAATTACTGGACTACCTGTAAACCACGATAAAAAAATAAGCCTAGCCATTATATTTCAAGAATTTATAAAGGAAAATTGCCCCAATATCTTAGATCCAGATGGTAAAGTAGAAATTGAAATAATTCAACAATCATTTTCTTAAAGAGATCTCAAAATGGAGATTCCCAGGAATATTGGAGTCAAATTCCAGATCTCCCAGGTCAAGAAGAAAATATTTCAAACAGCCAGAAAGAAACAATTCAAACAGCATGGATCCATAGTCAGGATTGTACAAGATTTAGTGACTTCCACATTAAAAGAACAGAGGAGTTGGAATATGGTATTTTGGTATATGGTATTTTGGTAGGCAAAGGAGCTAGGAGTACAACCAAGAATAACCTACCCAGAAAAACTGAGCATAATCCTTCAGGGAATATTTAGTGAAACAGAGGACTTTAAAGCATTCCTGATGAAAAGACTAGAGTTGAATAGAAAATCTGACATTCAAACACAAGACTCAAGAGGAGCATAAAAAGGTAAACATGAGAGAGTAATCATAAGGGACTCAATAAAGGTAAACTATTTACATTCCTATGTGGAAAGAAGACACATATAACTCCTAAGAACTTTATCATTATTCAGGCAGTTAGAAAGGGTTTCCATAGACAAAGGGCATGGGTGTGAGCTGATTATGTTGGAATGCTCTAGCCCCAAAAATGAAGGGGTAAGAAAAGGGATGCACAGGGAGAAGGGGGAGGTTGAATGAGAAAGATTTTCTCACATAAAAAAGGCATGTTAGGAAAGAGCTTTTACAATGAAGGGGAAAATAGGGTAAGTGGTAGGCAATTCTTGAACTACACTCTCATTAGAATTGATTCAAAGAAGGAAGAATCATACATACACAGATACATACATAAATACACATTTATAATGTATGTATGTACATTTACATATGTGTATACACGCACAGTTGTGTATAGAAATCTATCTTTCCCAAGAGGGAAATTGGAGGGGACAGGGATAACAGAAAGGGGCAGATGGTAAAAGGGAGGTTAGAATAAAGGAAGTACTGGTTAGAAGCAAAATAGACTTTTGAGGAGGGACAGGAGAAAAAGAGAGCGAGAAGAAATAGAAGAAAATGGGATGGAGGGAAATACATGGTAATCATGTCTATGAATGTGAATGAAATGAGTTCACCCATAAGATGGAAGTGGATAGTGGAATGGATTAGAAACAAGAATTCAACAATATGTTGTTTACAAGGACGCACTTGAAACAGAAAGACACACAGAGGTAAAATAAAGTGCTAGAGCAGATTTTAATATGCTTCAGCTGAACTAAAAATAAAAGGCAAGGGTAGGAATCATGATCTCAGACAAAGCAAAAGCAAAATAGACCTAATTAAAAGGGACAAGCAGGGAAACTACATTTTATTAAAAGCTACCATAGATATAGAGTACCAGGCCTGGACTCAGGAAGACTCCTTTTTCTGAATTCAAATTCGGCCTCAGATACTTACTAGCTTTGTGACTCCGGGCAAGTCACTTAACCCTGTTTGTCTTAGTTTCCTCATCTGTAAAATGAGCTGGAGAAGGAAATGGCAAACCACTCTAGTATCTTTGCCAAGAAAACCCCAAATGGGGTCATGGAGAGTTAGACTTAACTGAACAAACACAACTACCACAACCACAACAACAAAACTAGACAATTAAGTAATATCAAAAAATTTTACAGTAAGTTTTTTTAATAAAGGTCTCATTTTTCAACTATGTACTGGGTAGAGAACTGAGTCAATTTTATAAAAATAAGAGCCATTCTCCAAATGATAATCAAAGAACATAAGCAGGCAGTTTTCAGAAGAAGAAATCAAAGCTGTCTATAGTCAAGAAAAATGCTCTAAAGAGCTATTAATTAGAGAAATACAAATTGAAACAGCTCTGAGGTACTACCTCGCACCTATCAGAAATGGCATATGCTGGAGGGAATGAGAGAAAAATAGGTACATTAATAAACTTCTAGTGGAGTAGTGAGCTAATCCAACCCTTCTGGGGAGCAATTTGGAACTGTACCTAAAGGGCTATAAAACGGTACATACCCTTTTACTCAGCAATACCACTATTATGTCTGTACCCCAAAGAGATCAAAGAAAAAGGAAAAGGACCTGTATGTACAAAAATATTTACAACAACTTTTTATGGTACCAAAAATTTAAAAAAAAAACTAGGGGACACTCATCAACTGGGGAATGGCTGAACAAGTTGCAGTGTATGATTGTAATTGAGTAGTATGATTCTATAAGAAATGATGAGGGGAATGGCTTCAGAAAAACATGGCAACACCTATATGAACTAAAGCAAAGTGAAGTGAGAAGAACCAGGAGATCATTGTGCACAGTAACAACACTGTTGTAATGATGATCAACTGTAAAAGACTTGACTACAAATCTGAGTAATACAAGGATACAAAACAATTCCAAAGGACTCATGATGAAAAAATGCTATCAGCCTCCAGAGAGAGAACTGATGAACTCTGAGTGCAAATGGAAGTATATTTTTTCTCACTTTCTTCATTTCTCATGCTTTATAAAAATATGACTAGTATCAAACTATGTTTTGCATGGTTTCACATGTATGCTTGATATCATATTGCTTGTCTTCTCAGCAGGTGAGAGGAAGGGAGAAAATTTGGAACACAAAATTTAAAAAGAAAAGAATGTTTAAAATAAATAACAAATTTGAAAGAATGACAACAACAACAACAAAAACCAGGTAGCTACAGAAAACTTCTCTTTCCATTCAGCTCTGACAGAGGGACCCAGGAACTCCTGATCTCGCAAATCCATGCAGTTGCCTCATAGGCCAGAACTGTTTACCTCAGTATTACAGCTCAGTCACCTGTACTCAGGGAAAGGGAAAAAGCAGAAGAGGCAGCCCAAGCCTTGAGATCCAGCCTCAGGCTCACCCATCTGGCATATGAGCTTGAAGCCATGTGCAAGCAGTTACCGTTGATACTGAGGTCATGGGTAGGTGCCACTGGTCCCTCCATAGGAAGTCCCAGAGAGAGAGTTCCAAGTCACACGTTAAGAGGAGTGGAAGAAAATGAGAGGGGAAGTTGTTTTTACATTTAAATTCTGTTAAAGTGGGGGTTTCTTCTGGCTCAGTAGTCATCTCTGAGGTAGCCCCTTCCTCCCGCTGACCAAGAAATTGTTATTTATTCTAAGCCTTTGAAGTGCTGAGAGCATGTGTCCCTAAGAAATGTCTTAGCTCTGTTCCATGCATGTTCCACAGGATGAGTTCCAACCCCACTGAAAGAAGGAAACAGGCATTAATTAAGTGCTTACCAGATTCTATGCTAAGCATTTAACAATTATTATCTCGTTTGATCCTCACAGTAACCCTGAGAGGCAGACATTATTATCTTTTATAGTTGAGGAAACTGAGGCAGACAGAGGTTAAGTGACTTGCTCAGGTCACACAGTAAGTCTCTGAGCTCATATTTGAACTCAAGTCTTCTTGATTTCAGGCCCTAGCACTCTATCTACTGTGCCACTAAGCTTAAGAATTCCAAGAAAAGTCTTCCAGAACATTGACGAGAAACTCTGAAGAATTTTCATGAAACATGGACAAGAACCACTTCAATTGAGAAGGGCTGCAGTCTGTACCAAAGGGATCATAGGATTATAGATTTCAAGCTAGAAACTACCTAAGAGGTCACCTAAAATTCAATCCCCTCATTTTACAGATGAGGAAACTAAGGCCAGAGAGGGGAAGAGACTTACTCATATCATATAGGTAGCAGAGCCAGAACACCAATCCAGGTTCATAGACTACAAGTCCTGGGCTCTTTCTACTGTTTGAGGGAGCAGCCAAATGAGATCACAGGTCCATATGACCCTGACTGTGGCCCTTTCCATTTTGTTTTTCTCTTTAGATAGCTGCCTACATTGTCTACTTTAGTCCCAATTCTGATTAGGATCCATAGTTTTATGGTTTACCTGAATTCTACTCAGATACTGATTCTCCCCCTCTCCACCCCCCAATCTCCTGATATTTAAAAAGAAATCCCAAAAGGCCGAAGATTTGGGTATTTAAAACTTGTCACTTGTCACCTCTCACCTATCCTGCTTCCTCTTTTCTATACAAAGATCTATGTAAGCCAGGCAGAAAAAAATGTTCCTTCCAGATCTTTGCTTGAAAGGGGTGGGGGTGGGAGGGGAACTTGTGGTGTGTGTGTGTGTGTGTTTTCTCTACAAATTTTGCTATTTTAGTCCCTTCCAACTCTTTCTTTATTGGGAACAGCCTGTAGTATTGCTATGGCAGGCCTAACTAAAGGGGGTCACTTTTCCATCCCTAGTGATGGCAAAGAGCTTTAAATTAGAAATGAATATTACCATTAGGATAGTAACATTCTTAAGGGGTAAAACAAAAAGCAAAAACAAAACCTCTCTGCCATTGTTATTAACTATCACATTGTTCCTAGAAGATGGGTGACAAGTGTCATTATTCCCAATATGAAGGTGGGGAAACTGAGGCTAAAGAAGGAGGTCTCTGGCTCAGAGTCACAGCTTTAGGGAAACTTAGTTCCCTGTTTACAGGCTCGTAATCTGTCTATTATGTGGCCATCATTTCAATAGTGGGCAACCCATTCTCAGAAAGCTCTCAGTTTCCTTCAATGCTTGGGAGCTATGTTAATGTCCTCTCCCCCCATTTCTCTGTCTCTCTCTTGTTTCTGCCTCTCCTCTCCTTTCCTCTTCTCTGTCCCTATGTCTCTCTTCCCTTCTGTCTCTGTCTCTCTCACCCAGAACCAATGAAGACTGCTGCCCAGAGGTCCATTAGATATGTAGAGATGTGCCATAATATGATAACAACTGCTGATGACTCTATAGAGAGTCTCAGTAAGAATTCCTCCGGACTCCGGTTTCTCTGCTTTGACTGTCTTACTCTTTTCAGATCATGCCTATGTGCAGCTCTAGTATTTGGACAGAAGGGGTCTCCCTAGGTGCAGGACACCAGTCACTGTTACAAGCTGAGCCCAGATCTCCTGCAAGCCACAGCCTGACTTTCTAAGACATTTGCATTTTAAAAATTCAGTGTTTGCTGGTGGCCTAGACTGTCTTTGGTAATTTTTAGCCTTCTGAAGAAATTTTTCACTGAAATGTTTATCCTGGCTTCCCTTTTAAGGAGGTTTATACTCAATCCACACCAGAAAGACAATCCCCCAACTCTTTATTTAAAACAATCTCAACAGAACAAAAGCTTTAGGGAAGGAGATTCCAAATGGAATAATACCATCACAGAAGTGTTAGCACTAAAAGGGAACTTAGAGATAATTTAGTTCAACTTCCTTATTTTACGGGAGAGGAAACTGAAGCTGAGAAAGGTGGAATTAGTATATCAGTTAGTTAATAAGCACTTATTACTGTTGTGTTCAGCTGATCAGTCATGCCCCATTCTTCTGACCCAGTGGACCATACTGTCTGTGGGGATTTCTTGGCAAAGATACTGGAGTGATTAGTTGTTTCCTTCTCCAGTGGATTAAAACAAACAGGGATTAAGTGACTTGTCCAAGTCACACAGCTAGTAAATGTCTGAAGTCACACTTGAGTCTTTCTGACTCCAGGGCCAGCACTGCTTAGACACCTAGCTGCTTCTAACAGTTATTAAGGACTTACTATGTGCAAGGCACTGTTCTAGTCCCTGGAAATACCAAAAAGGGAAAACCCTGCACCCCTAGTCTTTTCCCTCAATCAACATATATTATAATGGGGGATATAATAAGTAAGTAAATAGGCAAATATAAGATATATGCAGAGTACATGGAAAAGGGTGGGGAGTTGGGGGAGAAGGTGACCGGTCAATGAAAGTCTAGTCCTTCTGAGTATATGCAGCAGACTTGTTTGATGCAGCCCCCCACAGGGACTCTGGATCTCACACACACACACACACACACACACACACACACACACACACACACACACACACACACAGTAACTCTTTCCTGGGTGCTAACAAGATAGAAAAGAGATAGAGTTTTGATTGACTACTGGGCCAGTAGCTGTTCATTCAAGTCTTTCACAAGGGTGAAGCTTAACCCATATCCAACTTAACCCATTATCACTAAGGCAGGAAAACATAGACATAACTGGGACATAAACAACAGCAGACTATGTGCTTATGGGCTCATGTTGACCCAGGTGGAGAGACCGGGCCCTCTCCTTACCTGGAGATCTACAGGAATTCTTTTTTTTTTTTTAAATACCACTTTGGGCTTGATTTGTTATTTTTTAAATTAAATTTTTACGTTTATTTTTAGTTTACATCATTTCCATAAGATTTTGAGTTACAAATTTTCTCCCCATCTTTCCCCTACCCACCACCCCAAAACAGCGATCCCACTGAATACCCCCTCCCCCAATCTGTTCTCTCCTATATCTTCTTCCATCCCCCCTCTGACTTTCCAGTGGGGCAAGATGGATCTCTATGGCCCAGTGCCTGTATATGTTATTTCCCAGTTGCATGTAAAAAAAAAAAACAATATATATATATATATATAATTTTTTTTAAACATTTGATTTTAAAACTTTGAATTCCAGATTCTTTCTCTTCCTCCCTCCTCGCCAACCCTTACTGGGAAGATAAGCAATTCAATATAGGTTGTACATGTGTAGCTATGCAAAGCCTTTCCATAGTAGATATATTGTGAAAGACTGACTATATTCCCCTCCATCCTATCCTGCCCCCCACTTGTTCTGTTCTCTACTTTGACCCTGTCCCTTTTCAAAAGTATGTGCTTCCAACTTCTCTCCTCCCCGATCTGCCCTCCCTTCCATCATCCCCTCTCTCATCCCCTTCCCCCCTACTCTCCAGTAGGGTGAATACTCTATTTAGTGTATATGTCATTCCCTCCCTAAGCCAAATTCAATGAGAGTAAGGTTGACCCATTCCCTTTTGCCTTCCTGTTCTTCTCCATTGTAACATTTTTCTCTTGCCTCTACTATATGAGATAATATACCCCATTCTGTCTCTCTCCATCTCCTCTCATCATATTCTTCTCTCACCTCTCAAATTCACCTTTTAAGTATCATCCCTTTCTATTCAATTGGTCCTGTGCCCTCTGTCTATGTATACCTGTACATATATATACACACACTCACATATGTATTCATATACCCATATACCCTCCTATATAGACATATATGTGTACATATATATATATATATATATATATATATATATATATATATACACACACATACATTTCTATTCCCTTCAACTATCCCCATACTGAGAAAAGTTTCATCAGTTACAATTATAATTTTTCCATGTAGGAATGTAAATAGTTCAACTTTGATAAGTTCCTTATGATTTCTTTTCCCTGTTTACCTTCTCATGCTTCTCTTGCTTCTTGTAACTGAATGTCAAATTTTCTATTCAACTCTGGTTTTTTCATCAAAAATGCTTGAAAGTCCTCTATTTCATTGAATGACCATATTTTCCCCTGAAACATGATACTCAGTTTTGCTGGGTAGGTGATTCTTGGTTTTAATCCCAGCTCCTTTGACCTCCGGAATATCATCTTCCAGGCCCTTCGATCCCTCAGTGTAGAAGCTGACAGATCCTGTGTTATCCTGATCATGTTTCCACAGTATTAAAATTGTTTCTTCCTGGTTGCCTGTAATATTTTCTCCTTGATCTGGGAACTCCAGAACCTGGCTATAATATTCCTAGGAGTTTTCTTTTTGGGATCTTTTTCAGGATCAGTGGATTCTTTCAACCTCTATTTTGCCCTCTGGTTCTAAAACATCAGGGCAATTTTCCTTGAGAATTTCTTGAAGGATGATTTCTTGGTTCTTTTTTTGATGATGGCTTTCAGGTAGTCCAATAATTTTAAAATTATCTCTCCTGGATCTATTTTCCAGGTCAGTGGTTTTTCCAATGAGATATTTCACATTGCCTTCTATTTTTTCATTTGTTTGGATCTGTTTAAAAGTATCTTGATTTCTCATAATGTCACTAGCTTCCATGTGCTCCAATCTAAAAAGGAATCCAAAGTCAGACCGCTGTGCTTGCCCTGCTTTCCCTGCTTGCTCATGTTGCCACTCAACCACTTGACTCTGGAACGTTTTTCCACAGTAGAACTCTGCTTTCAGAGAGGAGAGTTTTGTCCCCAATCACTGGGGTTTTCTCAGCTGCTGGAGCTATTAGTTGGGTGTCCTCTCAGAAGCCTCCACTGACTCTGGCACCTGGTCACATACCCCAGGACAGGGATCCACATCCAAGCATGTTAAAGCAAGAGCAATCACCGCTCAGACTGGTATTACCAACTGAGGGACAGGCAGAGTGGCAGGAATTGAAAGGCAGATGTGAGGAAACAGAAAAACAGGCATAAGGGACAGTCATTGCAAAGTCATGGAGGTGGAAAATAGAATGTCATGTTTGAGAAGCTGTAAGTAGGCCAGTGAAGATGGTTCATAGCATATGTGAAATGGAGGGAAGGATGAGAAAGGTAGGAAAGGAAAGGTAGGAAAAAAGGTTAGACTAGGAAGAGATTTAGATGCCAAACAGAGGACTTTATATTTAATCCTGGAAGAGAAGGGAACACACTGGAGCTCTTTGGGGCAGCTAGCTGGCACAGTGGACAGAGCCCTGGGCTTTAGAATCAGGAAGGCTCATCTTCCTGAGTTCAAATCTGGCCTCAGACACTTACTAGCTGTGTTACCCATGGCAAGTCACTTAACATTATTTGCCTCAGTTCCTCATCTATAAAACTAGCTAGAGAACAAAATGGCAAATCCCTCTAGCATCTGTGCCAAGAAAACCCATCAAAAGGGGTCATGGAGAGTCAGAAATGACTGAACAACAACAGAGCTCATTGAGGGGGGAAGGAGATAGAATGTGACATGGTCAGACCTATACTTTAGAAAAATCAACTTGGTAGCTGAGTGGAGGGTGGGGTGGAGTGGAGTGGGGGGGGGAGGAAAAATCCTTTTCTTAGGGTCACAAATGATTTTAAGTAACAGAAGAGGAATGGACCTCTATTCCTCTAACTCCAAATCCAGTTCTCTAAACAATCTATATAAAATACTTTGTAAGTGGAATGCACTACATAAATATAACTTGTCGTTATTTCTTACAGGATTTACACCTAGGAAATTCTTCCTAACATTTCACCTTTCTTATTATAGCTTGTCTGTTCAAAATTATTCTTTTCTTACAGGATAGGACATAATCCTTTAGGCTTGAATACTGTTAAGTCTCCTCCCTGCTTTTTCTTTCAAGTGTTATATAAATCCTCCACCTTTAACTTTTCCACCTTGGAACAATTTCCTACACCTTAAATTATTTTGGTTGTTCTTCTACTTCAAAAGAAAGACTGTTGTATAGGTATTTCAGGAAACTCAAAGCCTTGAATAAACATCATTTATTCCCACAATAACTTTTTGGGGGTTGTAGGAAATAAATATTTTGACTTGACTTTGCACAGTGGGGAAATCAAGGTATTGGAGTAGAGAAGTGAAAATAAAAAAGAGACAATGTATAATGGAGGACTAGAGGACATAGAGAGTGTCTTAGTTGGCATCTCTCCACCAGGAGGACACTGGGCAGCCTTCTTCCTGGAGAGCTGTGATAGCATGGAATGAAAGGGTCTTGGAGAGACTGGGGAGCGTGTGGATATTCTATGGCTGGTTCTTGTTGGTTAACCAAGTGGTGAAGAAAAGGCTCTTTGAATGCCTGTGAAGGATTTTAAGAGACCAAGAAGCCTGGGCCCTTTGGGCCATTATCTTTAACCACTTTTGCTTGGTGGATTTCTTTCTGATGATCGACTCCTTTGTTGATGGCATCTGGTGAAAGAGAATTCTCCAAACGGAGAAGCCTTGAGTCTTCTTCTCTCCAAGGCTGACATGTGGCCCTATAAAAATGGGACTCAGTTCTTTTGCTTTATTGTTTATTCTTCTGTGTTAAGTGAAGGCTTTCACCTCTTGAATTTTGAAAAGTCAGGAGAGTAAGCTTCCAAGAATATGGGAATCTGGAAGTTGAAGTCCAGGCCAGATTTTGTAGCCAATCAGCATTAACACCTCATGGAATAGAGAGTGACTTTTGAGAGTGCCTTCTGGATCCAGGTCATTTGAAACTGAGATAAGGACTCATCTGGCAGTTATTGTTCCATCTGGATGTGAACTTGGTAGAACCAAATGCTATGTTAGGAAGGGAACTAGGAACTTTTAAGCCAGACCAAGGCAGTGTGGGGGGAAGTATTCATCTCAGATGTTGAGGGAAAATGTTTTTATATTCTTGAAGCACATATTACTTTGTTATGTTAAGTGATTAAATGGAAATGGGTCACTAGTCACTGGCCCCTAAAAGGAAGGACACAACTGATGGGGGCTCTGAGTGCATGGAAATAGAGAAAAGAGATTCCATTTCCACCCCAACTCTTCAGGGTACCTTAGAAGGCAGACGGGGTACATCTGCCACCTCACAATGGGAGAGAGAGCCCAGAACATAATGGCTACAGAAACTCACTTTCCTGTTGGCATTTACTATTTAAAAGGTGCATTCCTTAGAATTCTGTGAGGTAGATAGTGCATGCATTATCACACTGTTTTAAACAGGAAGCTGTAAAACTGAAGCATAAGATTTGCTTGTGTGTGTCACAAAGCTAGGAAGCAAAAAGTGTCAGTCAATAGAGTCCAGGAAGACCCGAATTCAGATCCCACCATAAACCTAAGTTCAAATAACTGCCTTATACACTTATTAGCCATGTGATCCTGGGCTAAGTCACTGATATATTTCAACCTCAGTTTCCTCACCTGTAAAATGGGGATAGTAATTGCCCCTATTTCCCAAGGTTGTGCTAAAGACTGAGTGAATTAACATATGTAAAGTACTTTGCAAACCTTAAAGTGGTACATAAAAATATTGGGAACACTGGGAGTACTAATAATAATAAGTAGGTAGGGAAACTGTTAATAGAGGTACTCCAGCCCAAGTTTCCTGACCATGGGTCCAGTGTTTGAGTTATTCTACCCTGGGTGTGATTTGAGAGCTATAGGCTCTCAACAGTAATGATGCACCATTGACCCCAACCTTTCTCTTCCTTTGCACTAGAGGCCCACCCACAGGCCACTGTTTCAGGGGCTCAGGGGCAGTTCCATGAACTGAAAGAGCATGAACAAGAAGTAGTAGCAGCAGTAGGATCTGACTACTAATATCTCTATAGCTCCCCACTCCTGCCAGTGGTTGCAAACACAAGCTCCACTTGAATGTCCTCCTCATTATCACCCATTCCCCTGTCTTCAAGAGACAGGAAGAACAGGGGAGCAGGACTTTCTAATCAGTGACAGCTGTAAAGTTTCTACCATAGGGGTGGCTAGGTGGCGTAGTGAATACAGCACTGGCCCTGGAGTCAGGTGGACCTGAGTTCAAATCCAGCCTCAGACACTTGATACACTTACTAGCTGTGTGACCTTGGGCAAGTCACTTAACCCCAATTGCCCTGCCTTCCCCCCTCCAAAAAGAAAAAATATAATTCTACCATGAACCTTCATGATATATTGCACCTATTTGACTTCTCATGATACGGAAACCATTCCCTTAATAAAAAAGAAGAGTCCCCTGGTTGGAGATTATGAGAACTTTAAGGACCAGTCTGTAGTGGTGCTTAGGAAGTGCTCATGGAAACATGATGTTAGTACTATGAAAAGAGGCCCAGTTGCCGGTTGACTATATCAATGACTCTCAGTAGTTATATGTGATTCTGGGTTCAGAAGAGGTGGTACTGGTGCAAATATTTAGAAGGAGGTTAGATGAGAAGTTATAGAAGTGGATAGTAAAAAATTTGGCTGGTTCATAACTTGGTCAGTCTAACAGATCCTACTTTTCAGATGAGTGACCATCTTGGGTGAGAGCACAGATTCTGTTTTGAGAGTATAAGGAAAAACTAGTTGGGGAGTGGGGAGTGGACCAAGAGCATCCTTGTGTTCTCCTAAACTCTGTGAATCCCTAGACTTACCATTCTCTTTGTTTCCATTATGGTATTATTATTATGTAAGGCAAGAACATGAATGAAGTGGGAGTTTCCATTCTGAGGGGAGAAACCTATAGAGACATAGGAGGGAAGTGGGAGACGAAAAGAAAGCTTCATTACCTTAATGACCATGGATTTGAGATGGCTTGGAGTCCCTACACTGGGGGAAAAGGGGGGAGGAGGCCTAAGTATGGACGGATTTGGGGTTTCAGGTAACTATTTTCTTGAATCAAGTTAGGAAACGGGAGCTACAATTTTGGCATAAGGACATAGTTATGGTGAGTAGCTATGGTGAGAGGTATGAGACCATCCTTCTGGCATGGCAGATAGATGTTTCCTAGGGGCATTGGCCTGTGATATATATATAAAACGGAGTAAAAAAAATACTTCTCTCCTTATCCTAGAGATGTCTTATACTTCTTTTTCCTCTAGATGCTTTAGGAAGTGACCTCAGATAATTTCACTTCCCTTCTCTGGGCCTCACTTTCTTTCTCTGTAACACGGAAGAATTAAATTATGTAATCTCTAAGAAGGCTTTGTAAACTTATTAGATTCTCTGAGAAAGGGAAAGTTTAGTGCCATCTACTGGCAGCTGAGAAGACAGAGAGGTTGGGAATTCCCCTTCCCCCCACTTCATCCCCCACCTCCAACACCTATCACGGAAAAGATATTTGACATCACCTGCTGGTTACTGCTGGAAGTGTGAGTTGCTTATCTATCAGCAAAAGTACCGACGATATGATGTGTCCCCTGCTGGAGTTCTACCTAGAATCATAAGTAACTGAGGTTATATAAGTTTCTGAGGGGACGGTTGTTCCCTGATGGACATTGTTTTCTGTGGGTTCTGATATGAGCTCTACTTATTTCCCTAAAGTTTTAAATACTCTTATTCTTGTTTTTTAGCCTTGTGAAGCTGTGTGCTTATAGGGGAAACTGGTGATTACATCTTCATGCCTAGACCATTCAGATACTGAATGTCCCAAGTTATATGGATGGGGCAAACAAACCAGAGAAGTGAGAACAGCCTCCAATCTGCCCCACAAAACTGTGCCTCTGACACAATGGTTATGATATCTGCAAATCAAAATGGACTTTGATAATGCAGGTCATACAATGTCAGTAGTGAAAGAAACAAGCTGATCTAGGTGCCTCGTTTAGGAACTTCTAGGTGTGCAAAGGATCCATTCAATACTTTGGCTTTGGTTATACTTTATTAGCCTCTTGTAAGGGGAAGATACAAATTATTCCTTTTTAAATGTCTTAGTTAAGATAACACAGGTTGTGAGCAGGAGGTGAGTCTAGGTTCACTGATCTCAGTGCTCTTTCTGAGGTCCCTTCCATCTCTGAGTTTCTGTAAGGCTTTGAAATAAATGAATTTTGGGAGTATAATCTGGCAAAGACATCGCAAGAGATAGTGTGGTGAAAGCAGAGGTGACTTCAAAGACCTGGGTTCAAGTCCTGCCTCTGACATGTACTGGAAGTAGAACCTGGGCCAATTAGTTTACCCTTTCAGGGACAAAATAATTCTCTCTTAAGTTGTGGAGATGAGGTTGGACTGCATTAATAGGTGGTGTTTTCTTCTCAGTACTTGGTACACCATTAAGAGGTGGTCTTTTCACTGGGAGTTACCCACCTCCCCCGCCCAGATGAAATCACAGATCTGAATGCCTCCTCCCCTCCAATAAAAATGTCAAGTCATCTAGGTTAGTTATTTGTACTCTTAGAAGATTCTCCAAGGTGGAAATATCTTGGTGCTTGAAGCAATTGTTGGAAGCAAATCCGTAGTGACCAACAAAGTAAATAGAAATCATAGGAAGCAGGTTAGCTTGTCTTTGCCAAGGATGAGTTCATGATTGTGGAGGAAAAGAAAAAGGGAAAGGAAGGAAGGAAGGAAGGAAGGAAGGAAGGAAGGAAGGAAGGAAGGAAGGAAGGAAGGAAAGGAAGGAAAGAAGGAAAAGAAGGAAGGACAGGGAGACAAAGACAGAAATAGAGAAAGAGGAAGGAAGGAAGGAAAGAGGAGGGAGGGAAGGAAGGACAAAGGGAGAGAAGGAAGGAAGGAAGAAAAGAAGGAAAGAAGAAAAAGAAAGAGAAAAGAGGGATAGAGAAAGGGGTAAGGTAGGAAGGGAAGGAAAGACAAAAAAGTAAGAAAAGAAAGAAAGGAAGG
>NW_027187419.1:42674833-42675157 GCF_028583685.1 Petaurus breviceps papuanus | reverse complement strand
AATGAAAAGAAAAAAAGAAAGAAAAACAGAAGGAGGGAAGGAAGGAACCAAGGAAGGAAGTAAAAAAGATAGATGGGTGCAAGGACTATTTTTGTTCTTCATTGATTCAACCCTTCAGCTTCAGCACTGATTAACTCAACAGAGGGCTCTGGCTCTAGAATCCTTACCTTGCTGTGTTGAGTTATAACCTTTAGGGGGCACCATTGAGCCATACTCGTCAGTATTCCAGTAACCAACTAAGGCACAATTTAAAATTATAAGCAAGTATGTTCCCGCCTGTGTGTGTGTGTGTGTGTGTGTGTGTGTGTGTGTGTGTGTGTGTGT
>NW_027187419.1:42516984-42674823 GCF_028583685.1 Petaurus breviceps papuanus | reverse complement strand
TGTGTGTGTGTGTGTGTGTGTGTGTGTGTGTGTGTGTGTGTGTGTGTGTGTGTGTGTATGGGAGGGGAGGGGAAGGGGGGAGAAAAAGTACTGAGAAGAAAAAAACAGAAACCTCTAGCTCTGAAATTCAAACTTTGAAAACCTTTTTCAATGTGACAAAACAGCTCTTCAAAAACACAACCTTGTCTCTACCACAGCCAGACCTTTCAAGGCGCATTGCAACTCCTCCCCAGACCCACCTTG
Organism: Petaurus breviceps papuanus; assembly: GCF_028583685.1. Lineage (NCBI taxonomy): Eukaryota > Metazoa > Chordata > Mammalia > Diprotodontia > Petauridae > Petaurus > Petaurus breviceps. Next base: position 42,674,580 of record NW_027187419.1, on the reverse strand, counting down.
CTGAACATACTTCAAGGGCAAGCTACAAAGCTGTTTTAAAAACAACTCATAAGACATATCAGTGTCAGAATCTACAGACTTAATATTGCTGGAGAAGGTAGCTTTAGCCCAAAGTATTGACTATCCCCAGGACAGAACAAAACAAACGTTTAACTCTGGTTAATACTAATGGGATTCACACACGTCAGAGAGAATATAACTCCCGGAAAATATTTGGGTCCAATTTTTCCTTCATTCTCCTGCCAAATCCCAAGTCCTAAACTGGGCAGCGTCCCTGGAAGCTTTCAACTTGCAAACCAAGTTGTCCAGATCAGTCAAGACGGGTGGTGCCCATTTCCTTTTATCCTTTCCAAACTTTGGCCAGGATTTCTTGTCACTTCCTGTCCTAAACTGTTGTTGGTCAGGGCTGGATGATGCTGCCCCCATCCACTCTCAGTACCAGAGGACTCAGCCTTTCTTTGGTTGTGATGTAAAATGGGTCCCTAAATCCAGTGGTTTGAAACTGCTCAAGTACTTTTAAGCTTTCTCATTGTGGGGGTAGAGGTACCAGGTGGGTGGGTGGGGTAGAGGCAATTAGCTATTATTCTATGAATAGGGGAAAATAATGGGCTCTATTCTGTCTCAGCATAACCATGGTGCAAACCAAACCTCATCTTTTGGATGTGGAAGGTACTTGGCCACCCTGCCACACCCTGAGAAAAGTAACATCAAAAAACCCAGTGAACTCTCTAACAGAGCTCTTCTTGGATCAAGGGAACACCGGAAGTTTTATCATGAGGCTGCCCTCTCGTTCTGTGGCTACCTGGGTTTTCCTCCTACCTCCCCACCCCATCAATGCAGGCTTTACTGTAGTTCCTTGGAGTACCTGATGTACTGTGATCTCAGCAATTACACCCTTCATGGTATCATAGATGAGAGTAAGAGACTTTAGGTTAGATAAGCTTAGGTTAGAGACCTTAGAAGACAATTCTAGCCCTTCATTTAACAGATGAGGAAAGTGAGACCCATAAGAGGCTAAGTGAGCTGCCCAAGGTTACATAGGTGTTAAGTAGTGGAGCCTGGATTTGAAAACAGCTTCTGCCACCAACTTCATCCCTGTTTCTACTGTACCAAGCTGCCTTAAGCAATCCAGGTCTTAACTTTCTGTTTGGTGACTAGCTTCTAAAAGGAAGAATAATCAATTTCTGCCTCCTGCTTCTAGAGAGCAAAAGGATATCTCTTCTGTAAGCAAACATCTTTTCTCCTAGTGCCTAAAATCCCACCATCAAGGTTTACTTCTTTTAACTAACAATGCCCTCTCTAGTTTGTTGTTATATTGTTTCAGTTGTGTCTGACTCTCTGCATCCCCATCTGGGGTTTTCTTGACAAAGCTACTGGAGTGGTTTGCTACTTCCTTCTCCAGATCATTTTACAGATGAGGAAACTGAGGCAAACAAGGTGAAATGACTTGCCCAGGGTCACACAACTAGTAAGCTTCTGAGGCTGGATTTAAACTCAGGTCCCCCTGACTCAAGGGCCGGCCCTCTATCCACTGTACCACATTTTTAAAAATGCAAATATTCTTGAGGAGATATTTATACTCTAGTCTCTAACATGATAGTGTGATTAAGTTTATTAGCAACTTTCTTCTTTGACAAGATCTCCCAATTATTAGTCTGCCCCCACCATCACTATTGTATTTATTTTGTATGTATCATATGTTTTCTCATCTGTGAACATGGGTTACCCTCCCCAACAAAATGTAAGCTCTCTGACGGTAGTGACCTGTGCTTAGCAACAAACAGTACTTGGCCCAGAGAAGTCAGGTAATAAATGCTTATTGGTTGGTCATATTCTAGCTTCTATTTCTACTCTGAAATGTAAGCGTTTACTCATAATGAGGACCATCAAGCATCCAATTTACTCAATAAACATTTATTAAGCACCTCCTTTTAGCACAGCAGGATAGATATTGCAACAGAAAAGAATTCTGTTCTTGGGAGGTAACAAAATGATAGCCTACATTTATATACTACTTTATAAAGTGTTTTCCTTCCCATGATCCAGTGGTACCTCCATGAATTAAGCAGTGATCTTTACAGAGAAGGACACTGAGGCTCTGAGAAGGAGTAGCTTATCCAAGCCCACACTTCTAGGGAGGTGCAAAGCTGGGACTCGAAACTCCATTTTCCTGTATCCACTTGGCTGCACTGTTGACAACTGGTCACTAAAGATTGGATTCAGGGTTTTCCTTTTCATTTTACACATTAAAATGTCAACTCCTTTTGTTTTTTTTGAAACAAACCAAAAATATAGGTAATGGTTTGCAGGCTTCGGTTGTTTTTTTTTTTTTTCTCTTTCCCTCTTTTCTTTCAGTTGCTATTTGTTTATAAAATGTTTTCGATCCTCGCCTTTAAGAAGAAATGTCACACCTTCCTCTGTATTCTGCTGTTATGAGTGCTGGGTTGAAATGAACCTCAGGGTTCAGGCTTTGAGAAGATAACTTTCCGTTTCTAAGAATACTCTAAGTAGTTTTGAACAAATCAAATATTCAGATCTTATTGGGGAATCCATGGCTAAGTGTTGTTGAATCAGAATCCGTTTGGTTCTCCCACTCCAAGTAAACAGTGATCCCAACTTGAAAGAAACCACACTTCTCTGAAAAGTCAAGGATCTCATTTTGGTTGTTATCAAATGTAAGACGAGACATGCTCAGAGTAACTGGGCAACCCAAACACGTTGGGATTTGTCTAAAGTGGAATGATTTACTTACTTAATAAAAATAATAACTCTTACAGAGAGCTTATTATGTGCCAGGCACTGTACTAAGTGCCTTACAATTATTGTCTTATATGATCCTCACAGCAATCCTGGGAGTAGGTACTATTGTAATCCCCATTTCACAGATGAGGAAATTGAGGCAAACTCTCAGGAAGTCATATAAGTCATACAAACTAGTAGGCATCTGAGGCCAGTTTTTAACTCGGCTCTTCCTAAACCTAGGTCTAGCACTCTATCCACTGAGCTGCCTACCTGCTTCATTAGAAAGAAATTTGGGGTGACTTTGTGCACAACTGGAGCTTTTGTAAACTAAAAAACCTCTCATTTCTCCCAGCCACTGTCCATAGAGTCATATGAGGATGGTTGAAAGAATAGGCTACATGTGGCCAAGAAAAAATGATGTCCTTGTTGGGGAGAAGTAATTGGGATGGGATGATAGATGTCTTCAAGTATTTGAAAAAGTGTCATGTAGAAGAAAGATTAGATTTGGTTCTTTTGTTTCTATTTATTTATTTTTGCTTTTTGGAGGGTGGGAGGCAGGGCAATTGGGGTTAAGTGACTTGCCCAAGGTCACACAGCTAGTGTTATGTGTCTAAGGCTGGATTTGAACTCAGGTCTTCTTGACTCCAGGGCTGATGGTCTATTCACTGAGCCACCTAGCCGCTCCCAGTTCTGTTGTTTCTGTTATTGTTCTAGAGGTCAGAGCTAGGAGCAATGACTGAAAATTACAGTTCAGCAGATTTTGGCTTACTGTAAGGGAAAACTTGCTAATAACAAAATGTGTTTTTTTTTTTTAACTTTTGGAGGGGCAATTGGGGTTAAGTGACTTGCCCAAGGTCACATAGCTAGTTTTGTGTTAAGTGACTGAGGCTAGATTTGAACTCAGGTCCTCCTGACTTCAGGGCCAGTGCTCTATTCACTGTGCCACCTAGCTGCCCCTTGAATGTGCTTTTAAAAAAGGAGCTTCCTCGCCAATGGAGGTCTTTAAGCAGAATCTAGATGACGTTGTTTGGTATTTGGTAAGGCTCATGCTTGGGAATGGACTGGACCAGCTAACTTTTGAGGTCCCTTCCAACTTGGAGATTCTGTAATTGCTTCCATAGTTGTATACTGACAAGATGTTAGAACTGGAATTGACTGTTGCTCCCATATTTTTTGACCTGTCAGAAAACCTGGGTTCAAATCCCAACTCTGCAATTTACTGCCATGTGATCTGGGGAAAGCATCTTAACTTCTCTGTCCAGGGCCTTAGTTTCCTCATCTGTAAAACAAGAGCATAGGATGAGATGGATTTTAAGGTCCCTTCCAGATCTAGCTATATTATAAGGTATTGCCATCTATGTAATAGTGTCCCAGGAAGAGTGAGTGAATGAGGATCAGGCATATTATTCAGATACACACTTCAGACAGAACTTTGGTAATGACTTTCTCTTTCCATTCGTTCCAATTCAGCAGAGAAGATGACTCCAGTGCTAAGTAATGCCATTAGCCTAAAGTCATACAATTTTAACTAGTCATTATGATTTACATTTGTCCCAGAACATGGCTTCCTTTGACCTCCTGGGAAGAGAACCAGTATTATAGAGTTAGTCTAGCTGATCAGTTAGCGCTTCCAAATCTCCTTTGTGCTCAAAGGCCCTAAGGTTCTTGTGGATCTGGTAGAAAGCTTAGAGTAGCACCCAACCAAGAAAATCAGGAGAGCCAGGAGGAGGAGAAGGAGCTAAAGACCTGGGGGAGGAGCCCCTGGCAAGCCTTAGCATAGAATGATTTCATCCCTTCTGTTGAAGCTGTTGGATTAGAGCCTTGGCAGCCAACCACTAGGCTATTAGCAACAATTAATGGCATCTAATTGCTCTTTCCTTTGTATTTTATTTAGTAACTGGGTTCAGCCCAGGAAACTCCAGCTTCCAGTCCTCGAGTGTTTTGACTCGGGAACCGTAAATTGACTGATTTCTTGGACAAACACAGTCTTGAGGAATGTTTCTCTCTACACAATGGCTGAGCTATGTGAATGTCATGGTTCCTCATTCAGACCTTGGTATGTTTTTCCCCTTCCTAAAGACGTCAGTCTACTCAAAATAAATATTCCCTTTGGTTTTTGTGGCCCCTTTGTTGGGATTGCTCCACTTTTCTCCCTGGGACTTAGAAGGCAGAAGATTGGAGATGGGGCACAATGATTACTACACAGAGGAGGACCGAGGGAGAAAAAGAGGGATAAAAACTTCCAAACTGAAAGTGAACTGAAAGGAAGTTAGTCAGATTTGGTGGCATCTAAAAATCAGACTTTACTATACAGACTGTTATTTTATTATAGGGTTTTCTACACATCTTTATCTATCTATAGCTCTCTCTGTCTCTTTCTATATGTCTGTGTATATATTACAGTAGAAATATATACGTATTCAAGTAGAAATTCCAATCCTTGCTTCTTGGTTATTTTTTTTTTACAGATATTACATGCAGTGACAATACTGCTTTGGATTGTAGAATGCAGCAATTACTGTTCCATTTTGAGGGGTTTGCAACCAGAAATTCCAGTTAGAAAACACACTTTGGCTTAGTCCTAAAGACTTGATTTTGAAAAGGTTGCATATTCCAAGGGAGGCTCTGACTTAAGGCACATGGTCACTGAAAAGAGAATTACCCTTGACAGGGAATTACTCTTATACAAAGTATTACATATATAGGTGATGAATAGGTTATACACATATTCCTTGAATCAAGCACACCTAGAGAAATAAGGTCCTCTACTTTATTGGGCAGAACAAAAGACTAACACACGAGAAACCTGAGTTCTAATGCTACCTTGCTCATTTACTTAAACACAGTGAAACCTGGGACTAGGCTTTTGGTTTCTTGTGCCTCTATTTCTTTATCTGTAAGATGAGAATGTTGATGGTAATCTAAGCATTAAGGTGGTTATTATGAAGAGCAGGTTCCTATAAAGCCTTGGCTAATATAAAGTTGTGCTGATAAGGATACAAGATAAGGGCCTTTTATAGAGATACCAGTTTTCCCCTAACCCTTCTATCAATTTATATGTGTTTTCTCAAGGAAATGAATTTAATGAATTCAGCTTGGGGAAGGGGAGGGGGAGAAAGGAAGACACCTGACTTGGGATAAAGAATTTGATGAGATTGTGTTGGAAAATGGGACTTTAGAAGACTGCTACCAATATATATATATATATATATATATATTTTTTTTTTTTCCCTAGTTGAAATAATAATTCTTGCTTCTTGGCTATTTTTATACTTAGAGTGTATAATAATAGTGAAATCAGGTGTGACTCATGACAGTCATAAAGCCCTCTGGGCCTCAATTTTCCCATCTGTAGTGGGGGTGGAGGTGGTATTTCTCTTGCTTTATAAAAGATCTTTGGGGTCTAACAGTGCTTGGCACATAAGTAGACACTTAATAAATTGTGATTGATTGATTGATTTCCCAGGGAAGATGAAGAAAGGCAACTAGCAAAAAAAAATTACTAGTTTTGTATTTAGAGGATCTGAATTCAAATAGATTCAAAACTTGTCTCTGTTACTACCTCATGGCTTGGGCAAGCTATGGATTTCTTTGGGCCTCAATTTCCTAATCTCTTGGATTTCTACATCTCTGACCTTGTGATTTCCAAGTCTCCTTCCAGCTAAAAGTGCTAGGAGTGAGTAGATGTTGAAGGATTTATCCATCAATTTAAATCCAAGGTTTTGAATCCCTGGGTACTGTGAACTTGAGAGCGAAGTGATATTGAAAAAAAAAAAATAAAACAAGTTATTGAAATATTTGGGGTAGGGTAAAAAAAGCATGTAGAAATGATGATGTGGAGATGACAAGGGAAAACAGGGTCCTAGGCTGAAAGGGAAATAACACCCATAGAGTTCTTAGGGAAAAATGATGTCTCAGGGGATGGGATTGAATGTAAAATTTAGGTATCATGTTGTAGACTAAAGTATTAGAAGATTCCTAATAAGGGAATTAGTGACTTGGATCATGTGGAGCTGACAAAGATTTCCTAGTCCTAATAGCAGATCCTCCCAGTTACCCAGATTACCCTACTAGAGGGCCACCCTTTTACCCTATGTTTTGCTTATTCTCTCCTCATCTGGTGATGCAATCTCATGAGCCAAATATATATTGAACACATTACTGTCCTTCTTAAGTGTTGTAAGGGATACAAAAAAGTATAAGGCATAGGCCCTTCGCTCAAGGAACTTACAACAATCTAGTCAGATTGTCAATGTAGGATCCAATGGGTTGGTTTTCAGAAATTGAAATCTCTTCCTTCATGTGTTTTGCTGGCCCATAGTACACCCTGGCCTTGTAGTACCTGGTAACCAGCAACAACCACACACCTGTTTGGTCTTGTCCCTTCATAACTTCAGTTAAATTGGTGATAAGTAGACATGGAGCTGTATGCAAGTAGTGACAGGTCCTGGGTGCCCCTCTGTTCTTATAAACACCCAAGTTTCAATGCAAAGTTACTGGCTGCATCTAGATCTAGGAAAGATGACCAAAAGCTGGCCATCTTGGGAGCTCATTAAAAAGATTTAATATCCATTATGCTACAAGTCCCTGTTCTGAGACCCTTTAAATCCATTACCAAGTAATTGCCCCACCTAGATTAAAAAAAAAAAAGCTTCTGCCCCACCCCATTTTTTTCAACCCTTCATGTGTTTGGAGAATAATTCTATCCTCCTGTTTCTGATTCATTTATGCTGAAGTCAAGGGAGAACTGTTTTGTCAAAGCTGACTGATGCCCAGAACACGTCTTTGTGCCTCTACCCACCTCTTTTCTTCAAAAACAGGAAATCACATTATGCCAGTACAAACCAACCCCAATACCCAGGGGTTTGGGTTTCATTAGAGTTCAAAAAGTGAGTTTAAGACTTGGCAAGATGGCTCTAGCTAAATCCATCTGGACATTTTCCTTTGCTTTATCTCAACTGTCCATATTACTTCTTGCAGCTCTTTTTTGACTTCTGACTTAAGGCCCCCTAGATGAAACTTTATGGAAAAGATAAGTTCTTAATGTTGAGTGAATGAATGACTGAACTAAGGATTATTGCTCTTCTTTATCTCTCTTTGCCCTCTTCCCCCTTCATTGATACAGCAAAATATATTATTTTGAAATTCTTTTCACCATCTTCCATTCTCCATTACCCTCCCAAAAGGTCATCCAAATCAACATCAGGAATTATTGGGGAACTGTATGGCATGACCAATATACCATGACTGGATTGGGATCCATAACAATGATGTCTTAGGTCAAGGGAATTTCAACTCATAGTTTGTCATGGGGGCTCAGGGGAAAGATTAAAAAAAAATCAACCCTTCACTTCACTTTGTGGCCTTCAGCAAGCCTTTTAGCATCTTGGCTACAATGACTAAGAACTATTATGATTAATGCAAAAGGCTCCAAGACTCTTTGGGACCAAGATACTGAAGAAATAACCAAAACTGACTTGGGACAGCCACTGAAATCACATTTTTAAAGTAAAATCACATTTGATGCAACATAAACTTATAGTTGGGTTAAGAACAATAGTTCTCAGGCTATGGAATCCTATGGGAAGCCTTCTATAGTATCCCACATCCTGAGTATCTGACTTGGATATTTTATAGAGTGACTAATATCCTACAGGGATAATCCAAGTCCCAGAAGTGCTCCAAGGTCATCCGCACCATCCATTCTCTCAGGGGCCTTTGGAATATCTGTCATTTCCATTGGAACAGACCAGACTACATTTGTTTTAGGCCTTGACTTTCTTCCTCACCCTTACATCCACAACATAATCATCATGATTTATACTCCTTTTCATATTTTCCTTTGGGAGATTCCAGAGTACTTAACATCAAGGAACTTTGCCCTGATCAGATAACATTTGGAACACTATGTTTGGTTCTGGGTGCCACATCTTAGGAAGGACACAAACCAATTGGAGCACATCCAGAGGAAGCCAAATCAGAGTGGGTATTAAAGACCACATCACATGGTATCAGTTGAAGGAACTAAGACTTTTTATGTGACGTGAAGACTTAGGCATATCTCCACTGACTGAAAATATGAGAAGATTGGTCATTTAGAAGAGAGATTGGACTTTCTTTCCTCAGACCCAGAGGGGAAGCAACAGAATGGGGAGGTGGCAGATGGACAAATTTAGGCTGGGTACAAGGAAATATTTCCTAACAAATAAAGTTGTCCAGAAATGGAATTGGTTGCTTTTGGAACTTGTAGATTCTCAATTACCAAAAATTTTCAGGCTGGATGATTTGTTGTTGGGAATGTTGTGGAAATTATGTTCTGATCTCCTTTTTAACCCTATGATTCTGATTCAATGCCATCTGGCCATAATGTGATACAAAGATGGAGTGTGGGGCCTCAGGAGCCTGGACTTCAAGAAGTTTCTAAGACTCAGCATTCTTGCTCATAGTCATGTCATGCTAGAATTTATATTAATAATATCTGACATCCAAAAAAGCACTTTCTTATTTCATTTGAGACACAACAATCCCCAGAGAGGTGAAGTGATTTACCTAGCCAATATCTCAAAGCTAGAAATTGTCAAAGACAAGATTTGAATAAAATCTCTAGACTTTTAACATGTTAAATTCTTGATAAAAGTTATGAAAATAACAGCTTTGAAAAACTTAAGAACCCTGATCAACACAAGAGCCAACCATAGTTCCAGAAGACTAGCGGTGGAAGATGCTATCCCTCTCTAGTTAGAAATGATGCCTCAGAGTGTAGATTGTGTATGTGTACATGTGTGTGTATATATTTTAGAACATGTCTAATATGAGAATTAGTTTTGCTTGATCACACATTTGTAATGTATTTCATTTTTCTTTCTTTTTCAAAGGATGGGGAAGGGGAGGTGGGTGGGAGGAAATTTAAAACTGCAAATAAAACAAAATTAAATAAAAAAATAAAAATTAATTGAATTAAGAAACTTAAATCAATTTCCCAATATGCAAAATAGGGTTTACTATATATGCATTATCCCATTTGGTTATTGTAAGGAAAGAACTTTGTAAATTTACAAAGTACTATTTATCTCATAGAAACTTTCTATTCCATTATTTACTGGGCATGTCATTAAATGTCCCACAGATTCTTAAGTACCCTAAGCCCCTGAATTACTTCTTCTGACTAGGTATTTTCAGATTGTTGTGCCTTTCACTCATAGAATCATGAGGGAGGAAGTGCTGATTTGAAATCAGAGGACTGCAGAGGGTTCACATCCCAGCTCTGTCACCTTTATGACCCTGAGCAAGTCACTTCACTGGTCCTTGATTTCCTCATCTGTTAAAGGAAGGGTTAGATCACTTAAAAGATTGCTTCTAGCTCTAAGTCTTTGATCTTATGAACTTTAGAACTGAAGACTTAGAAGACTTTAGAATTCATCAAGCCCCTCATTTTTATGGATGAAGAAATCGAAACCTAGAGAGTGACTTTCCCAAGGTCATGCATCTATATTGGGAGAGCGCAATTAGAGTTCTATCCTCTGGCTCCCTCCCAGATGAAAGCCCTATTCATCACAGGTTTCACTCACACAGGAGTCACAGGCTGGATTCAGTCCTGTCCACTTGCCCTGAAGTTGCCTCTGGTGATGATGTGACATGGATGAAAGCATGTTAAGCATAAGTCACTTTTCTGGGAGCAGCAAGACCAGCTGGCTTTTCTGAATGAAGGGCCCAGAAGTGCAGCAGATGCAGAGAAGTTGAGGGGGGGAAGGGTGGAGAGAAAAGGGAACAGAAAAGTAAATCCAGGAGAACTTTTAGATAAAATTCTCTCCCCTGCAGGCCTGGCTAAGGGTTGATAAGAGATCTTGAGATGTTAAGGGAGCCGTCTGCCTCTGCTTCCTTGCAAAGCCATGACTCAGGAATATTGTTCACATCCTCAGGATGGCATTGAAGCTAAAAATACACTAGGAAAAATGCAGCCCAAGAAAGGGGTGGAGAAGTGTTTTGAGATGGAGTCTAAGAGAGTTGAAAGGAAGGAGCCCGAGAGAGGAGTTAAATGGGGGAAGGGGAAAAGGGAGGTGGGAGAGAGAGAAAAAAAAAAACAGACAGGAACATAGGGAGGAGAGAGATAGAAAATTCAAGAGAGAGATTGGGTAATAGACTGAAATGAAGTGAGAAAAAGAAAAAAGAAAGAAAGAAAAAGGAAAAAGACAGGGGATGGTACAAAAAAATGAGAGCAACGGACAGAAGGAAATTTAGAAATGCATGAGGAATGCGATAGATATGCTCAGTCACCAAAACTGGGTAGAGTTTAGATGGAATGAAGGGAGAAGAGAGATTAAGAGATTTTACCAAAGTTGTCCAGGCGTCTCTCCTTAGGTGGGCTAAGTGCTTGGCCCACTAACCTCTCTGTCTTCGAAAGAGCAGTCACAGTGACTTTAGCTACTTATACCTCTAACTCACTTAGCTACATTTCTTCGACTGGAGTGTGGTACAATGGAATGGCCTCTGGATTTCAGCTTCCAAACTAGGGATTTGGACTAGACATCTTCTGAGGTTTCTTCTGGGATCATCCAATCCTTTGATCTGGGTTCAAATCCCAGATACCTGTGTGCTCTTGGGAAAGTCACTTTGGGTTTCAGTTTCCCCAATTAAAAAATAAAAGGGTTGGACTAGATGATTCTAAATCTAATTTTAAATCTATAATCTTTTGACCTCCAACTCATTTAGCAAAACTTTATTATATCACTTTTATGTTCAGAACGCTGTGTTAGGTCCTGGGGAATGTATGAGTTAATTATAAGCTCTGGTGAATGCCATCAAGGCATGGAGTTTGCTCTCTTGTTGCTTGGTCATTTTAGTTGTGTCTGACTCTCTGTGATCTCATTTGGGGTTTTCTTAGCAAAGATACAGGAGTGATTTGCTATTTTCTTCTTCAACTCATTTTACAGATGAGGGAACTGAGGAAAACAGAGTTAAGTGACATGCCCAGAGTTACATAGCTAATAAGTGTTTGAGGCTCTATCCACTGTACTGCCTAGCCACTCTCTAGTAGCAGGCAAAAAACACTGATGTAGATCTTTATATTTTTAGTGCATTAGAGAAGTATAAAATAAAGTGTTATGCAATGCCTGAAAGGAAAGGATATCTTGAAAGCACCACTCTCTCTTTAACCTTAACCTATTGAATATAAAATCATTTTCCAGCCCCAAATAAGCTTCTTCTCTTACTTTGCTCATTGCTATCAATGATCAAATGAGATAATATTAGTAAAGCACAGCACAGTGTCTGGTACATAGAGCACTTAATAAACAGTTGTTCCCTTCCCTTTTGTTCTCCCTACTAGTGACACCACCATTCTCCCTTGCTTGGGATGAAAACCCCAAATCTACCAAGGCCAGGTTCAAGGGTGGATGAACAAATCCTCTATAAAGTCAAATTTTTGTTATGAACAGAGAAATCTTTAGCAGTAAGGTTAGGGCTAACAGGTTTCTACCTCCTTTCCCCCATCATCTGCTTTCTCCTCAATCCTCAAATACATTTTTCATCAGTCACTAAATCCTGTTGATTCTTCCTTTGAAATATCCCTCAGATTCAGGCTTTTCAACTGTATAAGCCCCATTTCCCCTCCAGAGCTCACTTCAAATGCCATCTCCTCTTCTAAACCTTCCCTAAATATTCTCATTCATATTCCCTTCTCTGATTTGTATTTTCCTACAACTTGGACCATCTACAGCATGCAACTTAGTAGTTGATTATGCAATGATCCATATTTGGTTCTAGTTGTTTCATGTACGTGTGTTTTGTCTCCTGAGAAGATGTAAGCTCTTCTATAGTTGTTTGGGTTTTGATGGCTCAGAGTGAGTATAAATAGCAATTGTTTCTGTTTTGGCCAGAAACTCTGAGGATCTTCCTTTCCCAGAATGATACTTTTATGAAGGAAAACTAGGCCATCTTTGGCCTCCATTCTTACCTAGCCTTTACTTACTGTATGGGTCTTGACTCAGACAACCTGAGACCTGGGAAAGACCTTAGCTTAAAAAATCCAAGGTCTCCTATGGCATCCTGGGCCATCATCAGTTGTCCTGACCTATGCCTTGCCACTGGGCTCCAATGGTTCTGGAGGACAATGAGGCTGATGACTTCGTACAGATCTGCCTCACTTAAATCCAATTCACTTGCAAGGCATCACCGTCAGATTTCTCTGATCGTAACAAATGTTTGACTCTATGGAGGATTTGTTCACCCACCCTTAAACCTGGTTTTGGTAGATTTGGGGTTTCCATCCCAAGTGAGGAAGAATGGTGGTGTCATTAATAGGGAGGAGGAAAGGGAAGGCATCAAATGTTTACTAAGTACTCTATGTACCAGACTCTGTGCTGTGTGCTTCACTAATATTATCTCATTTGATCATTGATAGAAATGGGGAAAGTAAGAGAGAAAGCTTATTTGGGGTTAGAAAATGATGATCTTTGTATTCAATAGGGTAAGCTTAAAGTGAGAGTGGTACATCCAAGACATCATCAAGATAGTCACTGGCCATCTTCGAGAAAGAAGAAGAAATAGTAGCACCAAGCTCTTCTCCATCAAGTACCATAGATTTCCTCTTCCCTCTTGCCTGAATGCTGATTGCTTAGGACTGACTACAAATGTCAGGATTTTGACTAATGTGGAAATATGTTTAATGTGATTATGTCTGTATAGCCTATATCAGATACTTGCCATCTTGGGGAGGGGGGGGAGGAGGGAAGGAGAAAGAAAAAAAAATCTTATAAAAGTGATTATTGAAAACTATCTTTACATGTAATTGGAAAAAATAAAATACTATTAAGTGGAAAAAAATGTGATGATTTGATTTATTTGGACACATAAGGTCAATGAAAGGGCTGTCATTCCATCTCAAGAAGTCTAATTTTCAAATGCAGTCCAGAACTTATATGTATTTGTCTTTGTGCTTAGCCTAGGGGCCAGCTTTAGTGTTCTTCACCCTAACTTCATTGTTAAGACCAGAAGATCTGCCTTCTCTCAGAAGTGAACAAGAGACTTTAATTACGAATCCTGACTCCCTTAGTATCTACATTAAAGGTGACTCCACCCTCCCTGCCACCCACCACCACCCCCTGCCATGAGACAGATTGGAGAATAGCAAACAAAAAAGAAAGAACAATGATTCTGCTAACAGGGCAAGTCTCATCTCTGGGTCTGTTTCCTCTTTTGTCTCCTGTCTCAGAGGGTGGTTGTCTGATGTTGTATGCAGCTAAAGGAGGTCGAGTAAAGGAGATCTGGAAGGATCTTGGAGATCCAAGCCAAAATGTATTTGAAAGCTTGGATCCAGTTTCAAGGATGGGTGAACAAATGCTCCATAAAGTAAAACTTGTGTTATAATCAGAGAAAATTTTAGGAGTTGGTTAGGATTAATAGGCTTCTATCTCCTTTCCCCCATCTTTAGACCCTTGAGTTTTTATTCATTCATCCATCATTAGTCTCTCTTTTATGCACTTATGACAGAACCTCTCCCTCATTTCTTACTGGCCTCTTTTCTCCTTTTAGCTCTCTTTGCTTTTTCCTTTCCTGTCCATCCATCCCCTGCTTTTCTCTAACTTGGGGGCCTGTCCATTGGGGGAAGTTAAAAATAAACAATTATTATTGACTCCTTAACTTCTTTTTTCTCTACCTGAGAACTCAGACCCCAGTTCCCAACTTTATTTTCTTTCAACCTTTATGGTTGAAACAAAAACAAAAACAAAACATGCCGTATTATACTCACAAATGCATAAGATCTGAGTTTCCTGCTAACTTGGGGAAGGCATAAAAAGCTAACTTTGCTTGCTTTCACAGATCCATCAAATCTCCGAATTGGAAAGGAATACAGAGGCATTCTAGGCCTACTTGCACCTGACTGAGTCTTTTCTAGAGTCTTCTTGACAAATGGTCATCCACTTGGGGTCTCTTGCTGCCTTAGTCACTATCATTTCTGTTATTTGGATACTCCTTTCTCTCTCTCCTCATCTCTCTGCTTTCATACCCAATCTGACCTCCTGTTCGATAAGTAGCTTTCCAGCTGAGATGTGGAGGAAAGATTCTCAGTCCAGTCAGCCCATCTCTCCTTTAGACACGTGGATGGAGCTTGTTTCAATTATCACCTTTTGGATATGGGTCAGTCTGATTTGCCACACTTAAATAAATGTCATTTCCACCCTCCTGGCTTTCATTCCATGTTTCTTTGTCCTGTCAAAATCAGGGGAGGGGAAGCTAGTCAATTTATTTCCCATGTCTGGGTTGGGTACCTGGAAATAAAAGGCAGGAAAATTTGCCCTTGGCATTTTGGCACGTGTTAAATCTCAGTGTGTTTTATTTTTTTTCCCTTGATACAAATGATCTCTTCCCCTGCCTCCCCCACATCACTTAGAGGAAATTCTCTTAAAAGAACCACATTGACTGAGCTGACTTTATGCCCATATCTTGATAAATTCAGCACCTACTATGTGCCAAGCACTGTGCTGGGCATTATAAAAGGTACAACAAGATATAACCTTGACTTTTGAGGAACTTATAATCTTATTGGAGAGATAGTGCTTTTACACATGAAATAATTCCTGTCACCAGTATTCTCTCATGCCCAGGGTTCTTGAGATTTAGTCAGGAAAGAGGAAAGGAGCCAGACCCTCCCTCCCCCTTCAAGATTTCTGCTATGCATTTGAAGTCTGTCATACCTCCAGGAACTGGCCCCCTAAGTCTAGCATCTGTATGTTCTTATATTTCTGTCTGGATTCCTTTGGCTTGCTTCTGGAATCACTTATCAGCAACAAACAGACCAGAGCATTTGCTTCTACATCTTCCACCCAAGCCCTTCCCCTGGCTTTCCATCCATAAACATTGCCAAACCCAAGGATCAGAGAATGCTCCAGAAGACAAGGTGGATTGACTTTTAGGTGGAGCAACCCATTTCTGTCTCAGTCTGCGACACTCACTGAGGGATGGATGGTACTATTCTGGCTTGGAAAGAAGAACTCTCTTTTTAAATTTAGTTCCCTAATTCCTTAGCTAGAAGCAACTGAGAGCTCAAAAGATTCTTAGACACAATTTAAAGTTCCTAACTGTAGGGCTAAAGTCCATGGCTGTGTATGAGCTCATCACAAAATTAGCATCTTCAGGACAGATTTTATGGATAGTCTTTGAAAGTTTTCTGTGCTTTGGAACCCCCTAGTTAAACCATCACTGTAGGAGGGCATCTCTATTATCTAAGCCCAGGGACCTCCAGAATTCAGGAATTTGAAGATACTAGAGATTTTAGGCTAGAGCTGTTCACTCCTCAAACTAAAGTTCTATTGGGATTTTTCTTCAAAGTCAATGTTACACAATGATGGCTGAAGTTTATCTTCAATGTTTTTTGTCAATTCTCTTTCAATCCCCTCTTTTATTTTACCTTCCCATAATGCTTGGTCTTCTCATACAGCTTTTCTGGCTTCCTATTACAGTACCCCATAGCAGCTAATTCCCCTTACAAAACTCTCTATACTTTGAACTTTGTCCTCCTTCCTTTCCCTTTCTCCCTGGCCCAGATCTTCTTGTCCTTTATCACATTCCATTAGGCCTCTTCACTATTGTGGTTTTTATGATAACTTGGAGTATTCACTGTGGGGCTATGGATCACTCTGAAAATTCTGCAATATAAGCAGAGGAGATCTCTACATATGGGAACTTCCCTGCCCAGATCCAACAGTCATTTAAGAGCAGCCCCAGGACAATTTCATCTTGGCATACCTGGCATGTGCTTTGCTCCTTCCTGCAATTCCAAATGCTTCTTGCTTATGCCATCTGCTTACTCCCGTGTCATCTTACACAGGTGGTCAATGTCTGGGGCAGTGGGCATGCTTGCAACCTATAGAAAATATATAGAACTTTTTCCACATTAGTGAATTAATCAATCACTAAAGCATTTGTTAAAGGTTTCTATGCTAGCTATAAAGGGTATAAACACAAAAGTGACAATGAGAGTATTAGGTCAGGGTGGGTGGGATAGAGGAGAAGAGAGGAACTAGTATCTGGGACTATCAGTATAGACCTCATATAGAAAGTGGTACAGAAGCTAATTTTGAAGGAAACTAGGTTTTCAGAAGAGAAAGATAAGAAAGGTTAACATTCTAGGACAAAGTCAAAGATATGTAAATGAGAGATAGAATGTCAGGTGTGGAGAACAGTAAGAGGGAAAGTTTGACTGGACTGCATTATGTGTGATAGGGAGTAATATATAAGTCTGGAAACATAGGTTTGGTGTCTAGTTGGGAAGGGTTTAAAATGGCAAAGAAAAATAGTGAGGATATATGAGGGCTAGAGAAGAATCCAAAGGCTGTATTTTCAACTCAACTAGAAAATGTCCTCAAATCACTGGAAACATAACCAAATTAAAATCAGAAGACAACTCCAGATATATGTCTTCTGAGGCCATGGAGCACAGAAGCTTAAGCTCATTTATCACCCCAGATATGCCAAGCCCTGTTCATATATGCTAGGTAGAAGCAGACATACTTCTAGATATACCTGTTCCTTCCCTGCCTACTTAGAAGTTAAGGGACCATTTCAGATATGACTCATTGGATTAACAATTGTAGAAGCAACTACACTGGTATACCCAGAATGGCTGCTAGCACCTTAGATCTGTATTACTAGGAAAGATAGCTGTTTAAGGGGTCAACAATCTTTTCTAAATTACATTCACTAGTTCAGTGGAAAAGTCAGCACCCTGAACTTCAGAGAAAATACAAGCAGAGAAATAAAGACCAACAGACAGGGCTCTGACTGCCTGAATCAGCTATATACTTTACATATATCCCTGGATCAAGAGAGCCTTTGCATCTGAGCAGTGGGGGAGCTCTGAACATATGACCACTCAGAATCTTGACCAGAGAATCACAAGATCCTTCTCATAAGTGAGTCCCCAAAGCAAAATACCAACTCTGAGTATATATACAATTCTCAGAGTCAGAGGGCATCACAACCCTTGTGACTCAGTGCCTAATTAGAAATTAGCAAAAGGTGTGAAAGCCTTATTGCAAGCAAGTTTCCCCTAAGCAAACTTCTCTTTAAGCAAGTTCCTCCCCCAGTGGGCTCTATGTGATTAATGATGTATCACAGCTGGGGACATTGGCCTATTAATATCCCATTAACATTGCAACAATCAAGAAAACTTCTTGAGAAGGGCTAGTCACATAAGTGGAACAGTGATTCTATATTTAGGTCACACACCTTAATTTATAATCCGTCACAAATCCAGTTATATGAAGGTTAGTTGCCTCGAATTAATAGTAGTTCATGACCTAGTCTAGAGAGAAGTGGGGACATATTTTTGGTTTTATGTGGTGGTAGGGTGGTAGTAGAAATGTAGATTGAAGCAATCCATTTTTCTTATAAAGAGTAGTTTTCTAATTCTAGCTACTGATAGCAATAGCTTTTCAGTATGAAGCTGATGTCAAAACCTAATGTCACTTGCATGCTACCATTTCCAAAACCATTTTTGGCCATCAAACTTATCTCTCCCTCTTCCAAACCAGACACTATCCTAAGAACCACCAAGGAGGTGGATAGATGAACTTTTGTCTTAACTTACACAGACCCAGGCCTCCACATCATCTTGGCTACCATCTTTTCCAAACTATGCCACTGGTGGAGTACATTGTCCCTCCACCTTTTCCAGATCTGTTTTATGTGTCATCTTCCTCTAATTAGAATTTAAATCCCTTCAAGGCAGGTATTGTCTTACTTGACAGTTCCTGGAATCATATTAAGGGCTGAGCTTAACAAATGTCTTCTCTCCTCTGTCTCCTTAACTTTTCTCTTTCTAGATGTCCTTTCTTAGGCCTCACTAGCCCCTTTACTCTCCAACATACAGGGTTGTATCTGTGTGGATCTCTTTTTCTGTGTATGGTGACTAGGGAAGAGGGACGAGAAAGTTTGTGTAGGTGGGAGGGGTTTGGACCTGCTGTGAGTAAAATCCTAGCATTCCTTGTTTTTATATCCAAAGTTAGCTGACCTTTTAAAAAAACAATTCATTTGCAACTGACAGTTCCCGAAGCACCTAATTCACTGCTGGTATTTTATATATTAAAATAAAAGTCTATAAATAGACAATGGATCTTGCGTCAAGAAGTGACAAGTGCGCAGAAACAATCTCACAAACAAGCTTGTCTCTTGGGCTTCACACCGTTTTGCTCCTTCAGGCTTCTCACAGATCGTGGGTGTTTAGGCAGATCTGCTGTACCAGCTCTTCTGAAAGCATCATCGGTATCTGAGGGTTTAGGGTGATGGGAGAGGCTTTGTTTCATCACAAGGCCTGACTGGGCTTTAGCTTCTTCAAGACTGGTAAAATGCACAGCTACATTTTTTGTTGTTTTTTTTTTCCCCTCAATGAAAGTGGCTCATGTAAATGAGTGTCCAGTGTTCTTTATAGAAAAGTAAAAACACACACACACACACACACACACACACACACACACACGATTACTTTTTCTTGATGCCAGGAGACACCTGGTTCCTACTTTAAAATTCCTTTTGCCTACCATTTTGGAATTAAACCCAGGCTAAATATGCAAAGACCTTCACGAACACCTAGAAACCTAACCAGAGAACTATTCTCTTATTCATAAACACATACAACTTTTTCCAGAACAACTGTGTTCATGGAACAGTCTTACTAATCTGTAACCTTTTCTAATCAAACACAAATTGCTATGGACCCAAAACACTGGGACTGGTTGCCACCAACAGAGCCTCACATATAAACCTGCCACCAGAATGACATATGCTCTGGGCCTCACCAGTAAATAGAAACTCATTTACCCTCCGCTCAATATACACACAGAACAACCCACCAACCAGTATGATACAAACACACACCTACACACTGCTCAGAACAGGCGATGTGCAGCCTTCTCCACCAACTGAGTCCTTCACATACACCAGTCTTTACTACCCTTGCTCAGTGCCCACAAACCACACAGCTCCACACCTGCAGGTGGTGATTTGCATGGTGTAGCCTCTCCCATGAGGCTTTGCCCAACTAGGTTTCCTTTCTGAAGTTGGGAAATGAGCAACTAGCCTTTTAAAAGGGAGGGAAACAGACACCAGTAATTCTCAGTCAGGGTTCTGGCATTTAGGTGTTTCAAAGCCCTCCTCCAGCTATTTCTGGCCTCATTGTCCGTCTTGGTCTAAGAGGAAGACCTGATGGTGATTCTTTGCTTTAAAGGCAGAAATGGAACATTGTTTCTCCTCACTTTGATTTAATGGCCAAAAACAGTTATAGGAAACTGTTCAGCAGATGTTTTATGGAACTCAAAAAAAGATTGGGTCTTGTAGAAGGGCTATTTTTAGACTAATGCTTCCTACGATTGAGGACTTGGTGCTTACAAAGGAGAGGGAGAGAGCCAGCCCTGAATACTTTGATTATCGGATGTTTTTTCTTTCACTCATTTCAGAATGCAGTAAATGGACCCAGAAGGCTGCAGTGGCTGGGCAAAAAGTGGTTCCAGGGAAAAAGGAGTTCAGACTTTATTTTTCTCCTTTTACACTGAAGAGCTTGGTTGACTAAAAGAAAGGAAGCTCTGTAGTTTTGAACCATGGTCATACTGAGGCCCTTTAAAAAAGGATGATACTGTCTTTCTTTCAGGATCCCTTTCTTCTAGGAAGTCAGTTTTGGCAAAAAGTTTTTGTCCTGTCTTCTCTCCTCTCCTCTCCTCTCCTCTCCCCTCTCCTCCCCTCCTCTCCTTTCCTCTCCTCTCTTCTTCACTTCACTTTAAATCCTCTTCCTCGGCAATCTCATTCACTCCTTTGACTTCAACTACTATTTCTTTGCAGATGACTCTCAATTCTCTGTCTCTAGGCTTGACCTCTCTTTTGAACTCCAAACTTACATCTCCATTTATTTTATAGGATATTTCTACTTGGATCTCCCACCAGTATTTCAAATTCAACATGTCCAAGCTGATTATCTCACTTTCTAAACCCACTCTTTGTGATTTCAAATTTTCTGTTAGTGGCATTAACATATATTCTTTCTCTGGGTTTGAAATGCAGTTAGCTTTGACTCTTCATTTTTTCACTTCTCATAAAATGTCTAACTAGTTACCAAGTCCTAACAGCTCTACCTCAACAAAATATCTTACATATGCTCCTTCCTCTTTAATTCCACTATCCTCATTAATATCTGATCAGATTATAGCAATAACCTTTTGATGGGTTTTCCTGTCTTCACTCACTGATCTTCACCCCTCCTCAAGCTAATCACTTTTCATCCAATTATCTTCCTTATATCAGGTCTGGTCTTCAATCTCTTCTGTTTTTTTTCCCCTTCTAAGTAGTGTTTAAACTCCTTTGATTGGCATTCAAAGTTCTCCACAATTGGATGCTTCCCTACCTCCATCCAAATCTCCATCCAAGTTTACTTTCCATCCATCTATCTTTTACTTCCCCCAACTCTAAATGAGACAGTAAAAGAATAACAACCTGGCTATGTTTAACGTCACCAAGTGCTAATTCTGGGTGCAAAGGCCTCACTGAGGCACAGTTCAGTTAGGGAAGCAGCACTCAGGTAAAGCCCAATGTCATTCTCACTAACTTTATAAGTCCATGGAGCAAGCACATTATACTCTCCATATTTCAGACAAGCTAGACATCTCAGTGTGCCTCTGGTTTTGATCATGCTGTTCCCTATGCAAAGAATTCCCTCCCTTTTCCTACTCACCTGCTGAGTTTCTATTGCTTCTTTAAAATCCAACTCAATGCCACCTCTACCAGGAAGTATTCCCTGACCCCCATATTGGTAACAACCTTCTTCTCAGTATTGCCTGGTATTGGTCTTGACTAGAATGATCAGTAAATCTGAGAGAACAATATGGTATAGCTCATAGTTCATGAATGAGATGCCTGTCCTCAGTGTCTGCAGCTGCTGCCTAAATCTCAAAGAAAGAATTCTAATCACTGGTGGCTTTCTGGAAAGCTCAAAATTGGAGGCCCTAGGTCAACCCAGGAATGGGGTAAATGGCCTCACACACATTTTATCTCTAGTTGCCCATACTTTTTCTAAGAACATGTCCTGAAATTACTCTTGGATAATCTGGGAAATCTGTCATAAGATTTCCTGTCATGCCTTCATTTAAGGCCAGTGACCTTTTTATAATGCCCTGAATACATGTTATTCACAATTTTCTGAAGTAGAGTTCACGACATACCCCTTATGTTCCATTCCCTTTTAAGCCAACACTTTTATCTCTTGTATCTCTTCCATCTCCTGTATAGCTGAGTCCTTCAAAAACTCTACCTGGGCAGGCATCTTTCTTCCCAAACTTCCCCATCTCTCCCAGCTTTACCTTCCAAATCCTCACAAAGTTGACTGTTTTTTAGATTTTCTTTGAGGACTGCCCAAAGAATTCGTGACTCTGAGCAATACCATGGGCAGAGGTTGATTAAGCTCAGCTATTGTGAGGGAGGGGCAGCTAGGTGGCACAGTGGATAGAGTGCTGGGCCTGGAGTCAGGAAGATCTGAGGTCAAATCTGGTCTTAGACACTTAACTAAACATGTGAGCCCAGGCAAATTACTTAGTCCTGTTTGCCTCAGTTTCCTCATCTGTAAAATGAACTGGAGGGGGAAATGGCAAACCACTCCACTATGTTTGAAAAGAAAACCCCAAATGGAGTCATAAAGAGTTGGACACAACTGAAAAAACAAATAAACTAAAAAAAAAATGACTGAACTTTTGGGGGAAGTTACTCTAGGGCCTGGGGAATCCGTGGCTCTGTATTGTGCTGGCACATGTCAGAGGCACTTTGGAAAGAACACATATTAATTAAAGCAATTCTGAGGCTCCACTTCATACCCATCAGACTGGCAAAATTGGCAAGGAAAGGAAAATGACAAATGTTTGAGGGACTTCTGAAAAACAAGCACATTAATGCACTGTTGGTGATACTAAGAATTAGTCTAGCAATTCTGTAAAGCGATTTGGAAGTATGCCCCCAAAGTCCCAAACTCTGTATACCTGTTTACCTTTTATCCTACATACCAAATAAATCAAAGAGGAAAAGGACCTATGTGTACACAGACACACACACACACACACACACACACACACACACACACACACACATATATATATATATAGTAGCTTTTTTTTATGAAGGCAGAGAACTGGAAACTAAGAGGATGCCTGTCAATTAGAGAATGACTGAATGAATTATGAAATATGGATGTAATGGAATATTGCTGTGCCATACAAAATGGCAGAAGGGATACTCAAAGAAGCCTAGGAAGACTTACATGAACTGATGCTGTGTGAAATGAGCAGAATGGGGAGAACAGTTCATACCAAAATAACATTGTAAAGACAAACAACTTTAAGAATTCTGATCAAGGCAATGAGAAACTGTGAGTTCAGAGGACTGATACTATCCACCACCTAACAATATATAATAATATGTAATATTATTATTATATTATATGTGCTCTTTGCTGAAGGTTTATATAATATATTCAAGATTCACATTGAAGTATATGTTTTGGATAAAAATGGAGGAATTTGATTTGCTTAACTATGCCTATTTTTTTCCAAAAGTTTTATTTTCCTTTATGGGGGTAGACAGAAGGGGAAAGAAAACAATGGCTTAATTGAAAAATAAAACCAAAGTTTTTTTTTAAAGAGAACAGGGAAATCCTTATGTATTACCTTATTTGGGGCATCCTTCTGCCCCTGAATGTCCCATCATTAATCAATAAGCATTTATCAGACCTTAAAAATGGCCATCAATGTGCAAAGTGTTGTACTAGGTGCCTTTTAACCCCCAACATATATGTAAAACATTGTCCTGCCCTTAAGAAATTTGCAGTCTAGTTGAGGAGAAAAGACTTTCATACACAAATCAATTAGAGAATATTCTAATATAAGATGGCATAAAATATCACTTGTTTTGCTAAACCACAAAATTATGGGCAAGAGTATGTGGGATGTAACAGAAACCAATGTAAGCACCACCCTGACTGATGATGAAAAACCTGTCAAGGGAAATAGCCGTTGGGTAATGAAATGTTCATATAAAAAGATCGGTAATAAATAGAACAGTGGGATATAGAGTTGGAACCATCCAAAAACAATAACAATAAAAATTGAAGTTTACATGATGCTTTAAAGTTTATGAAGCATCTTGCATCTTAATTAACTAATTGAAGCCCAGCAACAACCCTTTGAGGTGAGCAGTACAGGTATGATCATTCCCATTCTATGGTGAGATCATTGTCTTCCAACCACACATTTTACAAATAATCAAACTGAGAGACAGATATAATGAGTAATGTACCCAAGGACATACAGCTAGTCAATGGCTGAAATAGGACTTAAAACGTAAAGCTAGCAATGCTTAGAACACTGTTCTTTTGTCTGTACTGCATATCAGTGCCCTCCCACCTGTATGTCAAAACTGCTGATCAATTTGAAAAGAGAAGAAACAGCATGGGACAGAAAAGTCAAGATGTGACCTTAAGAAGGAGCAGGATTAGAGTAAGAAGAAAAAGAAGCAGAATTATACTCCTTTCTCTGAATCCATATATGTATATATGTACATACACATATACACAAGGCTATGCAGGAACCAACTTGTACTGATTCTCAAGAACCAACTGTTATTTTCAGTGTGATCACCTCAGAAAACAGCAAACACTATAAATCAGGGATTGACTCATCGTTTTGTTGTTTGTCTTAAGTGATAGAGAAAAATATTAATAATGCAGATTGAATTTGTCTTGAGAAATAGTATATGAGTTATTTTGGAAAATCCTTCTTGAGTTTGAAGGGAACTGCTTCCTTTCTTTATCCCCCCATATAAATATGCCCTGACAATTTCTGTAAGCCCTCTTTCATCCTTATTTTGAAGAGCAGACTTTGATTCATTTACAAGGTATCCCAAAAATCTTAGTGAAGTTTTAAGCCCCTAAAGGTTAAATTTATATTCATTATTTGCACTTCGAGGTGTCCCAAAAGTCATGGTGCCGTTTTAAATTATTAAAACTTAAATGTTTATTGAATTATTATTTAAGCCTTGATAACTAAAAACTACACCAAAACTTTTGGGACACCCTGTATTATCACCCCGTTTTAATCATGGGAGAATCAGTTGAAAGAATTGGGGATGGTTAGCTTAGAAAAGAAGAGAGTTAGGGAAAGAGAGGAATGTGATACCTGTCTTACGGTATTGGATAGGTTCTCATGCTGAAAGGAGTTAGAAATGTTCTTGGAACTGGAACGAGAACTGGTGGGTAAAATTTGCAATAAGGTAGATTTCAACTCAATGTATGTAAATATTTCTTAACAGTCATAACTCTCTACTGATTTTATTTTTCAAATGATATTGTTAATAATCTTTCATCACCCTCCAAAAGTTTTCTGGTTTGGTGTTGTTATTGTAGTTTTTGGTGATTCAGTCTCCCTATCTCACTCAGGCTGGGTGTGGTGGCCACACAAAAGCTGGCTGGTAGGCACAGGGGCTTTGGCACGCTCTGTTTCTGACCTGAGTCAGTTTGCCCTCCCCTCAGGCAACTTGCTGTCATCCTCCCATCCCTTTCCAAGGGGCTCATCATTTTGGGGCCAGACTTAGCACAAATGCCCAATTGACTTTTCTCAGAGTTCCTGAGCTCTAGTGTCCCCCAGCCTCACTCTTTCTAATAGCAGGGATTACAGGCATGCAACACCATGCCCATTTGATAAGAGTTTACAGTGAGTTTATATTCTAAACCAGAGTTGCCCTTGACTCCAGTATCTCTCTCCTTTTAGGGTGTCAAAGCTAGGGTACTTTCTATTTCCTTTTGTTCTCCTTGTTAGGACAATTGATTTATATTGATTACACTTTTATATGAAATTATTGTAGTCTGTGTATTTTT
Source organism: Petaurus breviceps papuanus (assembly GCF_028583685.1). Classification (NCBI taxonomy): domain Eukaryota; kingdom Metazoa; phylum Chordata; class Mammalia; order Diprotodontia; family Petauridae; genus Petaurus; species Petaurus breviceps. The sequence goes on along the minus strand of NW_027187419.1, from coordinate 42,648,941 downwards.
TTCATTCACATCCTATTTTTTATGATTAATAATTTCTTCAATAGGTCAGGATGGATTTGATTTAATTGCATGCCATATCCTTTTTCATTTTAATTATTTCTTCTAACTTTATACTAATTTTGATTTTTGCCATAATGTCAATGCTTTTTTAATATATATTTTATTTTTTCCCAATTACATGTTATAACCATTTAAAAAAAAAACATTTGTTTGTTCCCTAAAGTTTTATTAAGCAGCGGATTCAGGATAAAACTAGTTGAAAAAGTTTGTAGGAGACCCAACTAATGTTGAGGACACTTAAGAATAGAAATGGAAAGAAAACTATCAACCAAAACAAAACAAAACAAAAAAAAACAGGAGAGATCTGCAAAGATTTTTTTGGTAACAAACTTTTTTCATCCTCAAGGAGAGGAGGAGATCTGCAGCACTTAGGCTGCAATGTCACAGCCCCAGATGTGACAATAGAAGATGTAGAAAACGTGCTAGAGATTAAAAAGAACAAAGACAGGAAAAACAGACAGATTAGACCAAGTGTACACAGAAGAGCTCTTTGCTGGAGATTGTTAGTTGTGGAGGTGCTGAGGGATTGATTTTTAAGGTATATGATAGAGGGAAAGATACTAAAAGGAATGGTGGAAAAAACTCGTCAAAACCCAAAAGAGGCTATGAGAAAACACCAATAAGTTTTGATATATATACTGACTTTTCCATACATATGCAGTTTTTTTGGGGGGAGGCAATTGGGGTTAAGTGATTTGCCCAAGGTCACACAACTAGTAAGTGTCAAGTGTCTGGTCAGAGGACAAATTTGAACTCAGGTCCTCTTGACTTCAGGGTTGGTGCTCTATCCATTGTGCCATCTAGCTGCTCATACATTTTTTTTGAAGGTATGTAATGTTGTACCTAGAGTCAGGAAGACCTGAGTTAAAATCCATCCTTGGAAACTTACTAGCTGTGTGACCTTGGGCAAGTCAGCCCCAATTTTTTCATTTGTAAAATATTAATAATAATAATAATAATATCTACCTCCCAGGATAGGTGCAGGGATCAAATGAGATATCTGTAAAGTGCTTGGTAAATCTTAATATGCTACAAAAATGTTAGCTACCTACACAAGGGTACACTTGATGTAAAGTAGTGAGTTCCTTGTCCCTGAAAGTAATCAAGGAGAGACTGGACAACAACTTTCCAAGGATACTCTGGACCCTCATATAAGGTCTCCACCCACAGTTTAAGAAGTGCTGGAGGGGTTGCCAGTGTAAAAAGTCCTGCTCTAGAAGGGATTCATGCTTTAGCAGCAGGTTAGCTTACATATGTTCTCTGAGGTCCCTTCCTGCTATAAGATTATAGAATTTAAAGGTTAATCCAAGAATCTCTCAAGTTATTTCCTAAAAATCAGTCTTGATTGTATATATGTATATATATTTATATGCATATGTATATGTACATACACATACACAGAAGGGTATGCAGGAACCAACTTGTACTGACTCTCAAGAACCAATTGTTATTTTCAATGTGATCTCAGAAATCAGACCTCAGAAATCAGCAAGCACTATCAGTCAGGGATAGACTCATTTTTTTGTTGTCTTATGAAGCTAATGGAGGAAAATATTATTAAGCAGAGTGAACTTAAAAAGTGTGTGGTGAGTGCACTTTTTTCCCCACAGAGAGCTGGTTGTGAAACATTTAACAACATTCTCCTGTGTATCATGTGTATTGAGGATCCCTTCAGCAGTCTGATGAAATCTAGGAATCCCTTCTCAGAATCATGCTTTTAAATGTATAACATAGAATATATAGGATTACAAAGGAAACCTGCTTACCTATCTACATACTATCTACATCTACACATATATATGCACAAATGTATATTTGTATATATATGTATATGTTTATATTATATATATGTATAGTTATAGATATGATTCTGGTTGGTCAACACAAATACACACTCAGCTCAGTGACTGAGATTTGAAAGAGTTTATAATTAATCCCAAAGGGGCTACTAGAGCAATTCTATGGTGTGGCACTGCAAAACTTGCTTCAACAATTCTATATCGACGTTGTTATAGTAGGTATTATAATTAGCTTTGAACAAGACTATACTTCCTGTTTGTGAAGTCATATTTATTGAAGCTAGGATAAATAGACCCTGAGGTAGCTGTCAGACCAGGAAAGGTTTTTAGGGCCTATATCCTGTGCTGGCAGGGAGATAGGGTCAAATGATCTAATGGGTCTTTCCACTACTAACTGCTATGACAGCTGTGGTGTTAATGGAAGTGTCATTAAAACATCAGGCTATCCTGTGGAAAGATGGTTCAAAGACCAAATGGGACAGAAGAAAGTATAGCAGGAAAACCCTGGGGCTAGAATTGGAAGACTCTGGTTGGCTTTGCCACCTGGGTGACCTTGGGGACTGTCATTTCACCTCTATCTAGGCCTAAGTTTTCGCATCTGTAAAATGATGGGGTTGGATGACCTATGAAGTCCCTTCCAGCTATAACATCCTGTAATGATGAATTTTCATTTCCATCAACATAAAGATGTGAGAAGTCAAGGCCACCATGTATACTTGAAACACATGAAAAATGTGACTAGAGAGTAGATGGTGCCAAAAGGGAATCTCCAGATCCATTTAAATCAATTCAACAAGTAGTTTTTTTTTCTAATGTGCCAGCACTGTGCTAGGCACTGGAGACACAAGGACAGAACATAGTACCTGATCTTAAGAAGCTTACACTTTGCTGGGCATATACATTAAATACACAGACACTCATCTATTCCAAACTGTCCAACTGACTTGACCAGTGAACATTTGGGATGATACACTTGAGTAAAAATCTTTAGAAAAAAAATAGAACTGAAATTTAGAAATTTAGAACTGAAAGAAACCTTACTGATAATTTTCTTCAAACCTTTATATATAAATATGTGTGTGTATGTATATATTTGAGCAGATAAAGAAACTGAAGAGCATTGGTCAAAGACATACAGCTAATTAGTAGCAAAATTGGAAGTAGACCTCAGGTTCTTAGGTTCTATGTTATGCATTACAATCTCTAAGTATGTGTGACCTTGACTAACTTGACCCTTACTGCCTGAAGGTCAATGTATTATATTCCACCCCTCCCCCAGGGTTCACCACAGCCCTTAAGGGATTTGGGGGATTTCTACTTTCTCTGACATTAACTCAATCCCCAACCAATTGTGTTACTTTGATTTTAGGTGTTTCCAGGCTCCCAAGTTCCATTCTATTACTTGACAGTCAAACTGGTTTTTACAGAAAAATATTTACTTCAAAACTATAACAAGAACAAATGTATAAACATTGCCCTCTTCTTCTTCCCCAGTTTGTGGAAAGTGAGGCAGAATCCCTTATATATCACGTCAGTCTCTGAGGAGAGGAAAGGGATTAAGTTCACAGTTAATTTCAGTTCCTACATAGTCTATACTTATCAAGGTCCAAGCCCAAACCTCCTCCTGGACTTGATTCTGGGATATCAGGGTTTCTCCGCTGACTGGCTGTAACATCTGGCCAGGAATCCTAGCTCCAAGATGACCAGGGCTAAAGCTCCTGGTCTAGGGTCTCTGCCTCCTGTGCCTAGAACTGAAAAATAAAAACTGTTTTAAACAGACTATGACCCCAAGCCTGATTCTCAGGACCACAGGACCTAAAAGGGAGGGGAAGGGCAAAAGATAGTCTTTTATTGGGGGTAAAGGGATGTTTATATGTTTCTTTTTGCCTTATTTTTGAAGTTAACATTCCTTTATAAGAGCTACTCTGACTGTTAAGTGGTTAAATGGAATTGGGGTACAAGGGAACCCTAAAATTAAGAGAACACAATTATTGGGAACTTAGACCAATGGTAGACTAGATACCCCAAACTCCCTTTAAGGGTACCAGAGAACCCTTGGGAGGAGTAAAATGTGACATATCTGTCTTTCAGGCAATAGATAACTGAATTGTCATTACTATACATATATACCTTAGTTTACTTGTTTGAAAAATAGAATTTTGATCATCAGCAATCTAATAAGTATCAGAGAATCAGGGGGTTAGAAGGCATCAGGTAGTCCCCTCACTTGCTTCCATGAAGGATAGTGTCTAAGCTAGGGTTTCTTAACCTTTTTTTTTTTTGGTCATGGACCCTTTCAACAGTAAAGTCTGTGGATTCCTTCTCAGCATCATGTTTTTAAATGCATAACATGAAATAAATATGTAGGATTACAAAGAAAACCAACTATATTGAATACAGTTATTATATGTTTTTTTTTTAAAGTTCACAATCCTGAGGTTAAGAACCCCTGGTTGAAACCATTCAAGATAAACATGGAAAAGGTAGTTAAGGTACCCAAGCCTTGATTCTTTGCCTTGAAACCTGCACAATTCAAGCAACACAGCCCCTGAATGCAAACTTCCTGTTTTGTCTAGTGGTTAGATTCAATTCGATTTAACACAATTCAACACATTTTTTTTTAAATGCTAACTGTGTATGAAGCCCTATGTGAGATACTTTGGAAAGGAAGATAAAAATCAACCTGATCTTTGTCTTCATTGAACTAATTCACTGGAAATTTTGCACTTCTACTGCTACTGCCTGGGGTTCTGCTGTGGGTGAGGGGATAGATTGCCTGCCACAGAGGTAGTCTTGTCTGATAAGAAGGCCACTGTGCTGAGAATTCAGTGAGCCTGGTTCAGGTCTTGGCTCTGGCACTAACTGGTCTTAGAAAAAGCCAGCTGACTTATTTGTGCTTTAGTTTCTTTCTCTGTAAAACAGAGATAATAATACCTGCCATACCTATTTCACAAGGCTGTGGTGAGGGTTAAATGAAATACTGGAATATTGGATTAGTATGAATCTTCCTCCTTTGAGACGACGACCACTCTCTATACTTTAGTCTGTTAAATCTGGTTTAAGTGGTTTAAGTTTAAATGGTTCACCTTCTCCTTCTTTTCTTCTCCTTTTCTTCTTCTTCTTTATTCTTCTTTTTCTTCTCCTTCTCCTCCTTCTCCTTCTCCTCCTCCTCCACCTCCTCTTCCTGTTCTTTTTCCCTCCTCTTCCTCCTCCCTCTCCTCCTCCTCCTCCTCCTCCTCTCTGCTCTCCTCCTACTTCTTTTTTGTCTTTAAATGCCCAGTTCTGAGCATAGTAGATGTAGTCAGTCCAAAAGCACTTCCTAAGTGCTCACTCTGTTCCAAGCGATGAGTCTGGGGATACAAAGGGAGGTAAAACAGTCCCTGCTCCCAGGAAGCTCATGATCTAATAGGGGAGACAACATCAATCAATCAACCAATCAGAAATATTTATTAAGCACCTACTGTGTGCCAGGCATTGTACTAAGTGCTAAGGATACAAAAAGAAACAAAAGATAGCCCCTGTCCTCAAGGAGCTCACAATCTAATGGGGGAGAAACCATGCAAATAAGTAAGTACTAACCAGGTACATACAGGCTAAGCTGGAGGAAATATCAGTGGAAGGGCATCAGCATTAAGGGGGACCAGGACAGTTGTATAGGAGGTGAGATTTTAGCTGAGACTTGAGGGAAGCCAGGAGGCAGAGGTAAGGATGCAGAGCATATTGTGAACATAGTAGGTACTAAATAAATTCTTGCTGATTAGGTGGAGTAAAAGATATGAAACTATGCCTAAAAATTTTAAACATGCAAATTATACAAAATTATAAATTACACAAATTTAAGAACAGATTATTAACCTTTCTCTCCCCTCTCCTTCCAGACAGGTTTACTGTTAAGCGGTATTTTCTAGCTTTCTTCTCCAGGTTATAGCTTTCAGTGTGAATATGGAGGAAGAGGGTAACAGAGCCAGGAGAATGATCTTTGCTCTTCTCTTCAACTTCACTATTTCCAGTCCCTACTGAGGGCCATGAAACCCCTTCTTTCCTTCACCAGCCTCATCAACATATTCACTGCAGAATAGGCGCCTCTTTTATGATCCAAATGTCCAGGGGGCATTCTGTTGTGTTCCCTTGGGTATAGGAGCAAAAGAATGAGCCTTAGGCAAGGTTCTATAAAAATGATGCTGCCCGTTAGTAACTTGTCTCAATTCTAGCATTCCAGGTTAGTCAGACCTCAGAATAAAGGTCTAATTCATACTCATTCATTGACCGCTTTATTTGTAATTTCCACCTCTCCCCCCACCCCAATATTATAAATTCAGACAACCAGGAATGCAGGTTTCCCAGATGAGGTTTTACACAAATCATTCTTGTCTGCCATTTGCTTTAGGTTTACTGCCTAACTCTAGGCATTTCCCCCTCCCCAAACCGAGGTTCTCAGAAATGCTATCAGTATATTAAGAGGAGCTGAGACTGGGAGAGAGGGGTTGTTTGAAGGCAAAAGGTGAGAGTGCTGAATGCAAGGAAGAGAAGGAAGTAAAAGATTGGAGGGCTCCTATCAGCTGTCTGTTCTCTCTTCGTCTAAAGCAAACAGGTTAGTCTTTGACTTGCAAGTGCCTTTGAACAAAGATTGGGTGGAGGACAAGTGAGGTGAGGGTTGATGCTGGCTTTGCAGGTTGCTGTGAAAGCCCTCCCCCCCCCCCCCCCCCCAGGTTACATATGATTTGTGCTGTGAGCTACATGGGTGGTATTCAGCATGACGTTCATGGCAGCGAGCCCTAAAAAAGTGCATTTAGTGGCTTTTTCAAAAGGACTTCATGCAGAAATGTGTTTCTGTAACAGGACACTTTAGAGCTATTGACTCAGAAATCATATGGGCAATTTCACATAGGATTACATACCAAGAAATACAGGAATCCTGGCCTCCCCTAAACCCTCCCCAGCTCCCACAGTTTGGGTTGTCTCAGCATGGAAACAAGTACTAATTGGGCTTTGGCTGTGCATGCTTTATCTTCTTAAGCCCCACAATGGGGGAGATGATATTTTGGCCCCTTACTGCTAACTGAATGGAGTTCAAATTCTTGAACCTGGCAGTGAATGCTCTCTACAACAGCTTCCTAATCTTTTTGGCTTTATGTCACCCAATTCTCCCTGCATCCTCTCCCAGAGGTGGGGAACCTTTGGTCTGGAGACTACATGTGGCCCTCTAGGTCCTCAATTGACCGAATACAAACTTCACAGAACAAATCCCCTTAAGAAAAGGATTTGTTCTACAAAACTTGAACTCAGCCAAAAGGCCACACCCAAGGACCTATAAGGCCATGTGTGGGCTGGAGGTTGAAGCTTCCCCCACCCCGTCCCCCACCTCGAGAAAAACACTTTAAGAACCATTTAAAAGCAAAGATGAAAAATGACAAAAGGAAAGAATTACATAGTCCCTGTCCTTAAGGTGTTTAATTCTATTGAATATAAAATTCATTAAATATTTAAAAAAGAATTAAAACATGGCAAAGTCAAATGTGATAGGGACAAAGGTGTAATACAAACAAAGCACCTGAGGAAAATTTCATGTGGGAGAGAACACTTTAAGCCAGGATGCTTCATGGAAAAGTTGATGGTCAAGCTGATCCTGTAAGTTAGAGAAAGATTTCATCAGACTGGCATGAGGAGAAAATAATCCAAACAGGAGAGGCACTCCTTAAATGCTCAGAAATAAGAGATGGCAGGTGGGTTCAGGGAATAACTTGTAGTCCAATTTGGCTGGAAAAATAAGCTGTGTGAATTGTAGTGGAGCAGAGAAAGACTGGAAAGGAAGTAAGACAATAAGCATTAATTAAGTTTCTACTATGGGAGAGGCACTGTGCTAAGAGCTCTAAAAATATCTGGTTTGAGCCTCATGACAACCCTGGGAGGCAGATGCTATTCTTATCCTCATTTTACAGTTAAGGAAACTGATGCAAACAGAGGTTAACTGACTTACTCAAGATCACACTTCTAATAAGTGTCCAAGGTCACATCTGAACTCAGGTCTTCCTGACTTCAGGCCTAGTGCTCTATCTACCATGCCACCCAGTTGCTTCTGAAAGATAGTTTGGGACTAGGCTGTGGAATACCTTGACGGTGGGGCTCAGGGAGTTTGTATTTTAGCCTACAGACAATGGAGAATCATTGTAAAGTGTTTAAGCAGGAAAAGTGATATGGTCCCATCTCTGTAGTAGGAAGATTATTTGGTAGCTTTGTGAAGAATAGATTGGAGGAAGGAGAGATTGGAATCATGGAGACTAATTAATGACCACTGCAATTGTCCAAGTGGAGGTGGTGATGGCCTGAACAAGATTTGTGAATGTGTGGATGAAGGGAAAGGGGTAGAAGTGGAAGGTGCCATGGGTCCAATCAAGTCACACACACATACCCTCACCCCCACTCCATAAACTCCAGGAGAAAATACAAAATGCTTTGCTTGGAATTCAAGGCCCTTCATAATTTAGTCCCCCTCCAACCTTCACAGTCTTCTTAACTACCCCCAGACTGCATCTTTGATCCAGTGATACTTGCCTCCTGGTTGTCCCACTAACAAGACATTCCTTGGCTCTGGTCATTTTCTCTGGTTGTCCCCAATGACTGGAACACTCTCCCTCCTCAACTTCAACTACTGAGCTCCCTGGTTTCCTTTAAGTCCCAACTAAAGTCCTACCTCCTACAGGAAGCCTTTTAATTCCAACGTCTTCCCTCTTTTAATCATTTCCTCTTTCTCCTGCATGTAGCTCATTTTGTGTACATTTATTTGCTCGTTGTTTCTCTCACTGGATTTTAAACTCCCTGAGAGCAGACTGTCTTTGGCTTCTTTTTGTATCCTCAGTGCTTAGCATAGTGCCTTGTACATAGTATGTGCTTAATAAATGTTTATTGATTAATTGATTGATTAAGATAGGAATGAAATAAATGATTGGATATAAAGAATGAGGAAGATGGAGGACCCAAGGATGCCACTGAAGGGCCAAGTTAGATGCTGGAAGTATGGTCGTGCCCTTGACAGAAATAGAAGTTTGAAAGAGGAATGGGTTTGGAGGAAGGGGGAAAATTGAGTTTGGAGAAAATTGGTGCTGACTTTTCATTTTAAACCTCTACTTCCTTTTGCTCATCACTGACTTAACAAGTGCATGGTAAGTGAACTGAGAATAAATCTCAACCATCCAGACAAACTAAACACTTTTGAAGGTTCCTAAATAGTTTGGCCCAGTTTTTAAATAGAGGCATCATTCATTTGTGAGGCAGTTCCAGGGGCCTTCTGGGATTAACTATCTAGGTCCTGAGATGGATTAAGCCCTGTTACATGGGTAGAGGGCCACATCTAATGAGAAATAGGAAATACCAAGGGCTTTGAAGGAATCCAGTTTCATTTGAGAGGTTCAGGACTAACAGAAAAAGCACTTCTACTCATCATCTTCATAAGCTCAGAAACAGTTCTAAGAGAAGGAGCTCTGTGGCAACAGCCTCATACTGCTAAAGGCTAATAAGAGTCTGTCTCTGGCTTCTTGAATGTTGGCCAACTCCTCCATGAAGAAGCCATGTGAGTTTGGACTAGAAAGAGTTACAAATAGGGCAATTGGGGATCAGATAGCCCTTGTCTAATCCTAGGGACTAATTTTGACCGTATCACTCTTCCACTTTATTGCCTATAGTTATTTCTTTGAGGACTAAACATCCAATCAAAGAATACATATTAGCATTAGAAGTGACCTTGGAGATCATTGAGTCCAGCAGTTATCAAGCCTTTTGGTCACAGGACCCTATTATATCTTTAAAAACAATTGAGGACTCTAAAGAATGTATTATGTTTATGTAGATTAGATTCTACTGATTCTTGCCATATTAGAAATTAAGAAGGATACATTTCTTAAAATATATATTTGTTTGTTTATACATAACAATAATAAATCAATCCCTTTTAACATAAATATACATTTATGAAAAGTAAGTATTTTTTTCCCCAAAAAATTAAGTGACAAGCATGGCATTGTTTTACATTTTTGCAAATTTCTTTAATGTCTGTCTTAATGGAAGACAGCTGGATTCTCCTATCTGCTTCTGCCTTCAATCTGTTGTGGCATGTTATTTTGGTTGAAGAACATGAAGAACATTCAGTTGTACAGAGATATGTAGGTGCAAAAGGAGTAAGTATTTTCATAGCCCTTTCATATAATTGTGGATGTTCTTCTTTGGGTGACGCTATTCCAAAATTTAACAAATGATTGCTTCTTAAAGACTGGTTGCAGTGTGGAATTTGAAACCATCTGTCAGTGAACTTTTCATAATCTGTTCCATGAAAATCCAATGGTCTATCTTGCACTTTGAATAGACCTTTTATCCAATCATGATTTTGTAACATCATGCATTGGTCATTTGGAAAATATTAATTTACTGAGTTATGTAGATCTTCCAAATGTTCACACATGTTGTTGTATAATATTTTTTAAAAATCACATTTTTAATATAACCACATATCTATCTTAAAAGTCTTCAAATATTGGAAGTTGTCAAGCTTACACTGGTGAATATAAGTTCTCCAAAATAAGTTTTCTCTCTAAATCTTGAATTTTGTCATTGGCAGCCAAATTCATCAGTTGTTTTCCTCAAAGTTTACAGGCTCACTTCATTCATTTTCAAGAAAAAGTTTGCCAAATATGCAAGTTTGAATAATCATAATCTGTTAGTCGCTCTTTCAAGTAAAAATGATAAAAATGGTGAAAAAAGCATCCAGATAAGCCTACAACTCAAATAATCACATAAGTGCTTCTCCTGGAGACAATGATTGGACTTTGATAGATAGCTTAAGTACTCTCTGCATATTTCCCATTCAGTCACAGAATATCAAAAGATATGTACTCAAGATTTGAGATTTAATGAATGAATAATTTTTATTAATTCATCAAGGACATTCCTAAGGGAAACTCATTTTTTTCCATTTTCTTTTCTTTCTTTTTTATTGATAGTGGCTAGCCTTGAAGAGTAAATGATGACTAGTATAAATGGGTGCCGCTGCCTTGATTCACACTGAGGAGCCCACGGTTTTACTCACCATTGCTTTTGCACCATCAGGGCAAATATCAACCCCGTTGTTCCAGGATAAACCACGAGATTCAAAAACATAATTCAGTCCTTTGAATGTTTTAGTACCCTTTTTGTTTATTGCAAACATTCACGTAAAAGAAAATCTTCAATGATTAGTTGGTGCTAATACTGGACAAACACGAGCAAAACAGCAAGTCCAGCCAATCTCTAGAATCATCCATTATAGCGCCAACACAATATTCACAGGACTAATGGTGACTGTGAATATGCTGGCATAGTTCTCAATAAAAAAAATATAACAGATTCACTATACGGAAGATAGAAGCAAAACATTTATTCAGACACCAAAAAAAAAAAAAAACCCAAATCCCAACACCAGGAGACTGAATCCATCATAGCAACATAAAAGTTAATACACAGAGAGCGACATCATCCTCTAACCTTCCCACAAGCAAACACTCACAAGCCTAGCTATCTCCCTGAGTGTATCCTCTCCTCCCTATCTGCTCTGACTCCCAGCTTCCTATGGGCTCTGCTTAACCCTTCAGCAAATTCCTCCCACCACAGGCTCTATGTGACTACATTCAGCCTATTGGGGGAAGGGAAAATCTTCAAATCAGGGAAGATCTTCAAATTCCCTTAGGCTTATTAAGGGGCAGGGGATATCTTCAAATTCCATTTCCCATTACATCCATTTTTAAAGCTTGACAGTTTGTACAGTTTGACAGATGAGATATTAACTCATTGTTCATGTGTTTAAGTCACAGGTCATATGGCTTCTGGAAAACATCATTGTACATTCATGAGAGAATGAGAGTGAAAAAGGCAAATGACACTTTATTGTTTTTATGAAAATAGTTCTGACTTTATTGACTTTCTGAAAGGGTCTTGGGGACCCCTAGGGGTCCAAGGACCACACTTTGAGAACCGTTTATCTAATTTAATTTCATTTTACAGATGATATTCAGAGAAGTTGAACAACTTGTTCTTGGTCACGTGGATAGATAATGGAAAATTTTAGATTATAAAATCATAGAATCACAGAAACACAAGATTTGAGAACTCAAATAGATTTCAGTGGCTATCTAGTACAACCCATATAAGAAAATAATCCTCAGTATAACATAACTGACATATAGTCATGCAGTCTTCTGTTTGAAGACCTCCTATGAAGGGTATCTCACCACCTCTTAAGACAACAGATTCTAGGCCCTGTTTCTCTAAGCCTAAATTTGCCTCTTTGCAACTTTCATCCATTGCTACTAGTTCTTCCTTCTGGGACCAAACACTTTTAATCCCTCCTCTTTATGATATCTTTGAATATTTGAAAACAGCTTGTACCTTCACCTCCCAAACACACCCAATATCTTTCAACCAATTCTTATGTAACATGAACTCTAGGTCCTTCACCCTCCTCCTTGTTCTCCCCTGGGCATTCTCCAAATTATCATTGTTCTTTTTAAGCTATGGTTCCCAGAAGTGAACACACTACTGTAGATGAGGTTTAATGAGGGCAGAGTACAGTGGAACTATTACCTCTCTATTTATGAAAGTGATGCCTCTCCGTCCAGCCCAAAATTATATCAGAGTGTTGGCTGTCATATCTCATTACTGACTCACATTAAACTGACAGATCACTAAGAACCGCCCACACCAGATCTTTTTTGAAAATTGCTGTCCAACCATGTCTCTTCTATCCTATACTTTGAAGTTGCTTTTTAAAAAATTCAATCACAAGTCTTTATGTCTATTCTTACTGAATTAATAATAGATTCAGCTCAATGTTCTGGCTTGTCAAGATCCTTTTGGATCCTAACTTGTCATCCAGTGAGTCAACTCTCCCTACCAGATTTGTGTTACTCTCGAATATAATGAGCATAATATGCCTTTATCCAAATCAGAGATACAAGTATCAAGCAGAGCAAGGCCAAACACAGATTTCTGGGATATTCCTTTGGAGACTTGCTTTGTTGAACCATTAAAAACTGCCCATGCAGTCCAGCTATCCAGTCAACACCAAATACATCTAAATATTTTCTAATCAAGGAGTTAGCAAACCACTGGCCTCCCATCTTTGGGGGTGGGGAGTGGTTATAGCCTACAGCTAAGAATGTTTATAGCCCTCAGATCTTAGTTTGCTGACCTTACCCCTGAAAAAAAATAACTCTTCATATTTTCCAAAAGAATAGCAGCAGATAATTTATTAAAAGCTTTAATCTATATCCATCGTGCTCTTGTCATCTATTACTAATTTAGAAATCCTATGAAAAACAAATAAATGAGTTTTATTTGGCATGAACTATTCTCAATGAAACCATACTACTTCTTTATAATCTGTACTTCTCTTTCTAGCTGTTTACCAACCATCTCTTCAATGATGAGTTCTAAATTCTACCCAGGAATCACAGCCACACTCACTGACCTATGGTTTCCAGACTCAATTCTCTTCCCATTTTAAGGAGTGGCTTTGGAAAATCAGGACATCATTTACCCTTCTTTGGTCTTATGTGAGCTTCTTGAGGGCAGAGATTGTGGATTTTGTCTGTTTTTCAAATTTTTTTTAAATTTTTGGCTTTTTGGAGGGCAATTTTGGGTTGTGACTTGCCCAAGGTCACATGGCTAGTTTTCCTGTTAAGTGTCTGAGGCCAGATTTGAACTCAGGTCCTCCTGACTCCAGGGCCAGTGCTCTATTCACTGTGCCACATAGCCGCCCCTGTTTTTAAATTTCACTGTATCTTCACAGTGCCTAGCACATAGTAAATACTTAATAAATGCCTATAGATTAATTGTTACCACTCCTGGTTTCCATGATCTTCATGATACCATTGGTAATGGCTTACGTCTTTCCCAATCCTTTCAGTAACTGGGGATGTTGTTCATCTAGATCAGGTGATTTAATCCAGAACAGCTAGATCCCTTCTTTCTTCCAGGACTGACAACTATCTGTCTCTTAGCTTTTTTGGTCATGATTTCCCAGGCAGATGTGAAATCTGAATCGAGCAGCTCTGTCTTTTCTCCATTTTCAGATGTCATCGTCATCCCACAACTTCAAGTAAAGGTCTTTAAGCCTTCTTCGATCCTTCATTTTCTCCCATTACATATAAAAACAAAAATAATTTAAAGCAAAAAATCCAAGACTCTTTTTTTGTGGTCCTCTGTTTTCCTCACCAATCTCTGCTCATTGCAGACTTTAGCCTCTCTGACTCCACATTTCCAGAACTGTGCCATGTTCTTTTATTCATCTTCTGTTACTTTCCCTACTCCCATCAATTCCACATTTCTTTTTAAAATGTAAGTTTGTAGGTAAGTCACTTGTATATTCACACCAGTCTCTTAAGACAAATTCCATTTTTCCTTTTCATTAGAAGTTTCCCTTTGTGCCTTTAGAGTCTCAGTCTTGAGCATTTACCAGCCCTCTTGGGTGTCCTTCCCTTGTAGCATTTTAGTTCATTAAATAAATGCTACCTGTCTTTTCTCTTAATCTTTTGAAATCTTCTTTCTCTAAATCTAGAGTACATGTCAAACTAAAGCAAATTCTCTTCTTTCTTCTTTTCAAGGTTAAATGACTTGCCCGGGGTCACATAGCTAGTAAACATCTGAGATGAGATCTGAACTCAGGCTCTCCTGACTCCAAGACCAGTGCTCTATTCACTGTGCCACCTAGCTGCCCTATTTCTTCTTTCTATCACAAACGTTAGGAATGAATGGTCACTTCTTCTCAAGATTCTCATCATTTCCAATCCAGTTCCTCACTATTAGTGAGAATTTAATCAAGAACAGAATTTTACCTTGTTGTTTATCTTTGATGGAATTATCACAAAGATAAGTGAAGAAGTTATTAGTTGCTCCACTTTTAGCAGAGATACTGTTCTATCAGATGTGTGGATGACTGAAGTCACTCATCACTCTATCAGGTCTCTATGTGAGGCTTATGACCAATTTCCTAAACTCTTCATCCATTTTGTCTGTCTGTCCAATTGGTTGGGAGCATATTCTATTATCTGAATCACCTCAGTTAATTCCTCCAGTTGATCTTCATTTAAATATTCTTCATCAGGCTTCTCCCTCTCTGGTTATTTCCTTCCATGAATATACTTTCCTAACATATAATTCTACTCTTCTCAACCCTGCTCTCCCCCAACCTTCAACTATTACATTTCTTTAAGAAAAAAAAAAGGTACACTCATCTAGAGCCATCGTCTCATTATGAGTTTCATCCCAACAAATCTCAGTGCCACCTACAAGGTCAAATTTTCCTCTTTCTACTAGGACTTCTATATACCTTTATTTGTTGCCTAAACTTTAAGCAAATTTATATAGGTCTTTGAGCCTAGAGGTTTTACTACTGGATCTTTTCTTGGATTTTTTTTCTCTTTTGAACTTCTAAGCATCTTAACTGCTATTCTTCATTCCTCATTGTACATTCCTCAATGTATATTGTTTGTTGTACATCCCCAAATGTACATTGTACATTCCAGTATCTAACTGGAGGGACATGCATAAGCAATCTTCTCCCTACTCAATTCTTCTTTAGTTTAAAGCTCTTTTGATTGAATTTACAAGACACCCAGAAAACACATTCTTATTGGCCTTTGTAATGTGTACTCCATCTCTAGTTAGGAATCTGTCAGTCCTTTATTTTAAGCCATAGAAGTGCAAATCCCTCTCTAAGATGCCACCTTCTTAGCCAGCTGTTTAATTCCTAAATTAATTTGAGATTAGAACCCATGTTTCCTAACTCTGGAGCTAGTGTTATTTCTACTAAATTATGATAATTTTAGAGAGAAGATTTGTTTAAGCAGGTTGCTGCATATGGTTTAGATTAAATTGATAGAATTTTTTTTTTCATTTTTAGTGGCTACTTTTGAATTCTGACTATCACCAAAGACTGTCTTTACTGAGGGATGATATACTTGTCCTTGTTCTAACTTAATGGCACTAAATTTAATGGAAGCTACATGGGTCTTTGAGATTTTGGGTACAGGAATGGTTTTGGGTACATTTTAATTAAATGATGACATGACACACATTTATTTCTCCACAGAATCAACTATTCCCTACCAATAACATCCTTGTAGAGAATCATAAAATCCTGGAGTTGGAAGGAATCTAAAAGTAATACAGTTACTAAAAGTAACACAGTTCTACCACTTACCCATTTACAGATATTCCTTCTACAACATTCCTGACAGGTGGTCGTATGGTTACTCTCTGAATGTTTTTAGTGATGGGGACTTCACTGTTTTGGTTAGGGCTCTTGTCCCTTGTTGCACAATTCTTCTTCTGTCAATTCAAAATCTATTACAAAATCTTCCACCCTAAAGTGAACCCCCAAATACTAGTCCCTTGAAATTTGTCTATTACAGGAGAATTTTTTCCTCTTTAATATATTTCTATAATATGCTTGGCCAATAGGGCCCTTACTGTTACAATACGATAAGATGAGATTCATCTGAGCTATTCATCTGAGCTATCAAGAGCAAAGACCCCCCCCCAATCCCTAGCATGAGTAAAGCACTTCTATTTTCAAAGCACTTTATGCATCTGTTATCTCATTTTACCATCCTGACATGTCCATGAGAAGAGACCTCACTAGGAGCACAGGTGACTGTTGGCACTGATATAACAAATAATGCAGTTGTCATTCCCACAGACAGAGGGGAGGAGCAAAACATCCAAGAAGGAAATGCCTTCAGATAGGCACAGTGATCTGGCGTCTCCATGGTGCAGGCTTTGCTTGGTATCTTGCTTACTGATACATGGTAATATCTCTACCTTCAGAGATAAAATGAGCCCAGGCTGTCTCCTCTCCTATCCCTTCTCTTTTCCCTTCCAATTCGCACTTGGACCAGCTATCTGAATCAATGGGATCCATGATAATAGTAAAACATCAGAAAGTCCTCCATATCTCCTCTGTGGATATGACACCAGGCATCTCTCTGTCCAGGATCTATGACTCTCTCAGAGAGACATTGATGATAGAGCCCAGAGATCTGAAGAAGATAGTACTCCACAAATTGTCTTCACTGTCCTAATCATTGGCATCTTAGTCCAGTTACAGCCATGGTTA
Organism: Petaurus breviceps papuanus; assembly: GCF_028583685.1. Taxonomy (NCBI): domain Eukaryota; kingdom Metazoa; phylum Chordata; class Mammalia; order Diprotodontia; family Petauridae; genus Petaurus; species Petaurus breviceps. Next base: position 42,631,943 of record NW_027187419.1, on the reverse strand, counting down.
TTGCTCCCTTTGGGATCTGTCTCTTCCATGATAAAAACTGAAGCTCAATTCAGCTAGTGGGCATAAAAATTACTTTGCAAAATTACAAAGTGGAAAGTGTCTACAAATGTTATTGACCTCTGATGGGATCTAGTTCCTAAGCCCTTAGCTTTATCCTATCCTAAGTATCTGGATTATTAAGCTTTTCAAACTAAGGGTCAGACTGAGTCCATCAGCTTATTTCAGCAATTCATGTGAGAAAGCATAGGCTTTTCCCATCTTCCCTAAAGTGGAATACACAGTTACTAGCTGGTCCCTTCCAGAAAGGAAGAGAGTCATTTCTCTGTTTCTAGTCCAAAGAAAATGAGTATGCCCTTAACATTTCTTTATGAGACTTCCAAAGCTGGAATCTTGCATTCGACACTGTCTTGACTCAGAGGCATTAAGTTTTCATGTTTTTAACTTTGTGTGGGTACATGTAAAGGTACCTGATTTGCCCCTGGGACTCAGAACAGACCATCTCTTTTCACAGTAGGAGAGTGGTGCTGACTTTGCAGAAGCAGTGGGAAAAGAAGCCAACTGCCCATCTTCTAATTAGGAGATAAAAAGTATTACATTTCATTGTTTCAGGGGAAAGGAAACTGGAAAATTAAAGGAAAACAATCTGAATGATAAAATGAAAGGGGTGGGGAAATCCCTTTCTCCATGGAGGGAATGAATTGATAAAGTAAGGAAACTCTGAACTGAGGAATATTATATGTAGGAAATCTCTAGCTTGGATTGTAGGCACTGCAGTCAGTGCAAAGAAAAAAGAAAAACAACCCTCCTGGATTATAAAATTAAACTTCACTCAATTCTAAGAATTTCATGGACCAAAAGTTTGCTGTTGTAGAATCTGAGTTGTGTTGTCTGGGCTACCGCCTTCATCGTACAGACAAGAAACTGAGGCTCAAAGGAAGCAACTTAGTGGCAGATTCATTTTCTGACTGCCATGATTCTCTTCTTCCCACACCAAAATGGACCTTCCTAAGCCCATCAAGAAATTCTCCTATCTCGAAGAGCTCAGAAGAAATGGAGGCTCCCATCCTGGGCCTTCCACCACGAAAGATTTCTTAAGCAGGCTTTTAATCCAAAGCTAGAGAAACCAGGTCACTATAGAAGTGAGCTTCCTTGACTTATAAACATCTCCATGGGCTTTCTAGAACCTTCCTGCTCCATGACCTACTTATACACGGGGACCTCTTCACAGCCTTCCCTATTGGAGGAAATTTTTGAGCAACCTGAATGAAAGGATTATTCTCATCCCTACTCTGTCAATTCAATTCAATTTAACAAATACTTAGCGAGTCCCTAACATGTGTGAGTCACTGTACCTGGGCACTGGGGATATAAAGGCAAAGTCAGATGAGGTCTGACCCTCATATTCTACTGAGGATACAAGTACACGAATAAGTAAAGTGTAAAAGTATATACAAAGTAACCAAAAGCAATTTTAAGAGTTGGCTAGATGGTACACTAAATAGAGTTCTGGACTTGAAGTCAGGAAGACTTGAATTCAAATCTAGCCTCAGGAACTTACCAGCTTAGTGATCCTGGGAAAGTTGTTTAAACACTCACTGATTGCCTCAGTTTCCTCATCAGTAAAATGGGGATAATAGCACCTCCCTCTCAAGGTTGTTACAGGGATCAAGTGAGTTAATATTTGTAAACCACTTTGCAAACCTTTAAGTGTTATGTAAATGTTAGTTATTATAATGATAATAATAACTTGTTATTATTACTAATATTACATTGGGGAGAGGGCTAATTATCTGAAGAATCAAGAAAAGTAGGAGATGGCACATGAGTTTGCCTTTGAAGGAGTCTAAGGGCTATGATTCTGTCATTCAGAAATTGTTTCCTTTTTGTCTCTACTACCCTTTTGTGGTTTCTGCTATCTCATCCATTTGCATGTTCCATCTGCAGCCAGCACTACTGTACCCATTCCTAATCTCATTGGTGCCTTCTCCAGTCCCCAGAGGGAGTGTTGTTTATGTCCCCTCACAATCCTAGAGGTAACCCTGGAGGGGCTTGGGGTTTTCCTAGTTCTATAAGTCACAGGTCCCTACTGTTGTGCTTCACTCCAATGGTTATCTATTTAATTAATTAACCAGCCAGACTTACTTAGCTTTTAGAAATGGGTATTTACTAAGGTGGAGTAGTAAGACGAGTTGATGCAAACATGTCCCCAAACCAGGGGCACTCTCTCTATAAATATGTGCTCCATGTGCTCAAGCTTAGAACATATGTGGCAAGGGGGATAACTCAGAGGTTTTAGAAGTCTTTTTTATCAGAAATTCTTTTTTCCCTTTTCTGGGGTCATCATAACAATCACCTTAGGCACTAATTAGCTTTCTGCTGGGCTTCCTGTGGAATTATCAAGCTGCTCTTTCTCGTGGTGCCTTGTTTTTCCTTATATTTCTATTTAGGCATTGCTACCAGTCATCAATATTCCAGGGACAATGTTAGAATGCTGATGAGAAGTCCAAATCCTCTTACCCTCTGCAGTTCCCAAGATTCTCCTCTAGTCAAGGGGATGGGAATACAGGGATTCTGTTCCCTTCCCCCACCCCTACTCCCCCAAATGACTTCCTCTTAAGGGCTTGATTGAATTTGCTTTTGCCTCTAAGGTGCTAGACCCAGAATGTTGCTGGATTCTGAACTGACTTGCTATCTGACAGAAGAGTCATGAAATATGTTAGGGGTACATTAGTTTAATGTTTTTGATTGATTTATTGTTTCAAGAGAGATGTTCTCACCTGATAAAGGTATCAGGGTTAAAGTCTCTTGTTTGTTAGTGAAGTGGGGTGATTGATTCAATCATCAACCTTATACCTCCAGTGATACAAAATGACACCCAGGACAAGACAAAATTCCAGAATGAATCATGTACTTTCCTTGGCTTGGACTCAATCGTGTTCCAGGTCACCAGGAATGGACCTAGGAATCCAATTTCATTAGACAATGGTCTAGACTATTTCATGTCACAAGTGTTAATTTAATTGTTAAATTAATTGTTAATTTAATCAGGCACCTCTGGAAATTCTTGATTCTTTTTGGCCCTGTAGTATATTGTTCTATAAGGAGAAACTTAGTAAATGAGAGAATTATCCTAAGTTTTCATGGCTTCTTCTGGTCAGCTTTCCCAAAAAAGGAACTACATATAATGAACTTTTTATAGAATAATAAGATGCTAAGGACTTCCACAACCTAAATTTGTCCCAGCTCATCTCAGAACTCTATTGTACCTTCAGCTCCCTCCCAGTTAGAGCCTTTCATGTGACCCACAACCATTTACAAGATTGAATGGCATGATCCAGGCTTCCCTGACCTGAAACCATTTGGAAAACGTACCAGCAGATAAATCAAAACTTGAAAGCCATCCAGAAATGAAATTCAGAAAACGTGAATCAGTTACTTTTATTTTACATATCTTAAGGATACTAGGACTACACTTCTGCAATTATCCAGACAATTAAGCCCAAACAATCCAGGTTTAAGCTCTCTTAGATAGCTGAGTTCCCGAGGATAAGAGGGGGAAAGGAGATTGTTGTATGGAAATGACCCACTTATTTCTTCTCCATAGTTTGAATTTACTGGTTAATTGCCAACTCCTCATTTCACTTTATGCTATATAAGATGTAAATTATTCACCAGGCTCATTTATTTTTATGTGGATTGGGAAAAGTACACACTGAGATACTTGTGTGATATGTAGTCCCAAGAGGGACAGCCAGCTGACAGAATTGGGTGGAAAAACCACTTTGAAAGACACCAAGAGGAGCAAAGGGTGAGAAGGAGCTGAGGTAAAATATATAAATAAATAAAATGGAGAGCTCTGAGCAGAGAGATAAGAGCAAGCCGACACTGCCTTCCGTGGAGCTCCCAAGTGGTTGTCCCTAGTTTGTTTCCCAGAATCTCCACATTGGGGAGAAATCTCAGTGGCGTGGAGGGCAGAGAAAGACCGTTGTCAGCAGCAGCCTCTCCTCGCTTGCTCTGAGGGGCGTTCTGAAAGGGATCTAACATAAGCAAATCCACTTCCAGTCACTCATCCGTGCCAGCCCCAGAGTAAGGAGAACATTAAGAACTGATGAGTGTGGTTTCCCACAAATCTTTCATCACGTTCGTGGCTGCAGCTGACTTTGGTTACTGGGCTTCTGGTCCGACACACGTTTGGAAACTAGAAAACCTACTGCGATTTTTGTAGGACACACTAGGTTCCTTGCTTTTGTCACTCAGTGGAGAAATTACTGGACTGTCATGAGAGGTTCCCAGGGACTCATCCGGAGTTTAGGGGAGCATTACTCCTTCAATATTCAGCTAGGCTGCATGGTCCCTCAGGGGCCATTTCTACTTTGGGATTTCTCACAGCATCTCAGGAGTTCTTTGCCTTTTTTGTGTCATCGACACTTTGACAATCTGATGAAGATTATGAAACCCTTTCTCAGAATAAGACTTTTAAGTGTAAAAATAAAATAAACAAGATTATAAAGAAAACCAATTATGTTGAAATAGTTATCAAATTGATTTACTTATACATAAAAATAAAATATGCAAGGTTATAAAGGAAAACATATTAAAAGTTATCAAATATATTTGCTTATATATACATATATGCAAGCAGAATATGCATATATAAAATAGTATATGCATATATATGCGATATATAAGCATATATAGTACAAGTTATGTATATATTTGAAAGTCATATTTCAATATAACTGGTTTCCTTTGTAATTGTGTATTTTATTATATATATATAATCTGTATCTATGCCATTACATATATAAATATATGTATACACACATATACACAATTGCATGCAATATGCTCTTTCTCTGTCTCTGTTTCTCTCTAGACAGACAAACACACCCACACACAAATTCACAAATCCCAGGAAAAGAGTCTCTTATATAGCTACTGTGTGCTTTAAATTCAGAGTAAGCTCTCCATAAGCAATTTATGACTAATGAAAACACACAGCAATATACAGTTTATATTTTATCCAAAGTACATCCTAATTACTGGATTATAGAGAGGAAGGTTGCTTGGAAGCCTTGTAAATGGGAATTATAGCTAAAAAGTACTAAACTAAGAGTTAGAAAACTTGGGATCTGGTTTTAGCTCAGTTCCTGTCACATTAGCTTTGTGGCCTAAGGCATATTACTTAGCCCTCAGTTTCCTTATCTGTAAAATGAGAGGATAGATAGAATATTTTAGTCTAAAATCTTTTTTATTTTTAATCTTCTATATGTCTATGATCCTAGAAGAAGATGATCAGGATGGTTGAAAGGTCTTCTAACCATCACATATGAAATTGATTGGATACCTTTATCCTGGAGAAGAAAAGGTATGTGTGTGTGTGTGTGTGTGTGTGTGTGTGTGTGTGTGTGTGCGTGCACATGCCTGTGTGTTACTTCAATGTAAAGAAAATTTCCTAACAATCAGACTCATCCCAAAGTGGAACGAAATGTTTTGGGAGTCAGTTCATTGTATTCCAGTCAATACTAGAGGGATATCTTCAACTGAAAATTGAATGACAACATATTGGCAATGTTGTCCAAGGGACTTTGAAGACTGGACCAGATGGAACTCTGAGGCTACTTTCAACTCTGCAGTGGTGTGATTCTATAAAGATTCTTGAATCATTTTTCCAATATAAATCCATAACAATAACAAATAACAATAATAGCAACAGCAACAATATTTAGATAGTGTTTTAAGACAAAGTTCTCTCCTCATAGCAATCCTGTGCAGTATGTAGGGAGTTCAATTCAACTCAGCAATTGTTTATTAGGCACTATGACATCTCCAGTTGGATGTCCTGTAGACATTTCAAACTACACAAGGCTGGTTTAGCTAAGTTTTTCCACCCAAACCCTCTCCTTTTCCGTAGTTCTCTATTACTATTTGAAGCACCATCACCCTTCCAGTGACCCAAGATTGCAACCTTGCTGTCCTCATTGACTCCTTACTCTCGTTCATCAAGGCAAGGTCAATAAGCATTTATTAATTGCTTGCTATGTGCCAGGTATGGTGCTGAGTTCTAGAGATACAAAGGAAGTTAAAGAAAAACAACATTCCCTACTCTCCAGAAAAGCGCAGTATGAAGGAGACAAGATGCAAGCAAGTGTATAAAGCATATACATACAAGCTATAGACAGGTGAACTTGGGAGTAATTTCAGAGGGCAGGCACTCAGTTTAAGGAAAACCAGGAAAGGCTTCTTGTAGGAGATGAGAGTTAGCTAAAACTTGAAGAAGTCAGGAGGTAGAGATGAGGAACAAGAAAATTCCGGCAATGGGGATGGCCCAGTGGTATGCTGGAGCCAGCTCCTACCAGCTGGTAAGAGCTGGTTGTTAAATTTTCAGTGTGTGTTGAATATATCAATCAGGGCTTTATATAGCATTTTGTTGGTTGCCTAGATTTAAGTGATGGACAAAATTCTAACAATGCAAATCATTCTTAAAAGTGTGCTCCAGGGCAGGTAGGTGATAGAGTGAATAGAGCACTTGCTTTGGAGTCAGGAGGACCTGAGTTCAAATCTGACCTCAGACACTTGACAGACTTTCTAGTTGTGTGATCTTGGGCAAGTCACTTAATCCCAATTGCCCTGCCTTCTCCCCTCCAAAAAAAAGTGTGCCCTACATGCATTTTTTTCTAAAAAGCTAAGTAGTTAAACATTTTCCAACACACCACTTTGAGAGAGTAAGGCATAAGAAGATTGAAAAGGTAGGAAGGGGACAGATAACAAAGGGCTTTAAAAGCAAAAAAAATATATATATATATTTGATCCTTAGGGTACAAAGGAGACACTAGAGTTGATTAAATGTGTACATGTGATAGCATGGTCAGATGTGAACTTTAAGATCACTTTGACAGCTGAGTGTAGGATGGACTGGAGTGGGAAGAGACGAGGTGGGGAAACCAACCAGCAAGACCAACCACTATGGTGGTTACAGGGTCTGAGAAGAGTTCATATACAAGTGATATTAAGAGAGTAGAAATGACAGGATAGGATAGGATAGCAACTGATAGGATATGGGGTGAGGGTGTTGTGAGAAAGAGTGAAGAGTTGAGGATGACACCTATGCTGTCCAACTGGGCAACTGAGAATATGTCAGTATCTTTAACAGAAATAGGAAAGTTCAGAAGCCGGGAGAGTTTGGGGGAAAATAGAATGAATTCATTTTGGATGTGTTGAGTTAAGATGGCCTTTGAGGCATTCAAGATATCTAACAGTCAGTTTAAGATGCAAGCTTGGAGGTTAGGTCAGAGATAGATGAATAGATCTGAGAATCATCTGAATATCCAATCTATTGCCAGATCTTGTCATTTGTACCTTCACAGTATCTCTTGTATACATCCCTCTCTCTCCAGCATAAAGTTACCATTATAGTTCAGACTCTGATCACTGCTTACCTGGAGTATTATAATAGCTTCCTAATTGGCTTCCCTGCCTCAAGTCTCTGTGCTCCAATGCATTCTCCACTCAACTGTCAAAGTGCTTTACCTCAAGCTCAGGTCTAACCATGTTACTACTCCCTTCCCCAACCATACTGACCTCAAGAAACTCCTGTTTCTTCACTGTTGACAGCATCAAATTTAAAACCTTACATATGTTTTTTTTAAAACCTTTCACAATTTGGTTCCTTATTACCTTTCCAGTATTCTCATTCTTTATTGCAAGTATGATTTGACTATGCTAGTCTACTAACTAATGCCATTGTATATGGCATTCTATTTTCCATCTGGGGGGTACATGTATGTAAACAAGACATCCCTTTCTCTCAAGGAGCTTACAATCTAAAAGTCACTCTATTTGGGAAAGCAACATCTGTATCTATCTTGCAGTAGCAGACAGTGAAGTGAGTTTTCTTTTAAGGAATAGAGAATACAGCCCTCAGGCAGCCAATTGGCATACATTTTCCAGAAGGAATGGTAATATTGATTTGATTACTCTTCCTAGGGCAAAATGGAGAAAAAAGGTGGTAAGGTATATGAAAAGGTATCCCAAGATGCTCAGGGCTGTTGGAAATGAAGCAGGGTTCAGCTAAATATAGACCTTGAGGTAAGTTTTCACTCACTACATGCCAACCAAGCCCAGCCTCAGGGTGGAGTTCCAATATGAGTAGATTAACTCATCCAGACTGGAAGGCATGGTCCAGGAAAGGAAAGTCTATTCTAAGAATTAAGGGAAATATGAGTAAAGACATGGAAGGATGAACAGCCTGCTATCTCTGGGTGAAGGTGAATAGGGTACTTAGATTGAGCCGCTGGACTCTAGAGGCTTAGTGACTAAGAGCAGTGTGATTCTCTATAGGTTTTGATTTTCCCAAATTTTAATTTCTCCACTGTCTGTCATTAAAACCATTGATATACTGGATTTGGAAGAGCATTGCTACAAGCTTGCCAGAGTCAATGTTGGGAAACTTCCTTTTATAAACCTCACCTACACTATTTCCCAAGTTATTCATCTGGGACATCCCAAACTATTTGATATTGTAGAGAAGACAAAATAGAAAGTTCAATTTGAACAATTATGGAGTAACATATTGTTGCCCTTGGATGCTTCTGCCAAGAAATCTGGCTTCTCCCTATAGTATCTGGAAAACAGAAGCACAAAACACCTGCATGCCAGATGTGCACACGTGTTTGCATGCCATGGCTGATCTGTGTAAGGAAAGAGTCAAAGGCTTTGATTTAGGCCATGGAAAGGAAAGGGATCCATGATGGAACACAGAAGAGGTTCCAGAGCTGGATTATGAATAGAAACAGGTTCTACTGTCCTTCTGGACCTCCTTTCCTCTTAGTTTTTTGGTTTTACTTTTTGTTCTGTATGACATGAAGGTACTAGCAATGCTAAGTTATACTGGTTGGTATCTTGATTATGTCCCCACCTCCAATCTGATAATTACTTTGGATGCTGCTTCCTCATAGATTCTGGGGATATTCGTTTGATTACAGGATTCTCCTGTAAGTGGGCAGCATGACTGAGGGTGGAGGAAGAAGGAAATAATGGGTATAATACAACAGACCATGGTCATCTGCTTTTTGCTTTGCATCCTTTATTGTACCCTTCTCTGTTTTCAACCATCATGTCAGTCTTTTCTTCTCATGCCTATTCTTATTCATCTTTCTTGCTGAGGGGGAAAAAAACAAATACAACAACACAGGATTTCTAACACAGCTGTAGCCAAACAAAAGTTTGAAGTAAATGGCAGAAATCTGGATCAGATTCAAATTTGTCTACTTCTCCAGATGACTCATTCACACCACTATTTGGAAACTTCCAATGGAACCAACCTCTCTTTGTCTAACAATGATAACTGTTAATGGACCCAGGATGGTTGGGAAGGTCTCCCTCTTTATATACACTAAAAGACCCCCTCACTTTTTCATCATGTAATAGGCCTAGGGTTAGTGATGGAGAAGCCTGGTCGGTAATGAGTAGGAGCCTGTGTCTCTCACTCATTCTCTTTAGTTTGTTGCACACCTATCTCAGTATTGGCAGGCAAGATTTAATTAAAACTTCTATTAGGGCATAGAGTTGTCCTGAAAGGCAAATACAAAGATAGCCAATGGATAATATGAACCAGGTATAAGACAGGTATTTATTTCCTATACATAAAAATAAATGTTAAACATAAAAAACTACAAGGCTGAATTTGACAGAAATGCACTTAGATACATAGCATTCAATCATAATCAAATGCATCTGTTATACTTTTCTGGGAGAATGATACTTAAACCTCTTATACATACACACACATATGTATATATTTGATATATACTAATTAGGTGTACTACATTTCACCTCAGCTTTATATCAACCCAGAGACAGGGTGGATGTCTTTTGGAAAGCCGGACCAGGGTTAGAGTTCATTACCTTGTTGGTGGTCATCTGTTCAAAGAGTGCTGGAGTAGCTCTCAGGAAGTCCTCTTCTGGCTGCCAGATGGTTTTACCCATAGAATCCAGGATGTCTGAACCTCACTGACTTTCAAGGTTGCCTCCAATACTGGACATGTCCATCTGGGAATCAATAGTCAGTACCCTAAGGACAAACACAGAATAACCAACTCAAAATCCAGACTCAAACTTACCAAAGAAGGACATAGGCTTTAGTTACCAAGTTCTTATGGTTATAGGTCCACCAGTGTATGGGAAAGAGCAATTGTCCTTCCCCTTCCATTCACAGGAAGCATCTTGAAACAGTCCTGCTATGATTCAAAGCAGGAAAAAGAAGAGAGGAGAGGGAGCCAGACAATTTTTTTTTAAGTTCACTAAGTCATTGGCTCTTCCTACCAGGTAGACAATGGGGGATTGCTCTGTGAACTCAAAGAGCAAGGGTCCATCCAAGCTGAGTCATACATGGTTACTCAGAAGCAATCAAAGATGACCATCATCAATGATAATGACATACTCATTATCCCCAAAACACTCAAGTGTTGAATTATACATGGCTGGGAAAAGGAGGGAAAACCCAAGTTACATTCAACTCTAGGCAGCAATTTTTAACCTGGTTATCTATTACTGAAAAACAAAACAAAACAAAACTTTAAAAAAATATTTCAATATAATTGGTTTCCTTTGAGATTCTATGTATTTATTTTATCTATTTAAAATTATTGTTCTGCAAAGGGGTCAATAAGCTTTAGCAAATTGCTACAACGATTTTTTGTCTATAACACAAAAAAAGATGAACAACTCCTGTTCTAGGGAGTGTCTTCTCTTATACATGTAAGTGAAGTATAAATATAACGAGCAATACTTGGCACCAATATAATATTTTAAGGTTTACAAAGCACTTCACATATGCTATTCCATCCTCTTAATGAGTACCAGAGGCACTCTTATCCCTGTTTTACAGATAAGAAAAGTGAGGCACAGACAGCCTGGGTGACTTGCTTGTGTCCTCATGGATGATAAATATCAGAGACAGGATTTAAACTCAGATCTTTCAGGATGCTAAGTGTAATGTTTTTTTTTTCATCACACCATACTGGTTCTTCATTAGGCATACTACCTCTTTCTGAAAGTACCAAGAGAGAGAGGTAAATTAACTCCTACACAGAATATGGAGAATGAAATCATTCACAGTGTGTGTGCACCCACATATACTCATGAGTGTGTTTAGGGGAAGGAGGTAATGCAAGTTTAGATCCTTTAGGGCAGAATACAGTTTTTGTTGTTGGTGGTCGCACCCCACCCCCAAGGGGTATTCAGGAGCCAGTCAGAACCTATTTGGGAGAGCTGTTTTTTAAAATTTAAAATTTTGGTATGAGCAAATATACCTCAGAAATCTGAAAATGCTACAGATCATAGTTTGGTTTAGTATTTTGTTGATTGACTAGACTTAAGGAAGTGATGGAGAAAAACTTAAAAGTATGCTGTGCATACATCGCCCCCCCCCCCCAGCCAATTGTTAAACATTTACCAGCATACTCTTGCTTTTTTTTTTCTTTTTGGTCTTTTTGGAGAGGAGAAGGCAGGGCAATTGGGGTTAAGTGACCTGCCCAAGGTCACATAGCTAGTAAGCGTTAAGTGTCTGAGGCTGGATTTGAACTCAGGTCCTCCTGACTCCAGGCCACTGCTCTATTCAGTGTACCACCTAGTTGCCCCTCCTGTTTTTCATCTTAAAGACTAAACTCTTGTCTTATTCTTTACCTGTATGCTTGTAAGACTTTTCTATGTGGGATATTCGATCCCTAAACTCTACAAGTGAAGATGACATTGCTAATAGTATTGCTTCTTATGAATGATGGGAATTTCTTTATGTAATTATACTATAGCAGGGATGGCTTATGTTATACCATTCACATTCCCGGACTTAATCTTTTAGAACAACCAAACACACCTAGCAGAGATTGGAGTTAACTTGGTTGTAGAAGTTGAAAATATACTAGAATCAGGGGTTCTTAACATATGTGGGGAGGAGGGGAGGGAGGAAAGGGTAGGGGGGAGAGACAGAGAAAAAGAGACAGAGAGACAGAGACAGAGAGAGAGAATGAGTGAATGAGTGAGAGAGAGAGAGAGACAGACAGACAGACAGAGACAGAGAGGACTTGTTTAGAAATCTGGTGATGCCTTTCTCAGAATGAAATTCTTTTAAAAAATTCATATCGAAGGATGGGCTAAATTTTGGACATGTTCTCTCTCTATGTATACATACATGCACATACACTAGACATATGCATATGCAAACACACATACATACATTTATATATATATTATATATACACACACATACAGACAGAATATTTTTTTCCATCCAAGTTCATGAACTCCCAGAAATCTCAGCTTAAGAATATCTGCTCTAAATAGACAATTCTAAATTGCATATTTCTTTAGTTCACCATGGTAGAATGGGACAATCAAACCTCAGAATCATCTTAGTGATTTAAGTTCCAGTAGGAACTTAAAAAGGAATGATTTTGTTGTTCTTTCCATACAATAGGGGCAATTGGTCCAGGTCTCTAGTAGAGGAAAATGGTGAGCTAAGGAGGTTGATCAGAATCTAGAGAAACCTAGGGATAGCATGCTTATTAAACCTATACCATCAGGGGAGATTCTATAATAGAAAACCAAATAACAAAAATCCTTCCTCCTGGGCCTCTTTTTCCCTTGGCCCAATTGGTTGACTTTCTTAGTATAGCTATACCATATGCACAGCAAAATCTCATTTTCAGGGGAGAAATATCATGGTCTGGCGAGTTAAGCACTGGCATTACTATCAGAACTGTTTTTGAATATCAACTCTATCACTTATTAGCTGTGTGACTGTGGGCAAGTCTTTTAAATTCTCTGAGTTTCAGTTTCCATATCCATGAGTAAGTATAATGACATTTGTACAACCAACTTCAAAGAGCCTTTATGGGGGGAAAGGCTAAAAAAATGTAAGCTATCATTACTGCACCATTTAAAATGCAAATCTATTTTCATTTGACACAAGTGACAGGTAAGATTTGAAAGATTCTTGCAATCCTTTAATTATTTTTTTAAAATGAGCTTCCATAAAGTTGAATTTGCTCAGTTTTTCAAAGGAGGGGCACTATTATCTACTATCTGTTTTAAATAGACTTCTTGAAAATGACTAGTTTCTATTTTTTCAGAAAACTTTTTTTTGATAGAATGACCTTGGGTCCAAACTGCTATTGTATGTTCCTTACTATGATTCTGTGCCTGTGATAATGATGATGATTATGATTGATGATGATAGCCAGCATTTCTATAGTGATTTAAGGTTTGCAAAATACTTTACAGTAATTTCATTTAATCTTGACAACAACCCTGAGATGTAGATGCTATAATTGTCCCATTTTCCAGATGAGGAATTTGAGGCAGAGAGAGAAAGAGGCAGAGAAAGAGAGGTTAAGTGATTTTATTTTATTTTTTTGTCTTTTGGAGTGCAATTGGGGTTAAGTAACTTGCCCAAGGTTACACGGCTAGTGTTTTTGTGTAGGTGTTAAATGTTTGAGGTGGGAACCGAACTCGGGTCCTCCTGACTCCAGGGCCAGTGCTTTACTCACGGTTAAGTGATTTTCAAAGGGTCACATAGTTAATAAGTGTATAAGGAAGTATTTGAACCTACATCTTCCTGCCTCCAAGTCCAGTCCTTTATCCACTGCATTTGTGTAAACAGATACCATCTTAGCTCATTGAGAACTGACAAGAGACTTCTACATTAGTGTCAGGGCCCATGAAGCAGTGCCCACAGAGCTTCCTTAATGCATAAAAGCCGTCCCAAGTAAAGCAGGCATTTTAGTTTTACTTCCTAGTGAAATCTCCAGGTTTTTAGTAGGCTGGCTCTGTTCAATAATAGCTACATTCTCTTCTGTTTGCATTAAGCATTAAATGTCAGACAAATAGAGATAAATAAGCTTGATCCCAAGCAAGTCCCTGGGAATCCATAGTTTTAAGATCCAAGACAGATTCTTTGCTAACTGCACCTACAGAAATATTCCTCTCCTCTTTGTCCCTCTTGTGTGTAAAATGAGAGTTATTATAGGTGCTTTGAGATCTGACAGAGGCATTGGGCCAAAAAAAAAAAAAGCACTGAACCTAGAATTAAGAAGGCATGGGATCAAATCCTGCCTTTAGCATGCACTCCCTTCATGACCCCATACAAGTCATTTAAACTCAATTCCATCCTCTGGAAGATGAGGCCTAAAGGAGCTCTCTGTTCCTTTCTAGCTCTAAATTATGACCCAATGGTCTTTAGTCCTACTTCTGTCATTAGTCACTCCAAGTTTCAATGTCTCCATCAAAATGGGATTATACTCTCATTTCCTATGTCTAACTATTGTTTCAAGGAAAGTACTTTGTAAACATGTATATGAATTATATATAAAGGTTTCTATTACATATGTATATTATTCCCATATACATATGCCTAAATGTGTGTGTGTGCGCGCGCGCGCGATCGGGAAAGGATTTTGAGATTTTGAGCTGAAAGGAAGTCAAAGCAATGTGAAGCATTTCACAAATATAAAAACACCGTAGAGACTAGACCTAATGCACAGGCATATAATGAAAACCCATGATATTCCACAAAGGAAAGTTATTCCTCCTTAAACCCTAGTGTATTAGTTAGAAGGAACAGAAGAAGGAAGTGGAGAATCAGCTGAGACCCTCTTGCCCCAGCTAACGCCAGCAGCTTTACTATCTAGACAAAATTGGCTGATTCCGCGTGCTGTTGGTACTTTGATGGTATCAGAGGATAGTTTAGGATTACAGTTTTTTCCCCCTATCTTTCCCTGGCTTGACCACACCCCCCAAATTATGGAGGCAGATCTATTAGGAACATTATGGTCCTTGCATCCTCTTTAGCCTCTGAACAGAGGATTCCCGCAGGTAGTTGGAAAGAAACCACAGTCAAGTGTGGGAAGCTCAGGACACATCCTTCACTCTGTCTCTGAATCAGCTAAGTAGTAAGTGAGGGGTGGAATTTCTGTCTAAAATTTCTTAGTCTATCTTTTATTTTTTTTAGGGGAATTAAAAAGTGGGGATCTTCCAAGACACAATGAGCTTTCTTTTCCTCTTTTAAGATTCTTTTGTGTTTTCCCTAAACTGGTTTTCTAAATGCCAATATTCATTATTAGTTGCTACTCTTGTTTGTGTACTTTAAAATGTATATATTTTATAATTATGCCTATGTGCCTCCCTGTCCCCCTCCCCCCTCTACCCTTGTCTGACTTTTGTAAGGTAAAATCCAGTATGTTTCAGAGAGTTTCCAATTTACTTGTCAGGACCACGAAGCTGTTCTTTGGCATACTGGAGCATTTCCAAAGGAATAAAGCTTCAGTTAAAAGATTGAAGTTTCTTTTTGTCTTTCTCTTCTATTGAGGCTATCATTTTACATTCTTTTTCTCCTCAGCTTAATGAATTGCTTCTATGGAGAGGAAATTGCAAACTATTTGAATCCTGCAAACCCAACTTAGCTTTTTTGTGTTTTTTCTTTTCCCCCTCCTGGGTTATATCTCCCAGCAACCAAAGTACTGAGCAGTCCATAAAACTGTAGGTAAGACAAGGAAGTCTCAATTGAGAGATTTCTTTTTTCTTTCCACCCACCTCTGCATACCCCTGAACTGTAGAATGGGACTGGCATTAGAGAACAAGCTTGGAAGAAACTGTAGGCATGAAATGGTAATTCTAACCCGTTCTCTCTTTTTGTCAGGCTTTTCTACCTTTGCATGTGTCTTGTAATCTACTGTTAAATTCTCCCCATAGCCTCTTTTTCCATAACATTTTTTGCGAGCAAAGAGTTTAATAAACTAGGCTAGCTCTGGGACTGAGAAATTTCTTCACAGAGATTTTACTTATTGCACTGTGGATAAATTTTTCTGATCTTAAGACCAATTTTCTTCCTCTTTCATATCACTGTTGTGCAACTAGAAAAGAGATGTTTGTTAAACAACAGGAAATACAGATCTAAGAATGATAACCTAGTCAGATATATTTGATTTGGAAAAGTCTTGACACTTCAACTCTTTCATCAGTTGTGCCTCTGGATTTCATCTCTTCCTTTTTATCTGGAGAGAAAAGGTTTTCACTTCTTCAGTCATGGGGTCATAGGGTTGAACTGTTGCTGTTCCTGCCTTTATTGGTTTTGTTCAGATTTAACCTATTGTTTTAGGGAAGAGAAGACTAATGACTTAATGTTGGCAAAGTTCTTTGAAGATGAAAAGCCCTTTTCATGTGCTCACTATTAAAGTTATTAATATTAATATTTGGAGAAGGCATGCTGCTTCTAATTGTAAATCAGTGATTCCCATCTTTGCCAAGTCAATGGTGAAAAAACAAACAGCAGCAGCAGCAGCCACCCAACCTCTTCCGTCCTGGTTCTGCAGCCGATGGGTCTTCGAGGCCAAAATCATAATCCTAACAGGAAGGGTCTCCATGAACCTAGGTTTGTTACCACTACTGGTTGGATTGGGGGAGGGGGACAAGTAATTAAGGTGAATGAGGGTAAAGCAGTTTGATCTCTGGCAGTGTGTGGCCTTAGTAAGTGGAGAGTAAACACTGACCAAGTCTAATTGTCTGAATAAAAAGGTAATTTATTTAAAAGATTATCGCTGTGTGGTCTCATAAAAGAAAGAATATAAGCTGGGACTCATTTCAACTGGTTTTTACCTCTCACTATTTCTATGATGCAGATGTCTCTGGGAATCAATTTTCCCTCTGAAATGTGAACATTAATCCACTTTGTGAGAGGCACCATAGAATGGGGGATAGAGAGCTGGTCTTGGAATCATATAGATCTGGGTTCAAGTTCTGCCTTTGACACATCTTGGCTGTGTGACACTGAGCAATTCACTTAACTTTTCAGTGCTCTATGAAGTTACAGAAATCGAGACTAGAAATTACAGAGAAATGTGCTGACTTACATTGGTTAGAGAGGGTTTCCTCAGTAATTCCCTATGCCAGTGAAATCACTGTCTGTCCCTATTTACTTCTTGAAGACATTGTGAGAATAAGGAAAATAATATATAACATGTTTTTAAAAATTAAAGTACATGTGCAAGGCATTATTAAGTATATAACTATCAGTGAAACAGGAGTGATCAGTTTTTATATTGGAAAAAAATTTTTCAAGTCAAGAGAACTGAGCTTGCTTTGTCATTAGCAGCTTCTTTCCATCACATAGGCCTTTCCTTTACCTTGTCTGGACTAGTCCATTGCGGGTATAGTTCCCATTATTTCTCAACAACTTGCTAAAAGAAACACCTGTTGTCTGAGCACAGTATCTCTGCGTAGAACACTACTATGCATTCTCAACTGCTGTAAGAACTCCCAGGCCAGTGAAAATACTTTGTTTGCTCCTCTGCTATATGGCACTTATTATACTCTGACTTGCATTATAATTACCAAAATACTTGTCTTATGTGTGATATCTGAGTAAATGACTGAAATACCTTCAGTGGAAGGTAAGTTCCTTGAAAGAACTTACTTGCATCTCTCATATTCAGCTTTTTCTCCCTCAAGAATGCCAAGCATAATTCCTAATATATAGTAAGAATCCATAAGTATCTGTTGAATGAATGAAATGAGAGAGTATGAACTTCAGGGAGAGTCTAGTAAGGTCAGATTTCTCTCTTTTGTCAGACTCAGGACTTGCTGAGAATACCAATGCTAGAGATCTCATTATTTTCTAGTAAATAGATTAACCTTTCTCATCAACTCTTCTTTTTTAATCTCAAAGCTGAACTTATTGATTTAACCAACAACTTCTGATGGCAATTGACAAATATTCTGTAATCTTGTCATTGCAGTAAGTGAGTACCATGGCTACAGGGCCATTTTTTTCCCACAGCTACATACATGTGCTCCCCAAGGTCCAAATCTCCCTCTCATTTCTATCTTACTGAAGTTACTAGGTGGATGAGATGTCATGGCTATTGCCCTCACTCACAGATTTCAGGTGTGATACCATTTTTTTTATTATACCTAAGACTTTTGTTGGACTCTCAATGATTTGAGAAGAGGATGAATGGGTCTTCTCTGTTCCTTTAGTCATGAATAAGCTGGGACAGGAAGACAAGTACAACCAGAAGGTGTAAAACTTTCTTTCACTATTATTCATGTCCCACTCCCTCTCACCCTGTTCACCAGACATCAATCAGATGTCTGATTTCATTGGTTTGAGCAGCTCTCAGGTGAGAGAATTCTATCTACTAACTTAGGTAAGACCTTCCTCCCCCCCTGTAATTCCTAGTTTTAGAAAATTGCCTAGAGCAAAAAGACATTAGGCAACTAGATGGTGGAGTGGATAGAAAGCTGGGCTTGGAGACAGGAAAACCTGAGTGTTCAAATCCATCCTAAGATACTTACTATGTAACCTTTGGTAAATCACTAAACTTCTGTTTATTTCAGTTACCTCAGCTGTAAAATGGGGATAACAATAGCATCTGCCTCCCAGGATTTTTTTGAGTATCAAATGAGATATTTGTAAAGACTGATTCATTCTATTAGTCAACCAACAATTATTTGCTGAGCAAAATCCCTCTATAGATCAGTTGATGAATATTTATTGAATACCTACTATGTGACCTATACTGTGCAAAGTCCTCTTTGGGGTGCAGAAAAAGAAGCAGACACAGAGCCTGGCCATAGCAGGTGATATATAAATACTAGCTATAATGAGGAGGAGGAAGATTATGGTGAGGTAACTTTTTCAGGATTGCAACTAATTTGTGTCAGAAACTGGACTTGAACTCAAATATTCTTGGCTCCAAGGCCATTTCTATATACACTATGCTACACTGCATCTCACCCTGAGCATATCACAGAAATCAGAATTTAATTCCTGGGTGAAGAATGACATGAATCGTTTTGAAGGTTGTACCTTTAGAAAAAGGTGTACTTTCTAAATATTTTTAATGTTCAGTTTTCTCTGGGAAGCAAATTGGTGCTCCAGCATACTTTACCTGAGAGATTATTGTCTCCTTTGTTCGTAAAGTTGCAAAATTTTACCCATTATTTTCTCCAGTGTTGAGCATATTTTAGGGACCATTATGAACTAAGTCCTAGGTGGTACACTGGATAGAATTCCAGGCCTGGCTCCAGCAAGACCTGTATTCAAATCCAACCTCAGACATTTACTAGCCCTGTGTTTCTCAGCTGTAAAATGGAAATTATAAAAGCAACTGCCTCCAGTGTGGTTGTGAGGTATGTGCTTAGCATAGCATCTGACCCAAAGTGGGTGCTTAATAAATGCTTATTCCCTTCCCTATTCATTCCAAAAGGGAATTTGTTGAAATCCTGTGATAACATATTTGGTTCTCTAACTCTTTTTGTCAAAAAGATGTTGATTTTGCAGAAGAGATCTGGTTCACTGGAGGATAAACGACCGATTCATTCTACTAATCAACCAACAATTATTTGCTGAGCAAAATCCCTCTATAAATCAATTGATGAGTATTTATTGGACACCTACTATGTGACCTATATTATGCAAAGTACTCTTTGGGGTGCAGAAAAAGAAGTAGACAGTTCTTCCCCCCCAGAAGTCTATAATATAGTTGAGGAAAAGAGATACATGCACAAACAATAATGGTTAACAACAAAAATAATAAATGATTAAGAGCTAAGTCATATCATACCTATAGACTAAAGTTCTTTGGAGTAGAGGAAGCTTGATGAGAGCTACAGTGATGATTTTGAAATCTGAGAGGGATTGTCAAAATAAGCTGGTCTAGTACCCTCACTTTTTAGTGGAAGAAAGTGAGATCAGAGAGGTAAACTTGAGTTGCTCAAGGTAACATGACTCTTAGGAGGTAGATACAGGATTTGAACCCAGGTCTTTGAATCTATAATCTTTCCCGAATCAGAGAAGAGCTTGTTTCCCTTTTTAGAAAGAAGAAGAGATGTAATTGAACATGCCAGCCACCCCCTCAAAAATAAGGATATGCCAAGAATTTAGAGGGAGAAAAATGTGTAATGAACCCAGATAATAATATAATGGAATGAACAGAAAGAAGACAGTTTTTTAGGTCAAATGTCAAGAAAATAATTCTAACAGGAAGAACTATTATATAGTTTTCCCAAGAGAAGTGGTAAAATGGAAAACCCCATCATGTAAGTTATTTAAAATAGTGAAGCCTGTAATGCTAATTATTTTCAACAGTGCTTGAGTGAGGGCAACTTAGGGAAGGTTGTCTGGCTACTGCAGTGAAGAGGCCAAGAGAACTATAACTAGTAACTCTCAGAAAGAAGGGAAAATCTGGTAGCTGGCTTATGACTTTTGAAATACAGAAAATTAATCTATCAACAAGCATTTATTAAGCAGTTACTATGGACCAGGCAGTATACCAAGCACTGGAAATACAAAGAAACAGCAAAAAGAGTCTCTGTCCTCAAGATGCTTACATTCTAAAAGGGCAAGGGGACAACCTGTTCATACATGTATATATAACACTCATATATACACATACATATCTACAAAATACAAACAAACAAAGTAACTTTACAGGAGAAGTCACTAACTTGGGACTGGAAGAGAAGAAGGTCTTAGAAAGACCCCCCACCAAAGCTGTCTTTTCTTCTGAATCTTGAAGGAAGCCAGTGATTCTAAGAAGCAGAGGTGAGGAGGGAGGCATAGGGAACAGCCAGGGCAAAGTCATGGGTGAACTGTTTTGTAAAAGGAGCAAGTGGGTCAGCATGATTGGACCCTGTGATACAAGGAGGAGTGTAATGTGTAAAAAGGCTAGAAAGATAAGAAGGACACAGGTCATGAAGAGCTTAAAATGCCAAACAGAAGACTTTATATTAGATCCTAAAGATAATCTAGGAAGTCATCATAGCTTATTCAGCGATATATTACTATTATCCTTATAATTCATAAATCCAAAGGATTTTGGGGTTGGAAGACACCTTAGAGATCATCTAATTTAATTCATTTTTATAGATGAAGACAGTGAGATCCAGCTATCTTTCTATCACTCCAAAGAGCTATGATGCTGCTTGAAATTCCACTAAAGAAAAATTAAGGTTCTGCTTAGTCTTGATTTCAGCTTCAATTCCATTTCATTTTGACTCAGTTTAATAGAGAGTATTAATTGGGCTCGGATTACATGGAAAGGAGCGCATTGGGTCTGGGGCAAACCAGATGATAAAATAAGATACAGCCATTACTCTTAGGGATCAAACAATCCAATGGTTGTCCATACTGTGGTGGCCTTGTTCCCAATAGTCTCTGCTTCCTCCTGACAGATTCTCTGTGTCACAGGTGGCAGCCAGAACTTTTCTCTCCCTTCCTGTACTCCCCTTAAAAAAAAAAAGTTCCTGTATCTATTGCCAAAACGTCTAGTTTAAGAGCTTGTTTCCAAAGTCTACAGATGTCATGGAGCAGACCCTCCTGGAGAATAGGAATAGTAGCTCAAAAAAAGAGTCATCATCATGGTTGAATTCTTTCAAGTTGTCCTCTTGTTTCTCTGTACCATCAAACAACTTCCTGGTCAGTATTAAATACAATGAAGAGAGTTATAATCCTGACAATCTTTTCTTAGAAATTCACTAGTTTGGGGGGGAGGGTGGCGCTAGGTGGTGCAGTGAATAGAGCACTGGCCCTAGAATCAGGAGGACCTGAGTTCAAATCCCACCTCAGACACTTAACACTTAGTAGCCATGTGACCTTGGGCAAGTCACTTAACCCCAATTTCCCTGCCTTCCCCCCTCCAAAAAGGGAAAAAAAAAAGAAAGTCACTAATCTTTATATTTATATCAGCTTACTAAAGGGTCTTCTAACTCATCAAGATATTGGTTTTTTGCAGAAAGCTGCAATGTTTCCCCACTTCTGTTGTGCAATATTTCAGTGATAAGCTGATTCCTAACCATTAGACAAAGGATGATCTGAGTTTACTGCATACAATCAGGGCTATACTGAAGAAATGATCATGCCTGTTCTGTGAAATTCACACCGTCAGGCTAGGTATCCCAGAATGATGGAGAACTGGATAGGGAGGGTATGGACAGGGAACGGTCTGATAAATACTTAAGTACCATTTGCCCTAGGAAATAGAGTGTAAAGAGAATGGGGAATAAGATCCCTGGGTTCTAGTCCAGGTTATTCAGTTTTCTTTGAGAAACTCATTTAAACTCTCTGAGTCTCAGTTTTCATGTAAAATGAGATTAAATGACCCTCCAATATCCCTTTTAGTACTTGGTATCAAAGAATGAGACATCTTGGTGCCACTAGAGCACTGGACTTGGAGTTAAGAAGATGTGGGTTCAAATTTGGCTTCAGACATTTACCAGCTGTGTGACCCAAAGCAAGTCATTTGAGCTCTGTTTGCCTCAATTTCCTTATCTGTAAAATGGTGATTAAAAATAGTACCTATCTCTTAGGGTTGTTTTTAAGATCATATGAGATATTTGTAAAGCACTTAATACAGTGTCTGGTACATAGTAGATACTATATAAATCTAAATTATTATTATTATGGTTGGCCTCAGATAGTTACTAGCTTTGTGACCTTGGCAAGTCACTTAACCTCTTCATCAGTTTCCTCATCTATACACTGGGGACAATAGTAGCACCAGCCTTCTATGGTTTTTGTGAGGACAGAACGAAATAATATTTTTAAAGCATTTGGCAAAGCTTAAAGTGCTACATCAGGGCTGGCTATTATTATTACATCTATTTTCAGAAGTGGCAAATTTGTGTCAATTTGTTGTGTTTTACTATGCTTTGTTACAGAGGAGGATTAATGTGTGAGGAGATTTTCAGGGTGGAAAATGATAGTATGTAATAAAATGATAATAGCAAAGTGTTTAGAGCAGTGTTGCTACTACTGTAATACATATAATATAACTTAAAAATAGCCTAGGTAATAGCAAATCAGTTTCATATACAATCCTCTTTGTATTCTTTGCATGCTGAAAGAATCATGTTTGTTGATGTTTGCTAAATTCACAATAAAAAAAAGGAAAATAGAAAAGATGTCTTACAGTTTTAAAATCCTATGATTCTCTGATGTCCCTTTTCATGAATGAATTTCTCTAAGCTGTTTGAATATTGTGTTCATTTTTTCATCAAAGTGGGGTGGCAGTTTCAACTTGTAATGGTTAACATGAAACTCAAGAGGTGGAACAGCATGGTGCCAGCACAAAGGTTCAAACCATAACCTTGCTTTTCATTATCTGTGTAACCTTAAGAAAGTCACTTGCCTTCTCTGGGTCTCAGTTTCCCTCTCTGTAAGAAGGGGAGAGGAATGACTTCTGAAGGCTCTTCTGGCTCTAAATCAGTGAACATGTGACAGTAAAATAAATGAATCTCTATTCTGAGAATAAGAATATAAGAAAATGGGGAGGACCCAGGAAGTTAGGTACTTTTTGTTCCAAGATCTTCATTTATGCCAGTTAGAGTGACATTTTCCATATTTTTTTTTTGAATGGTTTTGTCAAGGTCTCTCAGTACATGCACAGCTTCTTGGTAGTGTCTGCAGTCTCCTTAAGGGCTGGGGCCATATCTAAATTTGGCATTGAATACCACACCCTAAACACACTAAAAGCCTGAAAATAACAATTATTTAAATTCTCATGCTCTCTGGGGATTTTTTCTGGCTGCAACTATTATATGGCATTTTCGGTCTTAAAGTTTATCTTTTTACTTAGAATTGATCAAGAACCTAAACTAGGGTCATTGTAGATAATCTTCATGATTATGAAAAATGGTCAAATGATCCTTAACCACCCCTTAAAGTTAAATGCATTCATCTACTCATTAAAAAAAATGCTGAGTTTTTACTATGTGCTTTGTGCTGTGATGATGAGGCCCAGTATGAATCTTCCCCAGAGCTATCAGAAAGACTTTAGGGATTATATTTGAACAGTAGACTGTGAAGTCACTTTTGCTAATTGATAGAAATCCACTTTTAACCTGTTGCTGTTTAGAAGCGGTTATGTATTTAAGGCTGGGGGATTTAATAAATCAGGTACAGTGTTCCATCCTATGGATACAAAAAAAAAAATAATAAAAAAAACCTTCACACATTTCCTGTCCTCAAGATGCTTCCATTCTCCTGGGGGGAGGGGTTGGGGAGAAGAAGTATAACAAGAAAATATGATTTTTAGAAGATATAGTGTGATGTTGACAAAAAAGGAAATCTAGACAGAGTGCTCAAAGAAAATTGAAGGAATTAAGACCACTTTCATTTGGAGAGATCAGCAAAGATTTCATGGAGGAAAGAACCCCTGAGCTGAGTCTTGAAGGAAGGAAGGATTTAGCAGGAAGAGATAAGAATGGAGTACATTCCAGGCAAGAGCTCAGAGGGAGGGCAAGGAGAAGGTAAGCAGTCTAGATTAGCTAGATGAAATAAATTGCTGATTTCAGGATAGCTTTCAGTGCTTAGGACTGGAATCCTTGCCTACATCCTTGATGGTTTCATGATCAAGACAAATATTTTCTCATATGATCTGGTACTTCCCTTTTGTATTTAATTGATGTTGGTGTGAAATGTAGACTTTGATTTCCTAAAAGTAATTTCCAGATTCCAGTATAATTCAAGGGAAAGGGGGAAGATTTAGTCACAAGTTAAGAAGAAATAAAAAAAGGAATATTTTTGGAGGCCTTTTCCTAGGGGATTGTGGTCAAACCAACAGAAGATATCTAAATAGATTCCAAGCCTCTCATATCAAATCTTAACACCATAGAATCTTAGAATAAGAAAAGACTTTAAAAAAATATGCTATAACTATGTACTTTATACATCTCATGTCTACAGTATTCTTGACAAGTTGTTGTCCAGATGTGTCTCTATACCTTTACTAATGGAGAATTCATTACTTTGTGAAGTAGATTATTCATTTTCAGGTGGCTTTAATTATTAGGAAGTTAATTCTTCCTTCTGTTGGGTAAAACCTGCTTCCTTAAAACCTCAAATGCTTTTTTTGAAGGAAATATTATAGTATTAGGCAAGGCATCAAAAAGTGTAACAGCATGTCATGAAAGGGACTGGATCTCTAAATTTCAGCTTTAAATTTCGAACATTCCAATACTCTCACATCATTCTATTCCCCCAGGGGAAACTTGTAGTATTAGGATAAGTACCAATTGAGCTTAAAATTTAATTGGCACTGGGTGGACACCATCATGTATACAATGGCAAATTTGACATTAGAAAATATTATATATAATTAGAGGATGAAGTTACTTAGAGTCTAGGAAAATTACATGATGTTTAAGCCACTTGTTCAAATAGGGATTGGTGGTGGTCATGAAGAGAAGAGTAAAAGTGGGGAGAAGTAAAGCTAAGAAATTAATTAGTCAAATGGTCCATTCAAAAATAGACTTCAAATAGATAGATTTCCCTCTCAAATGAGAGTAAGGAAAAACCCACTTGCCCTTCCACCTACTGAAAAGTTACCACTTGGTGACCTCTTGTGAAGAGAGATCAAGGGTCAGAGGTATCTAGTTCAATCCATTTCCTAGCTTCATTTCCCAGCAATGGCTCCTTGGCTACTTACGTGGTGTGTACCATGTAATTACTGGTAAAATGGGGTCAAAGGAAGGGAGCATTGATAGAGTACAAGGTTACTTTGCATGAAGTTGATTGACTTATTTTTTTTGTAATAACATTGTTAGTACAGTAGAACCAAATCCCACTGTCAAGTTGCCAAACATTGGTAACAATGTTCGGCTGTTTGCCCATTTGTAATGTTTAGGACATTGGAACAAACTGTTCACTCTTCACTTAAAATCATTTTTTTCCCAGAACCAATTAAAAATATTAATTGTGGATATACTTAAAACACCCATCACAAATTTCACTCAATGTTTTTAGTAAGCTTTCATAAAACCAACTTCAAAGTTACACGTTGCATGCACTCATTCATATATGTCCACTTCTCTTTGTCCAAGAGACAACTTCCCCTTCTCAGTTTACTTGGATGCTTACATATGTTGCTATTTCTTCATGCTTCCAATGTCTTTTTCACACATGGTTTCATCCAGCCAACTACTTGCTGACTTAGAAAAAAAAAATTCAAATAGCATATGAAAGGAAATAAAATTATATCCCCTTTTACTTTGCTATAAAGACCAATTCTAGCTAATTACATAGCTAACAGAAGTGGATACTTACTAACTGGACAAGTCACAACTTCTCTGATACTTTTGTTTGTAAAATGAAATAATAATAGTCCCCTCCTTGTAGAGTTACAATAAAGGTCAAATGAAATAATGAAATGGAAAGCACTTTGCAAAGCTTAAAACATTATATATCAAATTATTATTTCTGTTATTATTCATAGAAAGAGTACTGGCCCTAGGGCCAAAGAACCAGGGTTCAAATTCCATCTCTGCTACTGGGACCTGGGAATAATATTAACGGGTGACATTTTATATAGTGTTTTAATGTCACAGTGCTTAATCTTGTGAGATTGGTGAGATTCCCAAAGATTACATAAATTGCCCAGGGTTGAACAGATAAAAAGCTTCAGAGTGGAATTTGAACCCAGGTCTTGCCTAACTTCAGGTCCAATACTCATTCCCCTAAAAGAGGCTTCTTGTCATGTCACTTTCTGGAGATCATTTTCCTCATCTGTAAAATAAAAGCTTCAATTCCAAATAAGTGAATAAGATGTCTCTGCTAGATTTGTGCTCACTGAGTTTTTAGCAATGGCAAAGGTACTTCCATTTTAGACTAGGTTCCTTGGGTGAGGTGTTGGTCTTAGGGACCGTGTTGTTTCCTTTCTATATCCCAGGCTGAAGCAAGCAACTTTCTTGGAATCTTTGCTTAAATTGCTCATTGGAATTTCAAATTACAGGAGATTAGGAGGAAACATAATTATATACCTATCTGAATTTTGCAGCTTTTAGGAGAGAATGAGATACATCTGCATTTTCCACCAGTCTTTTCAGTTTCTTATACATCCCATATTATATTTTTACATTAAAGTATCAAAGGGCTATTATAAGTAGTTCATTCATTAATTAACCTACAAATGGTTATTGAGCAATTGCTATGTTCATGACCCATAATCGACACATTTGCATTATTGGTGAGCTAGCAAAAGTGACTGATATATTAGCATTTTAAAATATGATGTATTTTTTTTTACCTGTTAGCATACCTAAGATGCATTAGGAATGGTTGCCAAGAACTTATATCACAGAATGGACATCCTTGAACTAATGGGAAAATAAATACCAACAAACAGGTGTTAGAGCTCCCAGAACTGATGTGAATTGACCTTCAGTTCTTATCAACGACTTAGTCCTTTTGGGGGGTAGGAAGACCAGGACTTCCTCTCTTTCCAATCCTCCCAACCCTCCTAACTTTGGCTTCAAGGTCCTTTACACATTCATCCTTACAATAAGTTTCCTGATGAGAAATGGGCGAAAGGTTAAACAATTGGCTGAGCCTGACATCACCCATCTGAAGGTGAATGTAAAACACAAGACAGGGGAAGCTAGTGACCAAATACTTTCCAAATGAGAAAACTGAGTCATGGACAAGAATCTAAAGTATCTTTGCTAGAACTAGATTTAGGACATTAGGGGCTGCATATTCACTATGTCAACAGGGAATTTATTATTTGATCTCTTACTCTCAGCTAAGCACTACAAAGGTCTTGGTGTCATTACTCTGAGAGATGTGGTTGGATGGTAAGAATCCTAGAGTGGGGACCATTCAGACTCCGAGGTGGTCTGGCTCTGCCTGAGATTTACCTTGAGCAGATGCGGAGCTTTGTCAGACTCTTCACCTACACAATGGAGATATAGATAGTCCTTGCTCTGCCTACCTTGAAAAGCTGTTGGGCATTGAAAGACATGTATATAAACTCACTTTGGAAACTGTATAATTTTACAAAATATTAAAATATGGTCACATTAGAAATGAATAAGCATAAGATGCTATTATTTGAAGGAGATTTACATCTGGGTCTGTAAACATTCAGCTCCTTTGACTATTCTAGACAATCTGATGGAGGTCCACTTGGTGTGACCTTCCATATTTGTACCACAGGATTTATGTTCAATTATGTAATGACACGTAAGCATTGCTGCATGTCCTGAATGTTGTTATGTGTTGCCACTTGAGTGAAATTAGCCTTGTCCTTCATGATACCTCAATAACAAGTACCTATACTGCTGTTATACCTAGGCAAATCTGATGGTTTCCAGTCCAGGGTCATAGACACATGATTTCTAGATTTTAAACACTTTGAGAGTAGAGAGCCAGGAAAGGCAGAAGAACTGGGTTCATCTCTGCCACTTCCTGCCTGGATGATGTTGGGTAAATCACTTCCCCTCTCTCAGGTTCAATTTTCTCATCTATAGAGTCAGACTAGATGAGCTCTGAGGTTCCTCCCAGCTCTAACATTCGGTGATTCTATTGCTCTGAGAAAAATGCATTTAGATAATAGTCCTATCATTTTCAGGTGGGATTCACTTTTTCTTCATGAGCCAAGAACATTTTGAATGCCCCTGTTGCTTGCTTCTGCAAGGGTATTCATGGCCTGTGGCAGCTGGCCTGTGTCACAATCTACAGATGGTGAAAGGGTGTGCTTTTTTTCAAAAAATAATAAAGCGGTAATCCATTTCTGTCCCAGAGTTATTTCCTGAGATGAGAGCCCTTGAGAGCTCTGGCAACTCCCTCTTTTGAGTTTCCTCCCTGGGCAAAGGGCTTTTCCTCAAGGGATATGTCACTCATATAGAATATAGTTTCAAGAACCCAGTACAGCACGGAATGCACCATATGTTGGGCCTGGGGTTTCCTCCCTCACACTGTCAGTTGGAAAAAGAAAACATATTTCTTCCAAACATTTTTCTAAGTACATTTCCATGAGGGGGAGTGCAGTCTGGCAGGCAGACCAAGGGTCCTGAGGCCATGAAATGGGCATCCAAATATGGCTGCAAGTAAGGCCCTTTCTTCCAGGGTGCACTGGAGAGGAGAAAGGTCACTTTTTGTTGATAGGAGCCTGAGAAGGATTGGACTAGCATGATGAATGCATGACATGTGATTGTAGATTCTTCTCTAGCCCCTGCTGACTTAAGGGTCTGTGGGTTCTTTCATTGGAGGTGGTTATAGGGAGGGTTGAGCTAACTCCACAATGTAGGGTGAAAAAACAAAACTCCATAGTTTTCAAGTCTCTGAAAAGTAATTTCTTGTATCACTCCTTTGGATAGCTAACAGTACAAACTACTTTATGGAAAACTAGCCAATTATCATCCGCTCAAACTGGGTTCGAAAGTTCATTACAGTGGTCTCCATGTACTACAACTGACCTTGCTAATTCTATAGCAATAGGCATCTGGTGGTGCAGTGGATAGGGTACTGAGTGCAAATCAGGCACTTATCAGCTATGACCTGAACAAGTCACTTAACTCTGCCTCAGTTTCCTCAACTGGGGATAGTAATAGCACCTACCCTTCAGGGTTATTATGAAGATTAAATGAAATATTTGGGGGAGGCAGGAAGGACTTTGCACAGTGCCTGGCACATGTTGCTATATAATGCTTATTCCCTTCCCCATAGCCCAAACAAGGATAGATAAAAATCTTAGAAGTGGCCAAAAGGTGATGAGCAGATTATGACTCCCTACTTTTTATGGCATAGTAGTAAGGACATTGGATTTAAAGTCAGACGACCTGGATTCGAATCAGAGCTTTCCACTTACTAACTTGGACAAGTGATTTTGGACAAGTCATTTTCCTTAGGTCTACTCAGTTTCTTCACCTGAAGGATGAAAGAGTTTGATTAGATGGTCTGTATACTTCCTTCTAGCTCTGAATCTTATGATTTTATGATGAAAATAGGGAATATACCAACTAGAAGGGGTCTTTTGAGGTCATAAAGTTTCTCCCTGCATCATGAGGCAGGAACAAATCTAGACCATTCATAAATTTCAATAAAAGATTATCAAACTCTTCCTCAGCATATCATTCTAATTATTTGCTACCATGTAGTAGAATTTTAAAAAATTGAAATCATAAGAAAATGAAGCTGGCATCATACATTCAGTAATAAATTAAAAAAAAGAATTTTCTTTCCCGGATATGTTCTCAATTTCTCAGGTGATCTAATCCAATCTACCAAACCTTGTACATCAACATCTTCAGCACTATGAAATATAGGTGTCATGTAGTGCAACTGAGTATTCCTCTCAACTCTATCAATATAGCACATTTCTTTCAAATTCCTTAACAATTTGGTGACTTTTACTGCTACCATTTTATTTCAAGCTGGCAAGTGGAAAAAATAAGTTTTATGTAGTGAAAAAGATCATTGGTTTCTGGAGTGAGCAGATCTGGGTTCAAATTTCAGTCTTGTCACTAGCAATGTAGCATTGGACAGTTTGTCAAAGAGAAGGAGGAGGACAAAGAAAGAGAGGAAGAGGAGGAAGAACATGAGGAGGAAGAGGAAAAGAGAATAACAATTACAAGGAGAAGGGTGAAAAGGTGAAAAGGAAGATGGAAAAGGAAGAGAAAACAAGAAGTAGAAGAAGGAGAGGGGAAAGGGATGATATTTATTTTACTTAAAGGTTTTCAAAGTGCTTTATTATTTTTTCCATCCTTTTTAAAAACATAAATGATTTTTTTTCAATGAACAAAAATCTATTTTCTTTCTCTCCCACATCCCTTGCCCCTCACTGAAAAAAGAAAGTAGAGAAAAGCAAATCCTTGCAACAAAAATGCAGCCAAGCAAAACAAATCTCTGCATTGGCCATTTTCAAGAATTGTATGTCCTAATGCCCAGAGTCCATCACTTCTCTATCAGGATGTAAGCAGTATGTTTCATCATGAATCCTTTGGAATTGTGGTTGATCACTATTTTGATCAGAGTTCCTAAGTCTTTCAAAGTTATTTATCTTTACACTATTATTGTTATTAAATAAATTGTACTCCCAGTTCATCTCACCTCACTATACCTCAGTTCATATAAATCTTTCCAGGTTTCTCTGAAATCCTGCTTTCCATCATTTCTTACCGTACAATAGTATTCTATCACATTTACACATATACCTTAACTTATTTAGTCATTCACCAGTTGATGGGAGTTTCCAGTTCATTGCCACCACAGAAAGACCTGCATTCAAAATTTTTGTGCATGAATTCATTTCCTCTTTCTTTAACCTCTTTGAGGATATAGACCTAGTAGTGCTTTGCAAAGTGCTTTACATACTTGAAACCTATATCAACCCTATGTGTTAGGTACCATAGTACTATTATTACCATTTTACAGAGAAGTATACTGAGGCTTAGAGAGGTTATCTGACTTGCCCATAGTTGCACAGCTAGTAAATACCAGAGAGACATTTTGAGCATGTTTCCTCATTTGTAAAATGAGGATATCATTTGTACTTCTTATCTCACATGGGTGGTGAGAGAATCCTGTGATAGAAGGAATACAAAGTATTTTTCAGCTTTCTATATACCTATCAGCTATCATTATATGTTGTCAAATACAATCAATAACCTTTACATGTTAAAATGAAACACCAGAAAAGATAGATTGATAGCTGCCAACCAAGTGGTTAATATGAAAGAGTTATGAAGGGGCAGCTAGGTGGCATAGTGAATAGAACACCAGCCCTGAAGCCAAGAGGACCAGAGTTCAAATCCGGCCTCAGACACTTGACACACTCACTAGCCATGTGACTTTGGGCAAGTCAACCCCAATTGCCTTCCAAAAAAAAACAAAGAGTTATCAAGTCAGTTCAATAAGTATTTTTTAAGTGCCTGTGTGCTAAGTTCTGGGGGTGGGGGGGGGCGGGGAAGGCAAAGGATAGTCCCTACTCTCTAGGAGAAGTTCACAATCTAATGGATGGAGACAACCATGTGCAAACAAGATACATTTAAGATAAATTGGTGATACTTGGCCATATGCAAACAACCACGTACAAATAAAATATAAACAAGATAAATTGGAGATAATAGATAGAGAAAAGGCATTAAAGGAAATCAGGAAAGGTTTCTCATAGAGTGGTTGAATTTTGATTTTAACTAATGTTTATAATAATGAAACTGAAGGATGCTGCATCATCAAAGAAACACATATTAAGTGCCTTACTAAGGCAGGAAAGTGAGCTAATAATGCATTTTAGGAAGAAACAACAGCAATGATTGAAACAAATGAAAAAGGTTTTTCTTATTAATCCTCAATAAATAATTAAATCAACCAGAATGCCTCATTCCCTATGCATGACAGCTAATCAGATTTTTTTAAAAGAAAGAAAACTTCTTAGATAATAACCGTTCCTTAGTATTCTTACCCTCTCTTTTCTCCCCCATAGCAAAAAATCTCTAACTCTTCAAACAGGGGTCCCTCTCTGCTTCCCTGGGGCTTGCCTTGGCTTTAGATCCCAACTTGAATTCTATCTCCTTCCTAGATAGGGCTTCTCTGTTTTCTACCAGCTTTAGGGGGTCATTCCTTCTCCCAAGCCCTGTAGCACTTGTCTGTAGGCTTCATTGGGCAGTACCTTGGGTTACCCTTTTATGTTTGTGTATTCTCAGTAACTAGTAAATGATCTCATGTACATTTCAACACGTCAGATCTGCCAACCATCAATATAGGTACTTCCTCTGACTCACCCATCCATCACCTTATTACAGACTTAGAGATGGCTGGTATCTTGGAGGCCATTAACTCTAATCTCTTCATTTCAAAGAAGATACCCCAAAACCAAACAGATTAAATGTTTTGCTGGAAGCTCCATAAGAAATAGAAAGAATTTGAACCCAACTTTTCTGACTACAAATCCAGCATTCATTTCACAATCTCATTCCTCATCCTGTTGGAGAAACTACCTCCACCAATGCAAACTGGTAACCTGTTTACAATGTATACTCTCGGATAGTTACGTGGAAGCATGGAGAGCTTAAGTGATTTGCACATGGTCACATGGTATATCAGAGGCAAAACTTGAACCCAGGTGTTCCTGATTCCAAGACTGGCATCCTACACATTATGCAGAACCATTCAGTCTCTTATCTGAAAGCTCTTCCTGAGGTCTCACTAAGAGAACCCCACTAACCTTGCACATGAAAGGTACTTTATAAATGTTTACTAAACTAAATGGAATTGAAAACTTTGCCTCTCCAAATGGTCTGAGGTTCCTAGAAGATAGACTGTATTTTATATCTTTTTGTGTGTGTACCCAGTACTCAGGATAGTGGCTTGTATTTTATAAATGCTCAGTAATTGTTTATTGATAATCAGAATGTAGTTTCATATAGGATAAAAAGTCTATGGACAGGGGTGAGGCTAGGTGGTGCAGTGAATAGAGCACCGGCCCTGGAGTCAGGAGGACCTGAGTTCAAATCCAGCCTCAGATACTTAACACAAAACTAGTCATGTGACCTTGGGCAAGTCACTTAACCCCAACTGCCCTACATTCCCCTCCCCCCCAAAGTCTATGGACTCAGGTAGCTGTGAGAAGCCTAGGAGGCACAGTCTGGATTCAGGAAGACCTGAGTTTAAATGTAACCACAGACATTTACTAAATGTGTGACCCCGGATAAGTCATTTAACTTCTGTCTGCCTCAGTTTCCTCAAATGTAAAATAGAGATGATAATGGCACCTATCTCACAGAATTATCATGAGGATCCAATGAGATGATATTTCTAAAGCACTAAGCACAGAGTCTGGCACCTAGTAGGCACTTAATAAATCTTTATTCCCATTTGAGTCCATTGTGTGGATAAGTTGCTAAATAACTCTGACCCTCAGTTTCCTCATATGTAAAATGAAAGGACTTAAAGCTAGATATCTCTACCATCCTTTCAGTGCTGAATATTAAGAACTGAAGTTGAGAGCTCCCAGTACACACATCTACAAGTGCATGTTCAAAAGATTCTCTCTCCCATGCAGGGCTTGCCAAGATGATGAGTTACTATGTGGATTCAACAGCCAGCGGCCCTGCCTCCTACTCTGTTCCTGCTCGTCCAGGAGGACTGGTAAGTTGTATTCTCTTCCTTTCCCTCATTTTCCATCTGGGCCCAGAGACTCCTTGCTACAGAGCTCAACTTTGAATAGAGAGGTCAGAAACTGACTGGCCTAATCATTTAAATTCACCATTTCAGTTTCTTTACCAAGAAAACCCTGTGGACAATAGGCTCCAGAGGGTCACAAAGAGTCAGACATGACTGAAGGGCTCAGCAACAATTATTTAAACCTAAACTCAATTGTCAATGAAGTGAGTGAGTTCAGAAATTCCTTTTAGAAGCAGCACCGTGGACAGAGGGCTCTACCTGTAGTTAGGTAGAACTGAGTTCAAATGTGACCTCCAGTTCTTATTAGTTGTATGATCTAGGGCAAGTCATTTAACCTTCTCTGTCTCAGTTTCCTTATGTGTAAAATGAGGATGATAATAGAACCTACCTCCCAGGGTTGTTGTGAGAATAAGATGAAATAGCCGATATTTATGAAGGGCTTTGTAAACTTTAAGGGACTGTGTAAATGCTAGTTAGCTCTCATTATTTTGGAACAGTTAAGATGTAGTATTTATCCTTCCTTGGATAAATGCACAAAATGAAAATTCTATTCTCTGATTTTTGCTTCAGAAGACCACAGAATATGTGGGTTTAACAGAATTTACTCTAAACACATTTTCCTATGGAAAGTTAGTATCTTCTGATCAGTTGAACCTGGGTTGGCTTTTCAGGGATTGAGTTGCCTAAATCCTAAACATTCAAATATCCACAACATTCTAAAATTAGTGAACCTAACCAGAGAAAGATTTTTTCTTTTTTAAAATGCTAGTCTCCTTATTTTTCCACTTAATAGTATTTTTTCCAATTACATGTGAAGAGAGTTTTCAACATTCACATTTATAAGATTTTGAGTTCCAAATTTTTTCCCTCCTTTAATTCCCACCTCCCTCCTCAAGATGGCAAGCAATCTGATATAAACTATACAAGTACAATCATATTAAACACATTTCCACATTAGTCATGTTGTGAAAGAAGAATTAGAACAAAAGAGAAAAAACCATGACAAAGAAAAAAAAAGAGAAAATAGTATGCTTTGATCATCATACTCCATAGTTCTTTCTCTGGTTGTGGATAGTATTTTCCATCATGAGTCTTTTGGAATTGTCTTAGATCATAGTATAGTTGAGAAGAGCTAATTGGTCATGCACAAGATGCTGTAATTGCATACAGGATTTAGAGAAAGATTTTCTGTGAAAAGCTCTAGATTCCTGGAATGATAGGAATGCTGAAACAGACAAAGAAAACTTTTAGCATCATGACCCCTATTTACAGGTAAAACTTAAGCCATTGGCATGCAAATTGTCTGGGATTTTGTTGGGAGAATTCATGCATCTGGCCAAGAATTGACCTATAAAGACCTTTTCAGACCTGAGGATTTTTACTCCATTGATTATACACACCAGTCAGTCAACAAATATTTATTAATCATTTACTACATGCTAGGCTCCATGTTAAGCACTGGGGATATAAAGAAAGGTGAAAAACAGTCCCTACTCTCAAGGAGCTCACAGTCTACGGAGGGAGACAAATACAAACAACTCTGTACAACCAATATATATATTTACACAGGAGAAACAAGAGATTATCAAGAGAGGGAAACACTGGTATTAACAGGGGTGGGGAGAAGCTCTTGTAGAGGGGGGATTTTAGTTGGGACTTGAGGGAAGCCAGGGAAACCAAAGGTAGAGATGAGGGGGGAGAGTTCTATGAATGGGAGACAGCTAGTGAAAATGCCCAGAGTTTGACAGACTAAGTCAGTTTGACTATTATAAATACCCAAATTAACTACAAAGGATGTATGAAGGGAGAAGTTATTTACATCCAGAGAAAGAACTGATAAACAGAAGTATATAGAATGATTTTTACACACACACACGCATTTGTGTCTAAGAATAGCTATCTCTGGGAAGGGGTGGGGGAGAAGGGATAAAGGAAAAAAAAGAAATTTAGATGATAATTTTATTATATATTTAAAAGGAATAGCAAGTTGTACATAATAGATTTGCAGTTTCATGTGCAATAATCTTTTTTAAAAAATATACTCTCTGGGCGGCTAGGTGGCTAAGTGAATAGAGCACCATCCCTGGAGTCAGGAGGACTTGAGTTCAAATTTGATCTCAGACACTTCACACACACACACACACACACACACACACACACAACTAGCTGTGTGACTTTGGGCAAGTCACTTAACCCCAATTGCCCTACCTTCCCCCTCCAAAAAGCAAATATATATATATACTTTTATGGAAATCCTTGTTTTATTCCATAAATTAAAAATTAAATAAAAAAATTTTTTTTAAAAAGAAAGAAAATACCCAGAACCTGGAGATGTAGTCATAGATATGCATACATCTCTCACAAAGCTCTCCAAGAGAGGTTACAGAGAGGTTCCCTCTATCTGTTACATCTTATTCTAGTAAATTATTCCTTATATCTAATCTAAATCAAATCTCTCATTATAGATTCAGAGATTAAAGTTTTTATTGGTGGATTCTTCAACTTCCTCTGGAATTGAAAAGGCAGAATTTGTTTTTAAACAAATGAATCAAATCTCTTGTTTTTGCCTTGGTACTCTATATTATTTTGTGATTTTTGACAATAGAACTCTTAAATGAATCCTTGCCTCCTAGAGTTATCTACACTTAAGGATCAAAAGTGTACATATTTGTTTGTGGTAGCAGGAGCAGGAGAGAATTGTGGATCAAAAGCTGTTCTAAGTTCAAGGGGAAGGATGCATTTAGGGAGGGTTAATAAATCCCTTCTCACTGGTTGTTCTGCAACTTTTTCTCCCACCTTCCCAAAGCTGTTCCTGTTCTCACACAGACACCACTCACCCCCTAAACAAATTAAAACAGTTGTGCCATACCTTTGATCAGAAAAGTGTCAAAATAAGCTCAGCCAAGAAGTCATTCAAGTTGGCTTAATAGAAAGTTGCAAAGGGATTTTTAGATGGGTAAGGTCACTCTGTGAACCTCAGGAAAATTACTAGGAAAAAGCTAATTTCTGCTTTTTATAGAGATTATCTTCTTAGGTCACAAAATTATTCTGAATAGGGAGAAAGGTCCTTTGGGATGTAAATGTAGAGATGTATTAAAATAAATATATAATTGTGTTTTCATTGCCAAATTTAATTCAACAAAGAATTTATAGCATATATTCCTAATATGGCACTGGTCATGTCTCCATCAGCATGGCAACCCAATTTAATGAGCCCTAGATCTTCACTTTCAAAATATATCACCAGGATCTGTATTTTTCTTTGCTTCATTTTATACATTGAGGTCAAGAAGTCCTACTTCCAAGTATGTCAAATAAAGTGACATTTTATACCTAGTGTATTCTGATCCAGTACCAAGGATACAAGAAACCCCTACAATATCTATGTAATATATTTAAAAATCATATCAGTTAATATTAAATGTTATGTTAATGACAAATATATGACCTCTTTCCTCTACTTCCTATATCCCAATATACACATGGATTTGAGAATGGTTTGATCAGGTTTTCACTGGCAATTTCATCCAAATAAAGCTATTGGAGTGGGGAAAAAAAAGGACAATTAAAAAAGAGATCCTGACCAACATAAGCCATTTTGTTTTCTTTAGTTAAATTCAAAGTTCTAGTGGTTTAGATAAAAAGATTAGGTATCAAAAGCAATGCCTCTTCTAATTATAACATTCTCTGACTGTCTTGAAATATATTTCCATACTTCTATTCATTTAATCTTTCATTGGACCTCAGTTTCTCCATCACTGAAAGATCTTAGTCAATTCTTTAGCACCATCAAGGATGCAGAATGGTTAAAAAAAATTGAAAAAGGTCTATTCCCTTATCCTGACTCACTCTAGAAAACATTCACCTAATGTGAGTTCAAGTTCAATAAACCAAAACCATCAAAATAGATAAACGTCTAACTTTAGGCTTAGAAGGAATAAACATTCAAATGATTTATAATTTAGGGATGAGATATAAACTCAGGGACAATAGCATTAGCCAATTGGTTGAGAGGGATAATTGAAAGCAAAACTCACAATCTCAATCCCAAATCCAGGGTTTCATGCAGGGGTCTACCAAGACTTTCTCCACTTTCCCTGGACCTGCAGAGAAAACTGTAAAGCCCATAAACTTTGCCTTCTCAAATTTTGAATTCAAATACTCATACTTAATCAAATGTAGGAAACTCAGCTAGTGTTTCTTTGGCTCTGACATCACAATAATAATGATGATGAAAATAAGTGTTTGTGTCTGTACCCCATTGAAAGAGTAGAATGAGATAGTAATAATTATGTTTTCTACCCTTCATAAACAGATGACAGATCTCCGTACTATAAATACAGACTCCATAATATTCTCAAAAATTTAACAAATAAGCATATTGGAACTATAGTATTATCACAGATTGTACTGTTGCCTACAATCACTTGGGCATAACATTGACCCACAAAAATTTAAGAACTACAGTGTTCTTAATAGATGGCATCATACCTAGATGCTCAGAACTCCCAGGCTATGTAGAATGAAAGTCTCAAAATATACAGATCAAATAGGAGGAATCAAAGCCGCCTATGACAGAATGACATACATATCAACCCCATCATCCTGTCTGCTACTGTTGTTGCCCTGAGGATACTATTGGAGTTAAAAAGCCTGCAGAAGATGAGCTTACATCCCGATATGTTTATTCAACTACAAAAAAGGAATCATTTCATCCACCATTAAACATAAAAGAACCACAGTAGGATAGTAACTTGTTAGCTAGACCTTTGACATATAGAAGGAGGATAATAACAACGGCAAAAACAAAGACATTTATACAGCTTTGTTAAGGTGAACAAAGCACTTTACAAACAGTATCACATTTGATCTGGCTCTGATTCCCTGGAAGGACAGGTTATTTGCCCTTGTGGTTTGAGGAAGATATATCACTGGTGGGGAGGTATAGGGGGAAGAATGGAATGGAGGTTAGATTATTTACAGTGTTAGAATTGGTCACATATTAGTGTTACTTTCAAATATTTTGTTACTTCCGAATTTATACTTTCATAGAAAAGCAATAAACATGTGGTTTTACATTCATTTCAAACTCTTTACTCTCTGGCTATAGACATTCTTTTTAAAAATAAATTAAAATTTGCAATTAATAAGCATTTATTTTCTCTCCTTCTTATCTCTTCTCTCCAACTGAAAAAAATAAAACCCTTGCAACACATATGTGGTCTAGCAAGAAATTTGTTTTTATGCATCTGGCAGAAGATTGACCTATAAAGACCCTTTCACACCTGAGGATTTTTGCTCCACTGGTTTTACACAACAGCCAGTTAGTCAACAAACTTTTATTTTATATATATATACACATACATGTATGTGTGTATGCATATATGTACATATTACATATATGTTCATTATATATTACATGTATGCATATATTACATGTATCATATATACCATGTATGCACATATGTACATATTACATGCATGGTCATTACATATATCACATGCATGCACATACACTACATGTATTGCATCTATTACATGTATGCATATATGTACACATCACATACATGTTCATTACATGTATTACACGCGTGTATATATGCATATATGTACATGTTACATACATGTTCATTACATATATTACATGTATGCGTATATATTACATATATATCTTTATGAAGCATTGCCTCTGTGCCAGGCACCGTGGTATGCATTAGGGATACAAAGAAAGGCAGAAGACAGCCCCTGCTCTCCAGGAGCTCGCAGTTTAAGCAGGGAGACAACACGCAAACAGCTCTGTACAACGCAGATATGCACAGGATAAATGAGAGATTATCGATAGAGGGAAAGCACTGGTATTAACAGGGGTGGGGAGAAACATCTTGTAGGAGATGGAATTTTACCTGAGGGAAGCCAGGGAAACCAAAAGTACAGATGAGGAGGGAGAGTTCTAGGAATGGGAGACAGCTGGTGAAAATGCCTCGAGTCAGGAGATGCTGCCAGAGACATGCTATAGACACTTCTCAAAAAGCTTCCCAGGAAAAGTCCTACAATCACCCTCTATCTTATTATTAAGGTCACTTCCTTCATGGATCAGTAAAAAAAAAAATTAGGTTTTGTTCTGCATCTTGAATCCATCATCTCCCTTTTAGGAGATAGGTAGCATACTTCATCATCAGTCTTCATGAATCATGGATGGTCACTGCATTGATCAGAGTTCTTAAGTCTTTCAGAGTTGTTTGTCTTTACAATTCTTATTGTACAAATTATTTTCTTAATTCTACTCACTTCACCCTACATCAGTTCATACAACTCT
The DNA here is from genome assembly GCF_028583685.1 of Petaurus breviceps papuanus. Lineage (NCBI taxonomy): Eukaryota > Metazoa > Chordata > Mammalia > Diprotodontia > Petauridae > Petaurus > Petaurus breviceps. Next base: position 42,591,672 of record NW_027187419.1, on the reverse strand, counting down.
TTCCAGTTTTCTCTGAAATTGTCCTTTTCATCATTTCTTTGGGAACACCAGTATTAACATTATATTTATATACCATAGTTTGTTCAGGTATTCCCCAATTGATGGGTACCCTTAGATTCAAGGTCTTTACTATTATGAAAAGAGCTGCTTTAAATATACTTGTACCTATATGTGCTTTTTCCTTTGATCTCTGTGTATAATCCTAGTAGAGATACCACTGGATCAACAGTTTGCTGATTTTGTGGTTGTTTGGGCAGAGTTTTAAACTTCTTTCCAGAACAGCTATGCCAATGGCCAATGCATAGTTCCATCAATAGTTCAGTACTGTAATGTACCTGTTTTGCTGTAACCCATGTAGAATTTACCATTATCTTTTTCTGTCATCTTTCCCAATCTGATTGATGTAAGATAGAATCTCAAAGTTGCTTTAATTTGCATTTCTCTAATTATTAATTAGTAATTTGTTACACTTTTTTCATATGGTTGTTGATACCTCATATTTCTTCCTTAGAGAACTGCCTTTTCATATCTTTTGGCCAGTTATCAATTGAGGAATGGCTCTTTCTCTTATACATTTAAATTGATTCTTTACATATCTTGAAAATAAAACCTCTAACAGGGAAACTTACTGCAAAGATTTTCCTGCCAAGCCAGTTACCAATTTCCCTTCTTTTCTTAGCTGCATTGATTTTGTTTGTGCAAAAACTATGTTATATAATCAAAATTTGTCATTTTATCTTCTGTGATTTTTCTATATTTTTATTCATGAACTCTTCCTCTACCCATTGATTTGAAGAGACATTTCTTCCTTTTTAATATAGTATCTACTATATGTTAGCTACTGTGCTATATGCTTTACAAATTTGATAGAGGTCCTTACAACTCTGGGAAAAAGTATCCCCATTTTACAGATGAGAAAACTGAGGCAAACAGTGATTAAGTGACTCATTTAAGGTCACACAACTAGTGAGTGTCTGAGGCTGGATTTTAACTCAGATTTTCTTAATTCTAGTCTCATTATGCCACTTAGTTGCCTTAATGAAAGATAATTGATTGATTGAGGGCTAATCTATGCATAAGGGAGATGTAGGTTCAAGTCTTGCCTATGACACATATTAACCAAAAGATCATAGGTAAATAAATAGCCTAGCCCCCAGTGTTTCAAGAAGTTTTCTGACACCATACTTTACAAGATAGCTGCTAATCTCCTTTGGTAGAGGGAATTCCATTCTAAACACTTTCCACAGTAAATCAGATGTTTATTTATAATAAGGCTGCATAAGAATGAAAGTGTTTAGAGGGACCATATTGTAATAATGTAGAATCAACCTTCTAAGTTAGGATTTATGAAGCCTACACTCATCAATTTCCTGTGTCTCAGGAGTTTAAAAAAAAGTTTAAACCTTTGTGAATCCGAGGTAACATTAGCTTTTCTTCATGTTTATAAAATTCACACACATGAATAGGAAGCTTATAGCAATGGTTAAAATGATCTTAATGACATTATTTGAAATGCATACTAGAGGCAGGTAACCATCTTCAATGTATGGAGTAGTAAGGTAGCTATCTCAAGGTCACTTTGTCAAAGGCAGGACATATTTTTTCCTCTAGCAAGGCCAGTTCCCTGGGGGGAACTGTTTAGAGCAAAGTGATGTCATGGTGGGGGAGGAGGAGAAAGGTGGTGGAAGTCATTTGGTCATTGTGTAGGCCAGAGTTGTATTTTTCAGGTACTTATATGGGCTTCTGTTAGGAATAGGTTTATCCAATGGAAGGAAGCTCCTCTTCCTGTTATGTTACCTCAGCAAACATATTTAGGCTTTGAAAGTCCCTCTGAGTCCCCCATTCATTCTCTTGTGTGTCATTTTCTCCCTCATATCACCTAGACTTGTTGAACATAAATTTTTCTTCCTGAGGGCCAGAGTGGGACGTGGGAGGGGAAAGCTAGGAGCTTAGTTTTAACCTATATTCCCATATAACCTATATGTCCTTGTCTATCACATGAGATGGGAGGATGTAGGGTGAGAGCCATGGAAATCAGCCACCTTTGGGTGATGTCAACTTTAGGAAGCACCTTGAACTACTCTGAGGGGAAAAAAAAGACAGCATCACCTCTTTTTGAGGCCTAGCCTTGTTCAGGGAGCACAGGCTAGCTGCCCAGAATGCTAGGAGATTTAATTCTGATTTCTCTGTCGAGGTGGGGAGGAGGGAAGGAGTGGGAGGCAGGGTCTAATTACCTCTGACCAAAAGGATGGGCAAATTTTCCATGACATAAGGTCATGAGCAGAAGTTCCTAGGAAAGGAATTAGGGGTTTGCTGACACCACTGGGGGACAGGCTTGGGGTGGGAAAGAGATAGAGCTCAGCCATTCAGCTTTCATTTCTCCTCTGCCTTACTCCAGCTACTTTGTTGAGTCTTGAAGTATTTGGGGAACGTTATTATCCAGTAACCATTTTTTATTTCTTTGCTGACCTTAGTAGACCACTGTCCTCCCTGCTTCTTGGCAGGGAGGGTGAGGGTGACCTGAACGTACCTTTTCCTCTGTTTGATGTCCTTCTTCAATTCTCTCAGGACACTATTTCATCATCCTTATGCACATAATTATAAACTGACTTGTTGCATTATTGTTATTTGACTGTGTCCCTCACCTTCTCTATTAAAATTAAAACCTCTCTGAGGGGAGGTACTTGCACCACTTGTATCTGTAAGGCCTATTATTAGCACAGGACTATGCAGTGAGTAGGTAGTTAATAAATATAAAAATGGAACTTGTTGAATTTTGCCTCAGGTATTCTACCAAACCAATCAGCTTGTCCTCTGGTACATCAAGCTTTTCTCTACGTCCCTTAAACTCTGATCTTCCTTTATGTTGATCACCCATTCCCATGTCCTCCTATGAGTTTTTGGATTATTCTAGATGGCACTTTGGAGAAAGTTGAGAATTTCCATTCATAAAAGAGTTTACAGCAGAATCAGCTACAATTCCTAGAAATTAAGGATAAGGTTGGTCTCATTCAAAAACCCACTTGCTTCCTCACACTCTGCCACCAGAAACTAGCTCCTTGCAACCAAGATCAAAGTTCTCCTGCCATAGGCCAGTAGTTTACAACCCCATTGTGTAAACAGACCTGGTTCTCTTATCTTGAGTAATTGCCCTTTAATTGGGCCTCCTTGGGAGCAACCCCCCACTTACCCACATATCCTTCATCTCTCTTTTCCACCCCTACATGTGTTAGTTTTTGGAAGTGCTTACACAGAAATAGGCCCTCTCCCCTTTCTAGGACTTTCACTCAGAAGGCCTAGTTTGTTTTACTTTAACAACAGTGGTTAGACATAGTGGGGTTTCTTTTAGTATAAGAATACTGAAGACAAGCTGGTATGCAGTCTGGGATCTGTGTCATGGAGACATGGGAGAAATTCAGATTACAAATGCTGCCAGACAGAAGTCTTCCTGGGGCTTAGGTTAGGGATGGCCACTAATAGAAATGACTTTGCTAGAAATGAAGTTAGGGTCGGAACCTGAGATAAAGAGATTAAACTCTACAAAAAATAACGTCCTCCATTCTCAAAGAGCTGAGAGTCTATTAGGGGGGTGCATTTTAGAAGTGAACTCTATATGTATGGGAGTACTTTTACCCTCTGCAGAGGTTGTCTATCTCAGGTCCTCTCCACACTTTGAACATTTTGGAAATGAAGGTGATATAAGAGCAAAAGAGAAATAAGGTAAAAAATGCAATGCAATACAATACAGGTGAATATATCTTTTCAAATGGTTCAATGTCAGAAACCGATGGTGATTTTATCAGTGAACATGACATTAAACAGGAGTTGCAGCTCTACCCTAAGAATGATGGGACATTTCCAATTGACTTGTCTCCCCCATTAGAATATGAGCCCTTTGAGAGTGGGTACTGTCTTGCTTTTCTATTAACATCCCCAGGGATAGACACAGTACTTTGCACATAGTAAACACTTAACAAATTCTTCCTTTATTTATTCTTTTAAGGTTCTCATAACTATTGGATTTCTCACACAAATGTCTTTTTTCTGTGATTTTCAGTCCACATAAGAAAGGGGCAGTCCCTTATAAGATTATTCTATATTTGTTATTCTATCAGTCATGTATTCTATACACAGTTTTCCTTATTACCTTATAGCGTCCTAAATGGTCTTCAGGCATCTAGTCTACCTCATCTCCAATTGATCATTCAGACCAGTGTAATTTCTGACCACCTCATTCCTCTACTTAAAAATCTTCAGTGTCTCCCCTTGCCCATTAAATAAAGTATAAACTCCCAGTCCTGGCATTGAAAACCCATCACAATCTGGCTCCAACATATGTTTCTGTCTCATATTACTGCCTTCCATCTTTAGGCCCATTTTTATACCATCTGCCATGGCTGGTAGAGACTCTCTTCTCACTCCTCTCTCCCTCATCTCTGTCTGCTGAAGTCCCTTTCTTCCTTCAAAACCCAATTCAGTTGCCACCTTAACCACGAAGCATCTCCATTGCAGGTGAACATGATCGCTCTCTCCTCAAATTTCTCATGGCTGTTTTCTGGATCTTTCCCTAGCATCTCATGGAATCTAAAAATTTAGAGCTCAGATGGATGGATCTTAGAGGTCATGTCATAGACCAGCTTTCTCGTTTTTCCAGTGAGGAAGCTTATACTGTCAGTTGTATCAATGGTTATTTGTATATATGTTTTATCCCTCATCCTTTAGTTTGTAAACTCCTTCAATCTTGGTATCCACGTATAAGATTTGAACTGAATAGTGTCTGGATGATAAATCTTTAAGAAAAATCAGCTTTTAATTGACATGCTCACTGTATGAATTACTCTTTCTCCAGATATATAACATTGCCCTACTTCCAAATGACTGAATTCTGGGAATTGGAGATACTAAGAATTCCTTCACTCAGATTCTTATGAATTCTTACATAGAACTATACCCCACAATCTTGTGTCAATCTCTGTATTCCCCTTTATGGGATGAATCAGAGGTTACCATAGAACCCTAATTATGTCACTGCCTGAGAGGCTTCAACTTCACATCAAATCAGGGACTTCTCTGTGATCCTGGTGGCCAGATGCTGCCATTTAGCATAGACTTCAGCCAAGATCAGTCTCAGGGAGTGTCAAAGCCAGGAGTTGTGACCTGACCTTTAACAAATAGCCTTTCTCACCTTGCAGTCTTTTCAGCAGCTCACTGATAGGAGCCTAATATTCAGCTGAGTCTTGATTCCCAAGTGTGGCCTCTGATGTTATCATCTGAAGAGTCAACCAGACTGCCTGGACTGCATCAGCACTAAGCTTTGCATGTTCCTACTGGGGAGAGAAGCTATCTCCTTGGTCATATCTCAGCTGTGGGCCATAAGAAAAGTGTGCTCCAGGTCTATGCTGGAAGTAGAATTGTCTCCTTTGGAGCTTTCTCTTAACTTCAAATCCTTTTCTGTTTGAAGCCTTTACTCAGTGTGTCTGACCTGCCACACAGTCTCAATGCTAGGGTTTCTTACCTGGAAATCCATGGACCCCCAAGGATAGATTTCAGGGTGTGTGTGTGTGTGGGGGGTGTTGTCTGTGATCTTGAATGGAAAAAAATCGTTTTAATATAATTGGCTTCCTTTGTAATATATAATATTTAATTTTTACATTTAAATAAAAAGGAATTTTAAATGTCAATAACAACATTTAAATTTTTGCACTTCACAACATTATTTTGAGAAGGGTCCATAGCCTTCACCAAGCTGCCAAAGGTATCCATTGCACAAAAAGGTTAAGAGCCTCTGCTCTATGCACTGGGGTCTTGGAGACCAAGTCTCAGCTTCATCACTCATTGTTTAAACAGATTTCCTGACCTAGAGTCTAAAATTAAAATGCCCTTTTCCCAGTTTCCTACTCCGACTGGCCTCCCCCTCCTGATCTCTGCACCACCCTGGTTTTTCTCCTCCTCCTCCCCTAGCTTGACGCGAGTGCCCTTTATAGATACTGAGTTACTATTGTGTCCCCTCTTAGTCTCCTATCTCCTAAGATGAGACAGCAATCTTCCTTCCAGTTAACACCCCACCCATATAAGATAGTATCCTAGTGCCCATCTCTTATGTGCCAGCCTGGCTGACTACAGCTTCTGCTGTGACCTTTAAAAATTAACATTTTCTAATACATTTTGGATCTTTAAAGGGCTTCACAGTCACTTGTAAGGAGATAACCCTTCTAGTGTCCCTCCGAGACACAAGGAAAGGAGCCTGGTTATCTTCATGTTTCTAAAGCAGTGGTGAGAAGTTGGGTGATTGCTCAATCATTCAGTGAGCCAGTACCCACTGTTGAAGGGGCCAGTTGATAGGACTTAGGCCTAGAAGGGGCCTTGAGATTGTTGAAGCCAGCCTCTTCATTTGACCTCTGAAGAAATTGAGACCCAAAGTGGTGAAATAAGGTAGCCAAAGTCACCTAATCAGTAAAAGCAGAAAACAGGGTTCAGATTTGGATGTATTCAAGTCTCCTCTCCTCTCCACACTGGAACTATGTTTTCCTCTCAACAAATCTCTGATGTAATAGCATAAGTATAATCAGTCTTGTCTGAAAGAGGAGTAGTGAAATGTTTCAGTGATTTGTCGAGAGTCACACAGCTGGTAAACATTTGGGAGAGAGCAGAATTCAAACCCAGTTCTTCTTACTCTAAAACTAATGTTTCAGAATGGAAGAAATTACAAATTCCAATTAAGTCTCTCTACCTAATGTATTCATGAATAGGGTTCTGAACTTCTCTGGGCCTCAGTTTTCTCTCCTTTCTAAAGGGGAACACTGATATCTTGCTTCTGGGTACCACTGTGAGAAAAAAAAACTGAAAAAGAAAAAAAAATACTTTATGGTATTATATAAATAGTAAAATCTATCATATATGTGTATGTATATGTATATACATATGTATACCAGTATTAAAGTATTAAAGTAAGTTGTTGGCTTCCTATGAACAAATACTGAACTCCTGAATCAGTCTAACCATTATCCAAATGCATTCCATTGGTCACAACCTGTTGAAATATGAATATGTATATACATACATGCATAAAACACATATATGTGTAGTACTTATGTGCAAGCTGTATTATCTCTCCTGTCAGAGTGAATGGATCAGCACAAATTATAAAGAGATGAAATGTTACAAGTGGACAGATGAAAAAATTTGAATTCAGAGTGGTTAAGTGATTTGCTTAATGTTGCACAGCTATTTGAGTGAAGAACTAAGACTTTGCAGATCTTCTACTTCCCGGTTTAATTCTCTTTCATCACTCCATGATACAGTAAATCACTGTTCCTGGAAAACAATTGGAAAAAATTTAAATAACATTTACAAAGAACTTTTACAAAGTTAAGCACTAAAAGTATTTTCCTTACAAAAAATGGTACGGTAGCTTCTACAAACATTATTATTCCCATTTTACAGACCAGAAAACCAGCTTGGTGACTACATAGTCCAGAACGCAAAAGTTAGTGGTATTAAGTGTAGACTTAAACTCAGGCCTTTGGACTCTAAAGAAAGTATTTTTTTCTGCCACACCCTGTTCATGGTGTACCAAGGATAGCACCCATGTATTAGTTCAATACTGTCAGTTTTGCAGGTGGGTTTTTTAAAAATAGAGCAGTTCCCTCACATTCAAAAGTCATATTATGACAAATACCATCATTGAGAAAATTTTTTTGTTGTGTCCTAAATATTTGGATCATAAGGTGAATCAAAGACAAGATAAACATCTATTCTCACATAATCTACTAAAGTCTCAATAGCACATATAGCAGAATAGACTTGGATATACGTTTATGGGTGTATAAACAAAATATACAAAATACATATATACACATAATCATATATGTATATATATATGTGTGTATATATACATACATGCATGTATATATATATGCATATACAAAATAAAAATGCTAGTTGACAATTTTGCTAGAGAAAGGCAATACTTATATTTATATATACTCCATCTCTTTGCTTTTGTCATTTTTTCTAACTGTCCCCCATGCCTGGAATGCTTTACCTCCTCATCTCCTCTGACTTCATTTTAGTCCCACCTAAAATCCCATCCCAGCCTTTCCCAGCCCCTCTTAATTTTTAACAATTAATAACTCTCTTATTTACTTCCTATTTATCCTATATATAGCTTGTTTGTATATTTGTTTGCTTGTCATCTCCCTAATTTGATTGTAAGATCCTCGAGGGCAAGGACTGTATTTTGATTATTTTTACATTCTCAGAACTTAGTATAGGGCCTGGTCACATGGTAGGGGCATGACTAACTGACACATACAGTTTCTATATCACGGGACCTATATTTGGCCTTAGGCCAAGGACCCACCTAGTTTTACTCAGAGAAGTTCATCACCAAATTGGCTTCAGAGTGTTGAATTCTGTGGCCACAGAAACTCTTTCATTTTGCTTTTCCTTTAATAATATTTTAATCTTTCTGATTATATGTAAAGACAGTTTTCTACATTCATTTTTTGGAAAGATTTTGAATTCCAAATTTTTCTCCCCCCCCCCCGCAAGGCGGCAAGCAATTTAATATAGGTTATGCATGTGCAATCATGTAAAACATTTCCACATTAGAAACTCTTGAAGACTATTTACAGAGCTATTTTGGTGGAGGAACACCCATACAGAAAAAATTATGGATCTTTGAAGTATTCAGATGGATAGATAGCTATAGAGATGTTTCTATGTATGCCTTATTTTGTTTTGCCTACATTCATGCTTCATAAAGTTCCTCTTCCAATGCCTCACCATAATGTGGGTGTGACCTCAGGTTCTTGAAAGTTAAATAATAAAATAATAAATTTTTACAGTTTCCAAGACAGTGGAAGGGATTTGAGTCTAAGTCTAGTGATAAGTTGCACATCAAAGGACCAATCTGCTAAATTCAGTGACTCTTCATTAGGGAAAGAATTGATCACCAAGTGATGGATATTTTCAAGCCAGATCAACTCATTATAAAATCCACTTCCAAGGAGGGAATGCCCTTATTGATGAAGTTATGAATCCTGGTGGTATTTACATTTTTGGCTTTGTTTTTGGACCAGATCTGTGAGAACTGTAATGTTAAGGATGAACACAATGGATTTAGAGTACAATGCTGCTAAAATTAAGTTGAATAAATAGGAAAGGACTAGGGAGGTCCTTCAATGGAAGACTGAGGAATTTGGACTTCAATTTTCAACTATGGAGCCAATAGTACAGATGGTACTTTATATGGTTCTTTATATGCAAAAGCACATGATAAATGCATACATTGTTATATAAGATACATATAAGAAGGTCACTAGATAGGAGTAGCAAGGAACACTTCCCAGAGGAGGTGGCATTTGAATTTGGCTTCACAGGATAGGTAAGAGTTCAGTGACAAGGAAGGGGAGGGTGGGCATTCCACACATAGGGAATATTCTATTCAAGGGCACAAAGTCAAATTTCAGGAGACAGAGAACTGTCCAATATATCTGAATCTATCCATATGTCCATATGTCCAATGTGACTGAAGCACAGAATGGAAACATAGACTAGAGAGGATAAGGCCAGAGCAAAGCAAACAAAAGAGTTAGTTAACTATTGCAAAAGTTCAGGCATGACAGGGTGAGGGTCAGGTTTAGAGTGCTGATACTATGTATTTGTTGTTCAGTCATTTCCAGTCGTGTCTGACTCTTTGTGACCCAGTGGGGATTTTCTTGGCAAAGATACTGGAGTGGTGTTTCATTTCCTTCTCCAGCTCTTTTTACAGACAAGGAAACTGAGTTAAGTGACTTGCCTAGGGTCACATAGTAATAAGTATCTGAAGCTGTATTTGAGCTCAGGTCTTCCCCACTCCAGGACCAGCACTTTTTCCATTGTTCCACTTAGCTGCCCTGATCCTATGTGCTGAAAAAGAATAATTGATCTGAGAAACAATTCTAGGGAAGAAGCAATGTGATCTGTAGTGTGGATGCAGGGAACAAAGGGTGAAGGTGAAGGAAGAATAAAATATGATGTTAAGATTTTAAGACTGTGTGGTTGAGTTTGGTATCATTCACAGATATAAGGAAGTTTAGACTGATAGGTAGGGAGGGGAAGATAGTGAATTCAGTTGTAGACACGTATAATTTAAAGTAATAGGAAGACATCTAGGTAAAGAGATCTTATCAATGGTTGGAGATATGATGAGAGGCTAGAGATAGAGATTTGAGAGTCACTGCTAGAGAAATGATAATTGAAATTCTGAGCCAAAATCTATTTACCAAGAGAAATGATATCATGTGATAAGGGCAGAAGCCTGAGAACCTAGTCTTAAAGAATGTCCACAGTTTGAGGGCAGAAAAGGAAGGGTCACAAAACAAACAAAAGGAAGAGCTGGAGAGGTAGGAGAACCAAACAGTGTAGTGTCACAGAACCCAAGGCAAGAAAAGAGAGTACCGACTGTTTTGTTCTCTGTATCTCTATCTCCAGTGGTTAACACAATGACAGAGCACCTATCTGTAGTATGTAGGTGCTTAATAAATGCTTGTTGCTTAGTTGATGGATTTCAGGAAGGAAGGGTTAACCAGAAGCAGGTAGCTGCTAGGTAGTTAAGAGTGGAGGTGGGTGGCTAGGTGGCGCAGTGAATAAAGCGCCGGCTCCGAGTCAGGAGGACCCAAGTTCGATTCTGGCCTCAGACACTTAACACACACAAAAAAACTAGCCGTGTGACCTTGGGCAAGTTACTTAACCCCAATTGCCCTCCAAAAGGTGAAGAAGAAGAAGAAGATGAAGATGATGATGATGGAGGTTTTCATGGCCTTGACAACACAGGTGGCTAGTCAAAGAACACACAGATTTGAAGTGTTCTCCTCATATCAACTCTCTTAATTCCACTGCTCAGAAATCCCATAGTTTCCCCAGAAAAGCCACAAGAGCAAATTTCTTTCAAGTGACTGTCCATAGGGTGTTCTGTACTCTGCTGAGTGTTTCACTCTCTCCTCCTCTTGAAGGGGAGACAGAGTATAACTTTTAGCTAGCACCTGAGCACTGGTTTTGCTAGGGATAATTACTCTGTTAGCTGCATGGGGATTTATCTTCTCTTCCCATCTTTCCCCAGATCCCTCAACAAATCCAGCTGCAGGTTCTTCTCTGCCAAACTCTGCTTTCCCTTTAGGTCCCATTTCCATCCTTTACTCCTCTATTATTTTTCTCCTCTTTACATTTCACTCTCCTCTCACTGAGCCCTCAAAGGGTCATTTCCTTAAATATCCTTTCCTGCCCCCCCTCCCAAAAAAACTACGATGGGAAGAGAAAAAAGGCAGAAAATCTTCTAACATACCAACAACACTGTGTTTATGTAACATATTGAGTGGTTGTTTAAAGCATAGGTAAGAGTGTGATTGGTAAAACTTGGGAGGGAGGACATTTTAGGCACGAGGGAATCACCTAAATAAAGGCATGGGGGAGAGGGATGTATCTATGCACCTACACATGCATGTAGATAGCATGTTTATATGTGTATATATGTGCACATATATTGTGTGTCTTCCTGTGGTTTCATTGGTATATGGTATTTCCAGTGAGGAAGTTGCCTTTACTAATTCAGGTAAAGCAACTGCTTTGCAATTTAGGCTTAGAGTATTATCTAGGTCAAAAAGAGGGTAAGTAACATTCCTAGCCACAGTGCCAGAAGGAGTCAAGCATCAGGGATTTGAACCTAGGTGCTAATTTATGTATGTGTATATATGCACACACATGTATATACACGTGTGTGTAAACATACATTTATGTAGATGCTTTTGTGTAGTGTACATGTGCATTGTTGTATACATGCATGTATATATATTCAAATAAATAAATTATTCCATGTCACTCCTGTGCCTTTGCATAGGCTGCTCCCTAATGCTGAGAAAGTCTTCCTTTTTTTTTGGGAGGGAGGAAGGCAAGGCAATTGGGGTTAAGTGACCTACCCAAGGTCACACAGCTAATGTGTCAAGTGTCTAAGGTCAAATTTGAACTCGGGTCCTCCTGACTCCAGGGCTGGTGCTCTATTCACTGTACCGCCTAGCTGCCTCTTGAGAATGTCTACTTAACCCATTGTCATCAGTTGAATTCTGAGCCATAATTTAAACCAAAACTTAGTCAGTTATATACATGCACATTGATGTTATTTTAGAAGTTTTCTGCACCTTTTCCTTCCTATTTACATTTTCACATATGTGTAACAATGTGTGTATAGAACACGGGTTATGCCTAAATATACACACATCTATGTATATCTGCACATACATATAAATAGATACACATATACATACATGCATGTGACAGGTAGCAAATTTTAGTACATAGAGAACTGGCTTTGGAAACAGGAAAACCTGGGTTCAAGTCCCATCTCTGATGCATACTGACAGTGTGACTCTGGCCAAGTCACTTACGGTCTTGATGCACAGGCATTTCTCTAAGACCGTAAGTCACAGAGTGGGTGCATATCTACATTGTGAGAAGGAGCTCTGCACTGGCACCCCCCTATACTAATGAGATTTGATCAAAATTCAGTATGAAGCAAAAAAGAAGCATGTGCTTTAATTCCTATTGTCAGTCCCTTATCATATCACCAATTGTTTTGTTATTACTTTCAGGTTTACATGTCCCCAACTGAACATGGCTATCTTCTCCAACATTTTTAATGGATTTCCCTTTTCCCTCTGCCTCTCCATGTTTTGCCCATCCTTCAGAATTCAGCTGAAGTCTTACCTTATCCACATGAATTCATTGTGCACATAGATCTCTCATTTTCTGAACTTCTATTTCTACAACTAACCTTCATACTTCATTTGTTTACTGCCTGTCTTCGTGACTTAACTGTTTCATGAGTGGGTCTAGGATCATCCTACTTAGGGTTCTTAGCCCTTTTTATATCATGGAATCCTTGGGCATTGGGGACAGGTTATGCACTCCTTCTCTGAACACTATTTTTAAAGGTATAAAATAATGTCCACAGGAAACCAGTCATATTGAAATAATGGTAGATCTCCTGAAATCTGCTTCTGGATACTAGAGGATCTCAGGTTCAAAACCTTTGTACTAAATTGTATGCTCTTGAAGGACAGGAAATACATTTTATGCTTAGAATCAAACCACCATAAAATCAATAACATCACTATGACAAAATGGACTAGAATTTGTTTCTGGGACATCACTGTTTTTTTAAGAGAAATTAAAGGTTGGAGACCACAAATTTTTGAACTCTTTGTATCCTGCTTCTTTCTTCTGAACCAGGACAGTTTCATAATGAATTGGAACAAATGATGTAGTTGTTCCCTTGAGTAAAAATGCCATTTTCATATTTTTGAAATGGTTATTAAGTAAATTCACTAAATGTCTAACAAATATACAGGTGTCTGGACAAGAAAACTATGAAAGGCACATGTGAGCCAAGTTGTTTGTGGTTTTCGATAATAGTTCATTATTATGTCATTTTATAAAAGACTATTCTCTATTCACATTGAGGACAAAAAAAAGAGGAAATTGGAGTCATTGATACAACAAATATTTATTGAATACTACTTTTGTGGGAGAAACCAAAGAAATATATTCACTGCCTTGCTGAAAAGCAAGACACACTCTTGAAACCGTTACAGAATGGTGAAAATGGTATATAATAAGTTGTTCATTTAAATATTTTCAAGTGGAAATGTCAATGAGGTACTTTTAAGACAGATTTAAGAAAGTACTTTTTAAAGGTTATGAAGCTAGCCTTGGGGATGTTTCTTTGGTTTCTTTATCTTATTGGTATATATATATTTCCTCTACCAGTACAGTTGGCAACTCCTCCATGCATTTTCATTCTGTGCAATTTTTTGTCAATGTCTTTTCATAGGTAGAGGATCTGCCAAACACAATGATTCTTGAGATTCTTTTAAAAATTTCATTGGTAGCAGTGAAATATTGGGCTACCTCTTACTCTTTACTCTTAACATATAGCCAGGAATTGATGTCCTCTTTTTCATTAATATATGTCCTTAATGCTAACTTTATGCTGCTTTTCATCAGCAAGCCATCCTTGGTAATAAATTTTAGGCTGTTTACACCCATCAGAAGTATTTTCATTGGGGTGGCCAGGTGGCTCAGCGAGTAAGAGCATCAGCTCCAGTGTCGGGATGACCTGGATCATATCCGGGCTCAGATACTCAGCACCACACCCAGAAATAATAACTGGCCGTGTAACCTTGAGCAAGTTACTTAACCCCAATTGCTTAAAAAAAAAAGAAGTATTTTCATTTCTCTTTGGCTGACCTGCAATTCTGATTCTTCCAAGATAACTATGTCAAAGACTGCTAGATGATGCTAGATGCTAGCATCTAGCAAAGATGCTAGAGAGTTGGAGGGTAAAGAATAGGGTTGTGAACCCAAGACTGGAGTGGCACGCAGGTGCTAGCTGTTCTCTGGGCCTATGTAAAGGCAACAGGAAGTAACCCCAGGGTTGTTGGTGGTTGTTTGGGAGGTTTAGTACTGGTTTGGGTGTGGTGCTAGAACACACACAGATTAAGACCTCTTGAGGAGCAGTAATTTGGTGCATGACATAAAGGTAGCTTTGATTGTGAGAGCTTGGAAGAGTGGAGAGAGAGGCAGAGACAGAGACTGAGAGATTCTGTCAGTGTACGTGGGAGAAAGTAAATGATAGAACAAGAACAGGGGTGACCAGTCCTCACTATACACTGAACCCTAATCAGAAAGAGACTGTGAGAGAATGACTATGCCCTGTACCTCAGTGTCCTTTTCCATATCCCTTTCTCCTCAGCAATATAGCATCTATTGACTATCATTCAAGAACAGTGATGAGAGGATGTTAACCAGATTTGGTCTCCTTCCATTTATTTGAATAGCATTTCTACAGCCCTTCTAGTTTTTTCTAAGGCAGAAAGTGTCCAGGGGTAGGTGTGTAATGAAAAATTATAGGGTTTTACATTTGATGTTCTGTGGTTTGCAGCATATAGTATCAGTGAGAGGATACCAATGCAAAAACTGATGGACTTCTGCAGCAGCAAGCAACCTGGGATTATTGAAAGCTAATATTTAATTTCCCAAATGCAATCCTTTCCCATCCCCATGCTCATTTTCCAACTTAACCAAATAGCCTAACTCAATGGGATGCCCGCTCAACTGCATGTGATGTTGGAGAATATGACTTTTAAAATTTTTTTTGAAGTAGAAAGTTAGGCCAAAGTCTTTTGAGTGAATTTGGGTTTCCATTAGTCAGTTAGTCAGGAGGCATATAAGTGCTTACTATGTGCCAGGAATTCTGTTAAGAACAGAAGATGCAAATATAATCAAAAACAAAGATAGTACCTATACTCAATAAGCTTAGAGTTTAATAGGGGAAGACAACATGTTAAAAAAAAAAAAGCTGAAAAGCAGGGGTTTGGGGAAGGAGGTACCAGAGTAAGGGGCATAGTGGCTTGGTTCAGATCATAAGAGATGATGTGTCTAGGGGCCTTCCTCAAAATGGAGGCTCTATGAAGAAGGCACCAGTGAAGGAAGGAACCCTCAGGAGTAGAGTTAGGAGGCAATGGAAGCATAATAGTTAACTCTAGAAAATTAGGGATGGCTGGTCTTGCGCCCTCCCCTAAAATGGAGGTTCTAGGAAGTACTCACCAAAGAATTCAGAGAATATAGGAATTGGAGGGGACCTGAAAGCCTATCTGGTATAACTCATTCTTATCTAAACTATATAAACATACATCCCACAGCATTACTAAAAAGGGATAGATCTAAGCTCAACTTGAAAACCTTCAGTGAGAGAGGACCTCCCAAGACAACCCATTCCCCATTTATGCATTTATAGGATGTTCTAATATCAAAGTCTGCAACTATTACTTGTTGTTCCTGATACTACCCTCTGGGACAAAGGAAAACAAGTGTAATCCCTCTTCCACATGAAAACTCTTCAAATACTTGAGCACAACTACCATGTCTTCTCCCATTTCCACTAGCTATAGTCCTTGGACTTAGACTCTATCATCATGCTCCCAGGAAATGTCTTCACCTAGTGAATCCCATCAGCTTTGGTGCTCATACCTCTTCAGTACTATTGAAGGAAATGTTTGAGGTTCATTTAAAATCCCTTCTCCATTTCACATTTCACACTGACCATAATACTTCCTCCATGTCCTAGACATGTAATATATGCTTGTACACATACATGTACACCCATACACTTAAGTTAGTCATTTGGATTCATGTGTGTATTTCCATATTTATTCCTTTAAAATTTCCTATTATTAGGACTTAGCCCTTCATTCTAAGCCTGACTTTGTCATCCATCATGGCAGTTATCCTTTTATGCCATCTACAAACTTGAGAAGCGTGTCATTTATGCCTTCATCTGAGACAGTCGAGCATTTATTAAGCACTTACTGTGTACAAGGGTCAAGGGATCTCAGGGATAGAATTGAAAAGATATTGAAGTCCAAAACCTCTTCCTTTTCAGGACCCATGGTAGCAAAGTGACTCGTCCAAGGTTATTCAGATGTAAGCAGTACTTGTTCCAAACTGACTCGTTTAGAACCTCGGCTCTTCCCACTGTCTCCAACTACTTTCCTGCTGATGAGATAACAGCAGATGTGCTCCACTTTGTGTCTGTTTGTTGTACTCCTTCCAATTTCACCTAAGATTCCACGCTGGATGATTAGGCTTTGGAATGCAGATGACTGCTACATCTATCTATCTAGCCCCAGTTTCTCTTCTCGGCTTTAGTATTATAACACCACTGTCTATTGGACATCTCAAACAGTATTTACCATAAGCATTTAAAATGCAACATGAGTCGCAGCATGGTATAGTGTAGGGTAGGGATTAGCATGTCGGACTTGGGGACAGGAAGACCTGATTTCAAATACTGCCTTAAAAACTCATCAGCTGTTTGTGGCTCTGGGTAAGTCACTTAATCTTTGAGCAAAACTTTCTCTCCTGTAAAATAAGGAGATCACATCAATTGTGGGATAGTTGAACAAATTATTGTATGTGAATGTAACAGAATAGTGAAGTACCATTAGAAATGAAATGACATTTTCAGAAAAACCTGGAAAGACTTAGATGAACTTACATAGAGTGAAATGAGGAACTTGGAGAACAATTTATTTAATTAGGTCACAAAGCAAAAATAAACAAAAACCCAACAACTTTGAAAGGCTTAAGAACCTAATAAGTGCCATTTGTTTTTGCTCTTCAGTCATATCTGAGTCTTCATGACGCTGTTTGGGGTTTTCCTGGCAAAAATATTGGAGTGGTTTGCTTCTATAGCTCATTTCACCGATGAGGAAACAGGCAAACAGGGTTAAGTCACACCGCTATTAAGTGTCTGAGGTCAAATTTGAGCTCAGGTCTTCCTGAGCCGAGGCACAGCACTCTAACACACCGAGCCGCCTCGCTGCCCCTACTGAACGACCTAGCTGCCTGATCGGTGCCAGAATCAACCATAATTCCAAAGGGTTAATGAAAAAGTATGCTACCCAGGTCCTTAAGAGAGATGATAGGCTCAGAATGCGGAATTATAGCACGCATTTTCACCTACTGCCCATATGGAAATTTATTTTCTTTAACTATGTACTTATGGTAGAAAGGAGATGGTAGATACTGTCACCAAAACAGACATGAAAAAAATGAAAAAAAAAGATAAGAAAAGGGAAAACAAAAGGAAAAGAAGAAAAGAGGCTTTCTAAAAAAATGTGCAGGACAGCTTTCAAAGTTACATGTTAAATTTATCATATATTTACAATGAAAATCAAGCTGTACACAATAGAGACTTGCAGTGTGTCATGTTTAATTCTCTTTTTCTATTCTACTATTTCTATTCTATTCTATGTCTATGTGGAAATGCACATTTTATCTGGTGTTTGTAAGTTCAGAATAAAAAAAAATGTTTAAAAATTAAAAGAAGTGGGTTGGGCACAGTGAACTGTAAGGTCCCCACAGGCTCTATCTAAATCTGTAATCCTATGATCTTATGTCATAAACAAAGCTCATTATCTCTCCTTTAACCCAACCCGTCTTATGAACTTCTCTATTTCTATGAAGGGCACCAGCATTCTTCTAGTCAGCCAGGTTTGCAACTTAGAGGCATTCTTCATTCTCCTTTGCCCCACATAGAGTATCAGTTGCCAAGTTTTGTTGATCTTATCTGCACATAACCTCTTGCATCTGTCACCTTCTTGCTACTTACACAGTTATAGTTAGGGCTCATGTCCTCATCACCTCTTGCCTACACTATTGTAAGAGCCTTCTCATGAATCTTTCTGTCTTAGGTCTCTCCCCTCTCCAATGGCTCCCTATTATTTCAAGGACTGAATACAGATTTCTCTGTCTGGCACTCATGTTTTCACAACCTGACTCCAGTCCATCTTTCCAGTCTTATTAGAGATCTCTCCTTCAAGTACTCTTTGGTCTGGCCAAAGTGGCCTCACTATTGCTTACACATATGGCTTTATCTTCCATCTTCATGCTTCTGCACATGTTGCCCCCATGCCTAGGATTCACCCTGCCATTTTTGCCTCTTGGGAGCCCAAGTTTATTCAAAACCCAGTGGAGGCCCCACCTTCTACCTGAAGCCTTGCTTGATTTGTCTCAGCTGTCAGTGTCCTTGCCCTCAAACTGCCTTTTGTTGAACCCTCTGTTAGGTCTCACCTCCAACTCCAACTCATTATGTTGTGTCCCCAGTGGGCAGCTAGTCCAGGTTCAAGGCACTCTGTGGATCCATATTCCCCAAACTGGATCTTCCGGAGTATTTACCTTTGACAATCATCTAGTTGACACAATTAGCTCAAGTAAATATATTTATTGTAATAGAATTGGAAGACCAATAGTAACAATGCTAACAAAGCAAAACAAAGGGTTTTCAGTTTCCTGGGCTTCATTTTCCTACAAAGATGCACAGTATCAGTGGGAAAAGCGGGTACAGACAAGGAAGTTCAGTAGAAGAGAGGCAAACAAATGGGAAATGCATATGACCAAGGCAACAGTTCTCTTGGCAATTGATGGCTTAGCTGGGCTTCCTGGATCATTTTCTCTCCTCAACTTGACTTGTGATGGCAGGGCTAATACTCTCATGTAGACAGCTAGGTGGTGCAGTAGAAAGCATGCAGGGCCTTGAGCCAGGAAGACCTGAGTTCAAATCCTACCACAGATACTCACTAGCTGTGTGACCCTGGGCAAGTCACTTAACCCAGTTTGCCTCAGTTTCCTCATCTGTAAGATGAATTAGAGAAGAAAATGGCAAATCACTCCAGCATCTTTGCCAAGAAAACCCCATATAGGGTCACCAAGAGTTGAATGCTACTGGACAACAACAGAAACTCTCTTGACAATCAAAGTCCCTCCTGTATCCTGACTAGGCTTATTCCTCTCTGGGTAAAGTATTTCCTATTTGATGAGTAATTCCTCTCTAAAAGATGTCATGGATCGAAGAGAGAGAAATTCCTTTGCTCATCTCCTGCTGTCCCACGGTAGAGACAAAAGGTATAAGACAAAGAGTAAACCCTCTCAAGAGATGGATTCTTTCTCTAGAGCTTACCCTATTTCCTCTTGCCAGATATCACTGTCCTTAGAACCATCTCCTGCCTCAATGACTTCTTGTTTTTTAAAGCTCTACAAAGGCTGGAGTCAGTTCTCGGCCTGGCAATAGCTAGCCGCTCTCTAATTTTTTTGCTAGGTTAGAGAATTTTTTCGTATCCCATAAAGGAATGACATGGTATAAGCTCTTCTTAATGTTTAAGACGTTAGATTTGGCCCTATTATTGGTCCCTCATCTTCTATGATTTCATCAACTAGAGTTAGAGGAAATCAAAGGGTTATCCTCACCAACTCCACCCTCCTCTATACTGTTACCCTTGTATTTATTTATTTTGTATATATTTGAGATAAATACATATTGTCTTTCCCAAAAGAATGTAGGATCCTTGGGGGGGAGGGGAGATGTTTCATTCTTGTCCTACCTCCAGTGCTTAACTTCCTGCCACAAATTAGTTACTTATTAATCTATCTATTCCCATGTTCTTTTAGTCTCTTCCATGTGGCAGCTCTCTTGCATCTGTCCAACTTCTATAAGAAATGCTGATGGAATCAACCAATGTCTTTACTTTTGACCATTTCTCATTTTTCAGAGTTGACAGCCTGTTTGAACAGATTAGGTTGCAGCTGCTATCATCTCATGCAGTATCTTTTCGACTTTATCCTATTTTTCTAATTTGGTAATGATTGTAACTTTTGCACTAATTAGTTGATGATCTGACTGTACACAGACAGCTGATTCTGAAATGACTGCAACTTCTCTTGCCAGTTGTTTCCTGTCAGTTAAGATAAAGTTGATTCATTTTTGTTCAGTGTTTGCTATGTCCAATACTTGCTTTCTTTCACTATATCCAATATGTTTCTGATGAAGGTATCTGTGGTGTACAAGTGCAAGATGTCTGAGTTGTCTAGAAACTTTTGGCTTCTTTGATTTCTTTACTTCAAACTACATTTTCCAACGTGGTCTTCACTTTCCTCCTCTGCATCTACCTTTGTATTAAAGTTTTCTTCCATCAAGGTATCTGTTGACTTAGTTTAAAGGATCCTATCAAGTTTGTCATAGAATTTCTCCACTTTGTCATGGACAAATATATTTGCACTGCATCCATCTTCTTGGTGATCCCTTATTTCATGTTCATCATGAGTGGTGCAAGGCAAGGGTCTCCCTTGATATAGTATTTCTTGCTAACTTTGAACACAAGATGAAGTCAACTCCAGCAACTTCTTTATTCATACATTTCTCTAAAAAAAAAAGGGCTATGAAATAGTTTTCCGTTTAGGTGCAAATGCATCACTTCTGGTTTCCTTTACAGTTAGATCAGTAGGGTTTGAACAGTTCCTGAAGCACTGTATGATCAAAGGACAGAAATCCAAGAAAATCCTACATCAGTGGTGTGGAGGTGATCCAGAATCTTCTACAGTTGTACCAGTAGAATAAACATTCTGATGAGTTTTGCCATGATAAAAAGACTGATAGATTGGTCCCAATTAAACTTTCTGTCTCTTCTCTGAGGTTTAACCTAGTTCTACAAGAAGATTCTAGTCACCTGAAGGTTAGTTGCTTATGTGACAAAATATTTTGTGATGGTGGCTCATAAAACAGATAAGAATACAAAACAACCCTCAGCACTAGCTTTCTTTGTCAGCACTAAAATCCACACAGTTCACAGGGCTACCAGATTTACAGGTAGAAGAGACCTTAAGAGGTAATTTTGTCTACTATTCTCATTTAATGAATGAGGAATTTCATTCCTTTCCAGGTCATGCTCTTGACTCTCCTCCCATGCTTTGTCTCCCAAAACTTCACCTAGAAGCCTACTCCAGTTCTGGACTTCACGAATTTGAAGTTCCCTCTGTCCCTTTAACCTTTCCCTCTGATTGGGTGGTTCCTTCCCAAGCCTCCATTTTAAGGAGGATGCCCAGGGAACCCATTTTTCATTCCTTTCTAGGTACCACTCAATTCTCCTCCTGGCCTTTCTCTACAATTCCTTCTCCTCTTCCCCCTTTCCAGCTTCCTTTTATTCCTCCCTTCATTAGAATGTAAACTCCTTGAGTGAAGGGACTTTTTAAAGTTGTATTTCTATCTCTAGTGCTTAGCAAAGTATCTGGCACATAGTAAGTAGTACTGAGAACATAGTAAGTGCTTAATAAATAATAAATTAACTTGACTTGAACCTAAGACACTGGGAGGTTAGGGGATTTACCCAATGAGCAAAGCTGTGATTCAAACTCAGATCCTCAGATGTCAAATTTAGTGTTCCCTTAGATAATAAAGAGTGCTGGATTTGTTATCAGAGGGAGCAAGTTCTAGTCCCAGGTCTTCAATTTCCTAAGTGTGTGATCTTAGGTTATTTATGTAATATCTCTGTATCTCAGTTTCTTCATCTGTAAAAAAAAAAAAGTGGTTGTTCTAGAATTAGAGGTGTCAAACAAGACACATGTGGTCTACAACACTCTGGAGTACAGCTGAACCAGATTAAGATATAATTGGAGGGGCAGCTAGGTGGAGCAGTGAATAGAGCACCAGTCCTGGAGTCAGGAAGACCTGAGTTCAAATCTGGCCTCAGAGACTTGACTCACTAGCTGTGTGACTTTGGGCAAGTCACTTAACCCCAAAAAGCCCTCCAAAAAGCAAAAAAAAAAAAATAGAGATATAATTGGAAATATTCAACAAAAAATAAAAATGTAATTTTTTAATTTAGTAATTTCCTACTCTTTATGACCCCATATGGGGTTTTCTTGGCAAAAAGACTGGAGTGGTTTACTCTTTCCTTCTCTGGCTCATTTTGCAGATGAGAAAACAGGGTGAAATAATTTGCCCAGGGTCACACAGGGCAGATTGGAACTTAGGAAAAGGAGTCTTCCTGACTCCAGGTCTAGCACTGAGCCACTCAGCTGTTCTATAGAAACACAATAGAATATAAAATGTTACTCTATGGTTTTCTAAGTCAATATGCTCCCCACAGGGATGCTTATTATGGTTTAGGGTTCCCCTTTCTATTTGAGTTTGATGCTGCCAGTATGACCTCTTAAGTTCTTTCTGGTGTTAAATCTATGATTCTATATCATGGTGAAAAAAACCTTGGATTTGGAATTTCAGAGTACCTGGGCTTAAGCTGTAGTTTTGTCACTTGCTGTCTGTGGAACCTTGGACTAGTCACTTTCTCATCTGGTTTTTAGTGTTAAGCCTAGAAAATGGGAGATTAAATTGGAAGATGTCTGAGGTGCCTTCTGGCTCTCAGTCCTGTATCACTAGATTGTTGGCAGTCTGAAATGTTCAAGCTTTGTCCAACTGGTGAGAAGTTCACATACTGCTCAGACTTTCCAGAGTTTCCCCAAATCTCTGATCCTCCATTTTTACCTCTTCTAAATTCAGCATCAGCTTCTCAACTCTATTTAATGACACCATCCCTTATGATTTCTTTCTTCTCCTCCTTATCAGCATAGAACCATAGAATTTAAGAGCTTGAATCAACTTTCAAGATGATTTTGTTCAATCCCTCATTATATAGATGAGAACCTGAGGACCAGAGTTTTCCCAATTTCACACAGCCTGCTAAGGGTTTTCCTCCCAGATCTGTGATTTTATTGCTATAGAGGACTCTAGATGAGGAACTTAATCTGGACCAACAGTAATAATGTTAGCTAACATTTACATGGCACTTACTATATGCCAGGTACTAAGCACAATTATTATCTCATTTGAGTCTCACTACAACCCTGCAAGGTAGATGCTGTTAGCCTACCCATTTGCAGATAAGGAAACTGAGACAAACAAATTAAGTGACTTGCCCAAGGTCACACAGCTAGTAAGTTTCTGAGGTCAGATTTGAACTTGGGTTTTCCTAACACCAGGCCTGGTACTCTCTACACTGAGTTATCTAGACTAGTGCCTTCTCTGTAATTTCTATCATTGGAGAGTTGTCAGGAATAGGAGAGGTTAAGTGACATTGCTTGAGTCACACAGTCAGTATTTGACAGCCATGAGATTTGAGGTCAAGTTTTCCTGCCTCTCTATCTATCCTGCCTCTCTTGATTCAGCTTAAAGTTAGTTATTCCCAATTCTGTTTTTTTAATTTCACAAGATGTCACCAACTATCTCATGGGATAGAATGAAACACAATGCTAATTCTCTTTAATTTGAAAAAAGAATGAAATAAAATCTAAGGCAATTGGTATCTGGATGGCAGCTCCTAGGATGGAAGTCCTGACCCAAATGAAATTAAATTATAAATACATGTAATTTCTTCAACTAGAGTCTTGCTAAAAGATGTACTTAGGAGGCCTGCTTTGATGAATAAATAAGACAGGCTCAGAGAGAACATGGTACTCTGGAAAAGGGCTCAGAAATCCTTGGTTCAAATCCAACCTCTGACACTTAATGTCTGTGCTATGCATGGCGACTCCCTTTATCTTCAAGTTTTAGTTTCCTTATCTGTAAAATGGGTTTAATAACAATACCTAGAACTACCTACCTCTCAGGATTACAAAGACAGTGTAAATTGTAAAACCTGTATACATGTAACCGGTTACTAGTTTTAATAAGCAAATCTATTACTTGTCTTTAAATATCCTAAGTGACATATATATAAGTGAGTCCTTATAAAAAGTGTTTGTTCTTCTAAGTAGCTTAAACATCACCACAGGAATTGTTAGCTTGGTTTTTCATAAATAAAACGAAAGAACAAACAACAACAACAAAAGCCCAGAATAATTACCATGTAATGTAAAGGAAGCCAGCTTTTAAAAACTTAGATGAAATCCTGCTTTCAGAGACCTGATGGTGAAATCTTCCACAATTGTAGTCTTTGTTTGTCATTTATTTTTTGGAATTCATAGTCAACCCAAACTTTCTCCCATTCTGTTTTTATTCTGTCCTGTGCATGCAAAGGCAATAGCAGAGGTGAGCAAGGGAGGAGAAGGAATGGAGAGAGACTTTACCTTACTAAAAAATAAAGAGTCCATGTACTTTATTCCCAGACAGGGTTAGTTAGTGTGGGGGAAAAGGGATAGTTCTCCTCCTCCTCCTCCTCCTCCTCCTCCTCCTCCTCCTCCTCCTCCTCTTCACTCTTTCTCCAAACTCTTGATAGGTAAGTAAGTAAGTAGGTAGGTAAGTAAACCAGAAGTTCTGTCCCCTGGAAATTTAGCCCATTGGAAATTGGGGGCAGAGGAGGGAGCTGTTAACCAATCAACAAGCATTTATTAAGCACCTAATTCCTTCCAGGCACTTAGAAAGGCTCTGGAGAAAAGAAACAAAACAAAACAGTCGTTGCCAGTTCAAAGCCTACATTCTAAATCTCTCTGTCTCTGTCTCTCTCTGTGTCTCTCTCTGTCTCTCTGTCTCTTCTCTCTCTGTCTCTGTGTTTCTCTCTGTCTGTGTCTCTGGCTCTATGTGTCTCTCTCTGTCTCTGTCTCTTTGTCCATCTCTGCCTCTGTCTCTCTCTGTCTCCCCCTCTCTCCCTCTACAGTACGTACATACATACATACTAGAGATTTACCAGTCCTTACTTTTTTGAGATGTAAATAACTTCTCTGACTACCACCACCACCTCTAGACTGTTAAGCCTATTTACACCTTACCTTCATTGCTTTAATGGGATCAATGACTGATCTATCTCATCACTGGGATGTTGGGGTGGGGGTGGGTGGGTAGGAAGAGGAGTTATGTAGTATAAGTCAGACTCCTGTTCTCACTTGAGCTTCCTCCCTTGGCTCTTTCTCTCCTCCCTTCTTTCCTTGGACTCCTCTCTTTATTTTATTATGGGTACTCATGGATTAATTTATCCCTAGGAACTTAAGAAAAAAAAATCTCTATGAATTCCAGAGTCGGGGTACTTGTCCTGTAAAACTCCCAAACCCTGCCTTGAGGGAAGGAGGTGGCAGATCTCAATCAGTAAAGCACTCAGTCACTGGAGAGAGTGCTTCAATAATAATAATAATAATAATAATAATTAATAATAATAATAATAATAAAGAAGAAGAAGAATATGAGCAATCTCTACTTTAGGATAAGAGAATTTAAAATTTCAGTCAGTCCCATCAAAGCAGATGATTTGATAAAAACCTTAGAAGTGGATTTACTGTTAGGAATGGCATCCTTTATTATAAAATTTAGACATTATATAACATATTTGCTAGGTATCCAACCTTAGGGAAGTTTCCTTACCTTTCTTCAATTTTCGTTGTTGTTCATGACTTTTGTGACCCCTCGGACCATGCTGTCCATGGAGTTTTCTTGGCAAAGTTACTGGAGTGGTTTGCAGTTTCCTTCTCCAGTGGATTAAGGCAAATAGAGGGACTGGCCCAGGGTCACACAGCTGGTAAGCATCTGAGGCTGGAATTTGAAGTCAGGTCTTCTGGCCCAGTGCACTATCCACTGAGTCATCTAGCACCTTCACTTTCCTCATCTGTAAAATGGTCATAAGAATCTTCTTTGGCCACAAAACTTATATGAGGAAGACAACACACAAATATTTCACAAATGTTGTTGGATCTATGCTGTCTTCTTCCCTGTCAACTATGATGTCAGATGCATGATTTTTTTAAGACCCTTTAAAGAATAGCTAGAAGTCAACCACCAACTTCAGTTCATCAATTTGATTCACTTGCATTCATGCATCGAACAAATTCTAAATCATATCCTTAGCCATGATGAGAAACTTATAACAGCTTCCATGATGATCTCTTCCACAGAAAAAAAGAGGGCTATTTATTCCCAACCCACAGATTGTCATTCCCCATCCCACCCCCAACTATGGCTTATATTTGCATAATTTACAGTTCATATCCACAGATACTTACAATAACAAATTAGGATTAAATAAGACATACACATATATATACATGTATATACATATGTATACATACATATATACATACACACAAACACACACCTGCACACACATATATACCTTTAGTACAATGCTTGACACATGATAATTGCTTAATAAAGATTTGTTGCCTTGTCTTGCCTATCGGTCCCTCTATGTCTTTAATGCCAACACTTTAGGTCACTTAGGGTTTGGAGGCTTCTGTCACCTTGTCACTAAACCCTATTCTTCTGATACTTGAATAGTATTTTGACTTTGAACAAAAAATTCTCTGAATGTGTCCTACTATTCAGGTGGATGTGCCACCATGTTGAATTTGTTGTATATTATATGATACAAACCTTTTTTTTATCTCAAATAAATTAGCATTAAATGCTGACTAAGTAGATACACATTTTAGTAGCTTATTCTAGTTGTGAGGTCATAGATATACCTTTTTTTTTCAGTTATTTTAGTTGTCTCACTTCATGACCCCATTTGGGGATTTCTTGGTAAAGATATTGGAATGGTTTGCCATTTCCTTCTCCAACTCATTTTATAAGGAAACTGAGGCAAACAGGGTTAAGTAACTTGACCAGGGTCAAACAGCTAGTAAGGGTCTGAGGGCAGATTTGAACTCAGACCTTCCTGAATCTATGCCTTTTACTTTATCGATTGAACTACCTAGCTTCCCAGAGATGTACCTTAGCAGCATCAGAACTAAAATTTGTGTAATTTTTATGCCATAAAATTCATAGAACAGCATTATTTCTTCAACTTTGAAGCACACATAAATAATAATAACTAACATATCACTGTAAGGTTTGCAGAGTACTTTACATAAATTATCTGTTCATCATTTGCTATTACTATTAGATTTCCTTCCTTGGAGCCCTAGGCTCTTAGTAGTTTGTATGATATTGAAATAATTTATGGACAATAGAATTTAGGCCTAGAATTTCTAGGGGATAAAGAACTCCCAGGTGAGGAAAATCCCTTAACCCTTGCAAGTTAGCACTTTCTCTGCATTTCTTAGTCTTAGAGAATTGCCTAAAGCATTGATAGGTTAATTGACTTGCCCAGGGTCACATACTCAGTACAGTTATACCTTCCATGGTATGACTTTTCCCCTGGAGTTTTGATATATATATCTTGGGTTGGCATAAGAAATTAAATGGGAATTTGGGGGGAGTTTTGAGGAAGCTCCAGATGACATGTGAAGGCTAGCAGATGACAGAGAAAAAGTTTAGAAACTCAGAAATGCATAAAATATATGTATAGCATTGTGTAATGTCAACCCCCAAATTACAATAAGGTGCTATAAACACCCTATAAAAGAAAAGGAAAAATCTCAGGCTTCTTCTCTGGTACAAAAGGGAGGGCCAAAAAGTTTTACATGGATTTTCCAGGTAGAGGTGGGGCTAAGCTTCCTAACCCTCTCCATGTGGAAGGGATAGCTATATATGTTGGAGGTGGGATCTGAAGCCACACCCTCCTGCCCTCCAGGCCAAACTCTCCAACTTGTGCCATTCACTTTTCTAAAGCTATTCCAGAGCAAGGTGACATTCATTCCTCTGAGATGACCCAGGTGCAGCCCTGCCTGCAGGAAGGGGCCATAGACTCTGTGACACCCAGAGTTGTTTTTAGAGCTAGGCTTTCATGATTATTTTAAAAATTCATTAATGTTATCAGTCAACCTTGGCTTGTGCTAATGGCTAACTTTATCCTTTCCCCTCCCATAAACTAAGAACTAGTGACAAATTTACAGCCTAGGCTCCTGGCTCTAGAGCTGCAAGTGATCTTAGAGAGAGATTGGTCTGGTCCAACCCACTCATTCCACAAATGACAAAACTGAAGCCAAGGTTAATTGGCTTGCCTGAGACCACACAAATAGTGAGCAGTGAAGACAAGATTTAATCCCAGGTCCTCCAACTTCAGAGATCTGTGCCACCATACCACACACACTTCTGGGGCTTTTTGGGAGAAACAATATTAGAGTAGCAAGAACTCTATCTAGAATCAGAAGAACTGAGTTTCTGTATTAGCTCTGCTGTTTAACAACTATATAGCCTTGGACAACTTACCTGATCAACCAGTCAATCAACAAACATTTATTAAGCATTTTCTTTTAATTAAAGGGGCTATCTCTTGAGTAACTACTTAAAGAGGCCTATTCAGTGAATGGGCATAAACTCACTCAAAGTGAGAACCTGAAAAGGCTTTAGCCTAAAAGGGCCAGGGTCTCCCATGGCATCCTGGGCCATCTCCAGTCATCCTGGTGAATATTTGGCCACTGGACCCAGATGATTCTGGAGGAGAAAGTGAGGCTGGTGACCTTGCACAGCCCTCCCTTACTCAAATCCAACTCCACTACAAGTCGTGTCATCGTTTCCCTGATGTCATGGTCCTCTTCCAGAACAAAGGACAAACCCAACAATTAAGCACTTACTGTGCCTGGCCTCTGGGTTTGGTACTAGATGTGCAAATACAACAAATGAAGCAGTTCTTGATGGCAAGCAAGGTCTTTATTTCATTAATATACAAAAGGAGGGTGATGATACTTGCACTATATGAAGCAAGGGGTGATTGTGGGGGTCAAATGAGACTATAAAATAGTCCATGAAAATAGATTATATGTGATATAGTATTTTTATAACACATTACATTTTTTGTTTCTGTTCAGTCTTTTCAGTTGTGTCTGACTTTTCATGATCCTATTTAGGGTTTTTTTGGCAAAGATACTAGAGTGGTTTGCTATTTCCTTCTTTACCTCATTTTAGAGGTGAGGAAACTAAGGCAAACAGGGTTAAGTGACTCACCCAGGGTCACACAGCTAGAGGTCTACTCCTGGTATTCAATCCACTACTATATACATATACACATACATACACATGCATATACACATACATATACATACATGCGCATATACACCTAGAAATACATATACATGTACGCGCATGTGTATACATATGTGGCATGTGCACACAGAGATGTGCATGTGTGTGCATGTATGGCACATACATGTATGCGTGCATCTCTGTGTATATGTGAATACATATATAAGAGAGGGAGGGAGAGAAAAGGGGAGGGAAAGAGGAAGAAGGAGGCACAGTTCATATATATGTGAACTATTTTAACTATTATGTCCCTATCTAGATGTGTTTGGATGGTTTGGGGATTTAAAGCTAGATGAGACCATAAAGGTTATTATTCCCTTTAGAAATGAGAAAATTAAGGCCTAGGGAACTAAAGAGATTTGTTCAAGGTTAAATAGGTATAAAACAGCTGATCTTGAATTTGCACCCAAATGAAGCCTTTGCTCCACTGACTGCTAATTAAAGACACTTTCTTATTTCTAATAAGATATTTTTTTCTTCTCTTGGGCACAGAGACAAGGACCTGTCAACACCTATGAAGATCCTCGGATGGCCTGTGGCTTTCAATCTAGTTGCTTCCAGCAGAGAGCATGCTACCCATTCTGGGAAGAGATGGCCACTCAGGAAGTTCCTACTGGCCTTGAACACTGTGGAGCAGGTAAATGCAAAAAGGGTCTAGGGAAGGAGACCAGGTTAGGAAAAGACAACAAACATGCAATAAGGCTCTTGGTCCTCTGAAATGGCCTTTCCAAAGGAAGTACTAAGGCGAGGAAGAATTCTGTTGTTTATATGGCCATGGACACTATTTCTCTCAGCAGGATAGAAGTAGACCTGATTAATTCATTGGGAATATTCACCCTCTGGTGACAGGAGGACTAAATTTTGTTATATTCACTAAGGCTGCTTTAACTAAAATGGTCTCAAAGATAAATTTTCCAGTAGCAAAGGCTATGATGGTTTTAATGATTTATTTATTTTATTTTATTTATTTATGATTTTAGACAATTCCAATTTGACTGGTGATAGAAAGATTTTTAGCCACCAATTAATTGGTACATGAATAAAGAAAATATAGATGGATCATTTATATTTGGGGTAGGGAATGTGGGAGGGGTGAGGGTCATAGAGATTTGCTTAATTAACAGATGTAGTTAAATATCCTGATTGGGAAATGTAGGAAGTGCTTCCCTCCAGCATATGACTTGTTGGATCTGCCCAAGGAAGCTGATATTTAAGCAAGTACTTCATTACCTTTTCAAAAAGTGGAATCTGGGTTGTAGAGGCAGAGTGTTTAGTAGGATTGTAATTGGATGATCTGCTGACCCATGAGAAGTGGAAGGCCAGAGATTCTAGAGGCTTAGGGCTACTTTCATTTTACCTTGGGGATTGTGGCTTCCCATAAAACACATTACATTCTTTATCTGCTTGCCTCACTTCACTGATCATGAATTCCTGAGTTGAGAGGACTAGGGGATTACATTAGAGGTGGTTATGAGAACATAGTGTTAAATGAAGTAAGCAAGCCTTAAGTCTCATAAGAAAAACCTGAATTTTCTCCTCAGGTCATCTCAATTAATGAACTATATTTTTTATTATATTCTGCATTGTGCTTATGCTTCACCCTAACAAATTCTTCTTGGGGAAATAGTCAGTGGAAATATCTGCAAAACCCAACAGTATGTTTTGATCCAATGTGCCTCTGTTCCACACATATCTGTAGTTAAGAATTTCTGTTTTTAAATGCATTTACTTATTTTTTAGCATTAATTTTTAAAATTTTTTAGTTCCAAATTTTCTCCCTCCCTCCAGTCCCTCCTTCACATAGTGAGAAGGCAAGCAATGTGATACCCATTATACATGTGAAATCATGCAAAATATGTTTCCATTTTAGCTATGATGCAAACAAAAAAAAACCAAGAAAAATAAAGAAATTGGTTTCAGTCTGCACTTAGAGCTCATAATCTCTCCCTTTGGAAGTAGATAACATTATTCATCATGAGGTCTTTAGAATTGTCTCAGATCATTGCACTGATCAGCATAGACAAGTCTTTCAAAGTTGATTAGCATTGCAATATTGCTGTTACTACATATACTGTTCTACTGATTCTGTTCACTTTGAATCAGTTCATTGGAGTCTTCTCAGGCTTTTTCTGAAACTATCTTCTTTGTTATTTTTTAAAGCACAGTAGTATTACATCATATTCAAATACTGCAACTTGTTAAACATTCTCAAGTTGATGGAAATCCCTTTAATTTCCAATTCTTTGCCATCACAGAAAATGCTGCTGATATAGATATTTTTGTACATATAGGCCTTTTCCTTTTTTTTTTCTTTTATCTCTTTGGGATATAGACCTAGTACCTGAGTATGCACAGTTTTATAGTCTTTTAGGCATAGTTCCAAATTGTCCTTGAGAATGTTTGAACTACTTCACAACTCCATTAAAAGTGCATTAATGTCCCAATTTTTCCATACGCCCTCCAGCATTTTTCATTTTCCTTTTCTATCATGTTAACCAATTTGATGGGCATGAGATGGTACCTCAGAGTTGTTTTAATATGCACTTGTCTAATCAATAGTGATTTAGAGTATTTTTTATGTGACGATTGATAGCTATAATTTTTTCTTCTGAAAATTGTCTATTCATATCCTTTGAGCATTTATCAATTGGTGAATGGCTCATATTTTTAAAATCAGTTAGGTATTTTTAAAACAAAAACAAAAATTCACTGTTTGCTGTAGAAAAAAATGAGCAAGGACAGGAATGAGTGAGGGAGACAGAGATGGAGACAGAGAGAAAAAGAGAGACAGACAGACAGAGAGACAGAGAGAGAGACAGAGAGAGACAGAAACAGAGAGACAGAGACAGAGAGGCAGAGAGAGAGAATGACAGAGACAAAGAAAGAGACAAAGAGACATACATATAGAGGCATGGAGTGGAAGAGGGAGAAGTAGAAGGAAAGTTGGAAGAAGAGAGAATGAATGACAGAGAGAGAAGAGAGGGGAGAAGAGGAGGAGGTCAAGAGGGAAGGAGAGAAGGATAGGTCAAGATGCTGTAATACCAGAGGATCAATGTTATCCTTTTTCTGATTGTCAGTTTCTCACCCTGAAGCAGAAATAACACTATACTGGATTATAGGAGCCCAGGTTTTTCGCTCCATTTATTCTTGCAAGCTTTTGAAATGATCAGTTGGTGTCAAACAATAGCTCTTTTAGTCACATAAAAGCACAAAGGTGCTACATGGACTGAACCTTAGACTGGGAGACAAGTACCCTGGGCTGTAATACCCTGCCTGTTGCTATGAAGAAGATGATAATAGTCATGGTGGTGATAGCTGACAATTACATAGTCCTTTAATTAAGGTTCACCTAGCACTGTACATTCATTATTTTACTTGGTCAGTTTGAAGTTCCTGACCTATCATTTCCTGTCTGTGTAACCCAGATATAAAAATACTAGATGTCTACTTATTACATGGGGATGCCAGGAAGGGACCACGCATTTATTAAGCACCTGTTACATGCCAGGAACTTTGCTAATTGTTTTACAAATATTATCTTATTTGATTGTCACAGAAACTTTGGAGTTACATTCTATTCTGATAACCATTTTACAGTTGAAGAAACTGAGACAAACAGTGGTTAAATGGCATAGTCATGGTCACACAACCAGTGTTTGAAGCTAGATATATACTCATGTCTTCCTGACCTCGGGCCCAATGCTCTATCCTAGCTGATAAGAGGATATTGGACAAGTTCTTTGATTAGATTCAGCACCTAGGTACTGGAGCTCTTTAAGAAAAGTAACTTTTAATAACATGCCCCTCCCCCTGCTTGCCCCAGAAAAAGGGTAATCATGTCTGTGTTTCCTAAACCAAATCAACACAAGAAGGCTTAGGTTCTATTCTCCATTGACAAAGGTAGAAGCTTCTCTGCCATATATAGTTTTTATCTCTTAGAGCTTTGGAGCTGTTGTCCTAGGTGGGGCTATAACTCTACCCAGACCTACATGGTATAGCAGGAATCAGCATGCTATCTCCCCCAACTAAAAACTTGACAAATCTGCTGTCTTTTCATGGCAAAGAAACTTTCTTCTTTTTCCTCAAATGAGGTGGGACTGATTTAACACTCTCTCCCCACAAAGTTTTCCAAAGGGAGAAGGGTTCACAAGAAAATGCATGAGGTCTAGGGGTGGCTAGGTGGCACAGTGAATAGAGCACTGGCCCTGGAGTCAGGAGGACCTGAGTTCAAATCTGGCCTCAGACACTTAACACACACACACACACACACACACACACATATAAAACTAGCTGTGTGATCTTGGGCAAGTCACTTAACCCCAATTGCCTTACTTTCCCCTCTCAGGAAAAAAAAAAAGAGAGAGAATGAATGAGGTCATGTATATAAAACACATACAACATTTCAGGATGAAATTGCTTCCAAAAAAGTAAGCTATTATTATTATATCCCAGTACATGTTCCTCTCTACAGGTGACTTGTTATTGGACATTGGAGTCACCTGGAGCTGCTCAAGCTGGGGGAGGGGCAGAGGGTCAGTCCAAGAATCCTCTTTTACCAGAGTGACAACTAATTCTCAAGTAAAGCAACATGAACTGTAGCTCCGAAATAATGCCACCAAACTTCCACTGGAAATGAAACCCTAGCCAGTTGGGGGCAGTCTCTGCTGTGAACAGAATAGAAATGTTTCCCTCCATCCAAGGCTCCATCTAATAGATGAATAATTGACCATGGCCTTGGTCCTGTGTGGTCTTTCCTTCTCCTCTATTAGAGCTGTCCAGGGAAAGGAGAGGCATGCATTTATCTGGGCTGCTTTTCAATTCTCCGAATGGTTGGGTGTAAGTTGGGAATAGGCTTGTAGTGAGATGTGGGGAAGGAAGGTGAAGATATAGACCAAACCAATGACTCCTTCAGCTATAGCACATTTCCTTGAAGCTGGGGAGAAAGAGAAGGGGAAAGGGAGGAGAAAAAGAGAGAGAGAGAGAGAGAGAGAGAGAGAGAGATTTTACATTTTTTTCATTTTCTTTTATCCTATTTATAACTCCAGTCTCCTCAGCCTCAGTCTCATGGCCACTCCTCCTCTCCACCCCTACTCCCCTTCAAGAAGGGATGAATGGACTTCTTTTCACAGGGACTGCACATCTGTTGATGACTGGAATACCCAACAGGAGGGGGTCACTGAAGAATGATTAGGCCCTCTCATTGTAGCTTCCCCTTCCTCTTTTCCTCTTCTCTTGATTCACAAAGAGCTTAGACTCAAGGGATATGGGGCATTTGAGGGGAGAGAAACAAACAGAAGGAGAGAGAGAGAGAGAGAGAGAGAGAGAGAGAGAGAGAGAGAGAGAGAGAGAGAGAGAGAGGGAGAGAGAGAGAGAGAGAGAGAGAGAGAGAGAGAGAGAGAGAGAGAGAGAGAGAGAGAGAGAGAGAGAGAGAGAGAATAAGGGAGAGAGAGAGAGAGAATCAGACACAGAGATGGAAAGTTGGAACATGGAAAAACATGACTAGAAGAGTAGTAGATAAAACTGTGGAACTGAGTGAAATACAAAGACAGAGAGAGAGAGAACAGCTAGACGGGGAGGGATATAGAAAGAAAGAAGACATGCAGAATTGGACAGACTAGGGTAGCTGTAGAAGGGAGAGGTGGATAATGAAAAAATGAAGGGGAAGAGAAAACAAAAAAATATAACTCAAGGAATAAAAAGAAAAAGAAAAAATCAAGAGAGATGTAGAGACCTAGAAAAAGACAAGGGGAGTGGGATAAGCAAAGACAACAAGAAAGGGAGAAAGAAAGATGAATCTGAGGACATTAACTATAGGGCTAAATAAAGAAGCCACATTTGCATGCAGTTGCCTGTGCAGCTGTACATTTCTTCATGACAATCTTGTAGTCATCATTTTCTTTCATTTCTATCTCCTCCTTCCCTTACCCTCTCCCTGCCTCTTCCCTCACCCCCCCTTCCCCATCAGCCTGGAGCCATTAGCAAGAACCAATGGAGGCTGAGCCCAGGAGTTCCTCATGAATGAATGGGCCCTTTCTATCTCAGCTTCTCGTCATCCCTCAGTCGGGAGCCTTGTGAATCAATGGAGCCCCTTACACAAGACACGGCTGCAAAGTCTGTTTCTGTTTATAGTCTGACTGGAGTGGATCCTACTGACCCCATGCTCCTCTCTTCCCTTCCTTCATGAGGAGGGATTTCACTCTAGCTCCACAGTAATAAGCTTATCCCATCATTATTCATTTTTATATCAGTTCCTTATACCATTCCTCCAAGACACCATTACCGTTTCCTCTTACTTCGCAGCAT
This sequence comes from Petaurus breviceps papuanus, assembly GCF_028583685.1. NCBI lineage: Eukaryota > Metazoa > Chordata > Mammalia > Diprotodontia > Petauridae > Petaurus > Petaurus breviceps. The sequence goes on along the minus strand of NW_027187419.1, from coordinate 42,556,112 downwards.
GGTGCTTTCATGCTACAGCTCTATTTAGAAAGGGACACAGGTTAAGTAGTTAACAGATGGAGGAACTGGGGCCCTGAAGAAGATTTCAACTTATTTGGGGTCAAATACTCTATTTTGTAATTGGTGTTGGAGTATAGATGGCATCCTGAGTTCCAGCTGAACTCCCTGAATATATTGGATCTGCTAATGATGCGTTAGGTGACAATACATAGTTCAGTTCAATTCAACACTTGAAAGCACTTACTACTGGGAAAGCACTGTGTTGGGCACTGGGAGTTAAAAAGACAAAAACCTGAAACAATACCTGCCCTCAAGGAGCTTACTTTTTATTTTGACACAGATAATGATAATGTTATTACAGGAAGAGAATACTATTAATTAACCATCAGTGCGAAATGCCCTTGAATAGTTTCCTAGAAAAGTCAGGGGGAGTTGTATTTCACCTATTGATCCACACCAATGGGGACTTCCTTGTAACCAAAGTAAGCGCTTGAAAATTGACTGGTTAGGGTTGGGGTATACTATGTGGTCATAAAAAAAAAAAAGAATGATTGTTGGATTAAATTGGATGAAACTAACTACCTCTCTGCCCCGCCCCCCACCCCTGCTCCCTATCCCAAGAGAATTCATTTGGGACCCTAGCTTCATTTTTGTGGCCATCAGATTGAAAATCATTCTAGGTTGTTAGTTAATTTTTTCCCCTTCCAGCTATAATAAGGTTTTTACTGTTTCATTGCACTGAAAAGATATAATTGCTCTCTTCTCAGAAGAGTGGTCCAAATTAAAAGCTTCTCCTGCTCTTCTTTCTTTTTCTTCTTTTTTTCTATCTATGATTTATGTTGAAGTATCTGGATATGCGTTAAATAATGCCTATATTCCATTCACTCTGAAAATTGTTCATTGATGCATTGAGGACTTCTGTGGGTAGAGTCCTGTTGTTGTTCACTCGTGTCCAACTCTTCTTGACCTCATTTGAGGTTTTCTTGACAACGATACTGGAATGGTTTGCCATTTCCTTCTCCAGTTCATTTTACAGATGAGGAAGCTGGGGCATATAGGGATAAGTGACTTATCCAGGATCACACAGCTAGTAAGTATCTGAAGCCAGATTTGAATTCAGGAAGACTCATCTTCCTGACACCAGGCCCACACTTTTGCCACTGCACCATCTAGCTCCCCCTATATTGGGTGTGATAAGGAAATATAGTGAAAGAAGACAAAATGGCACTTTCCCAAATGTAACTTTTAGCCCAATGGGAAAGAGTGTTTAGTTAGAGAAAAAAATCCCAAGCAGAACGTGTTAGAGATTTTTGAGTAGAAGGTAGATTCAACAAGCAGGTGGCTTTATATTGCATGATGACTAATTTCTCCTTTTTAAAAACTTGCTAGTAAAATTCCAGAAAGAAAGAATTCCTTTCCTAAATAAACTGAGAGTTCAGGAGCAGGAGATGTCTCAAGCTCACAGTCTCTTCTAGAGTCTTCTCAGATGGCTGGACGGCTGGGGAAGATCAAAATTGGTCAAGTGTTTGGAAAGGGCTCTCAGCAACCAGGTGGAAAGCCTCAGAAGGACAAACAGACTCCTACAGTTTGGCTTTTAAGTGTGTAAGAATCTGAATGTGATGCCAGAGAGACTTGTTAAATAGAGAATCACCTTGCTTGGAAATGTTTATTCTGATAGCAGGTTGGTTCTTTCAACTGATCAGCTCAGGACAGCTCTGTGGTTTTATGAATGGTGCTTTTAACTGTCTCTGCTTAGGATATCTGCTCATGTTGTGGATAGCTCTTCTACCATTTTATCCTTTTTCCAACCCAATTTCAAGTTGTTGTTTTTTTTTCTTGGAAACAGGTCTCTTTGTTGTTTGTATTCCAGAGCTTTTGTGTCTCTGTAGAGAAGTTAATAGGTCCCTAGATTGTGACCTGGAAAAGAACTCATTTAGTCTGACCCTCACATTTTATAGATGAAGAAAATGAGACCCAGACTGGTTAAGTGACTTACTCCAAGTCATGCAGGTAGTAAGTGGCAAGACCAGTATTTGAACCTATGTCCTTTATCTTCATATCCTGAATTCTTTTCACTATATCATGTTCTCTTATAGATTCGCAGAATATCCTAAATGAAGTCATTTGAACTCTGAGATTATACTAAAGTAACATCTGAAATCTGTTTTCAAGAAACATTTTGATTTGAACATTCTTTAGTAAGATAATCTCTCACTTAACATATCCTCTGGGAATAAAATCCCCTTTAATAAGGTCAGTCTTAATTGGGGGGAGTTTTGGTCCCCTTCCAACTGGGTTGGAGTAAGAGAAGCTGGTGGTGATCTCTCAGGCACAGACCATTCATGGACAGGCTAGATCTGAACCTAGTGGAAACCCTAAGGAAGGGATGAACTCTTAGGTCCTTTACTGTCTATTCCTCCCGGAGAAGGGCTGGCACCATTTGAACCATGTCCTGGATGAAGCTTAAAGCAGAGATTCAGAAGTATCCCAAAGATGGATGAAATGGCTGTAGTTTTACACATCTCTTGGAGGAGGAGGAGGAGGGAGAGAACTGCCCTGCTCAATATACCTTGGAATGTAGCCTAGAATACTCCTGTATTATTTTTATGTATGGTAATGAAGCTTCTGAAAATTAAGCATTGGTTGTTGGAATGTATCCTGTTCATTATAGGAATTCAATGGGCTTAGAACTGCAAGGACCTTTTAAGATCATCCAAATTAACCTATTTTGTTAGACATGAGGAAACTAAGTCAGTGAATCAGAAAACATCGGGTAAGTACTTTTTGTAATGGCATGTGCCTAGGATACAAAAAAAAACCCCAAATCCAAACAAACAGAAAAAAGGGACTGCCCCCCCAAGCAATTCATGTTGAATTCCCTAATGAGGGAAAAGCTTGCAAATAACGAGGTACTTACAAGATAAATTCATAGTAGATGAATCATAATATCATATGCATATGGAATGTCGTGTGCAAGCAACAGCAAAAAGGTCAGAGGTATAGAGTTCATGGCAGGACTAAGGATATACACACTGGGAAAGGTAGGAAGGGGCTAGGTTTCGAAAAGCTTTAAATGCCAAAGAGAAGATTTTATTTTTGGCCTTAGAGTTAATGGGGAGCCACTGGAGTGTATTGAATGGAGGGTGGTGGCATGCAGACCTATGTTTTAGGAAGATTAATTTGGCAGCTGAGTGGGAGATGGATTGGAGTGAGGAGAGGCTTGAAGCAAGAGACAGATTAAAAAGCTATTGCAATTGTGGAGGCAAGATGTGATGAGGGCCTGAACCAGAATTGTGTCTGTGGAAGTGGAGATAAGGAGGTATTGATGTTATGAAGCAGAAATGACAAGATTTGGAAATGGATTAGATATGTAGGGTGAGTGTGAATGAGGACTAGAGGATGATCACCAGGTCATAAGCCTGGGTGTCAGGGAAGGTGGTTTTGCCCTTGATGGTAATAGAGAAGTTAGGAAGAGGGGAGAATTTGGTGGAAAAGGAATTCTGCTTTGGGTGTGTTGAGTTTAAGATAGATATCTATGATATAAGACATCCAAAAGGCCGTTTGTGATGTGCGACCATCACAGGAGCATCAAGTAAATGAGCTGGGATTCAGACCCAGATCTTCTGACTTCAGATCCAGTGCCCTTATATAAAATTCGCCATATGTCCAATGTGCATGTACCAGGGCTGTTTGCTTCCCCATTTCACAGAATGAAGAACAAAATGCATATCTATCTATTGTGAACACATTCAAGGCTTTCCTTGACATCTTGATTTTTAATGAAAATCCATCTAAAACAGAAAAGAGAATAACTTGCCTTCATTTTCATTTGACTCATTTTAATTTCTTTGAGGCCCTGGGCATGTGGACTGGTTTCTGTTTTTAGGATCATTTTACTAGTACCTACTGCATTAGAAATTCTCAGCATGAGCTGAAGGGCATTAGATCCTTTGGAAAGAAAGTGTTGTTTCATTTAGCTATATTACTTGGATTCAAGAAAACAGCAGGGATTGGGAAATGTCAGGCTAGATCAGGAAAACCTACTTTCTGCTCTCCCTTACCTCCAAACAGGCTGCCAATCCCCCTTCTTTGCCCTGTCTTTTTATTTCATTTTTTAAATGTAGTCTGGAAATGGCTTTTCTCCAAGCCTCAGGCCACTGTCCATGGCTAATTTGCTGACACTCAGCTAGCAGCTTTGCCACTCCCTGTATACTTGATCCCATTTTTTTTTTAAATGAAAGGAAAAGGAACCATAGTGGGGACAAGAAAGAGAAGAATAATTAAGTCATGGCCTTAAGGGAGAGAGACTGGTAGAGTAATGACTTTGTAACATTACAAGATTTCAAAAGCATTGGAGGAAATCAAGGCCCAGAAAGTGACTCCTCTAAGAGTCTATCTTTGGTAGGCAGATCTAGAATTAAATCATTGGATTCTTGCTTACACATCTCTGATGGCTATTTCTCAAAACCCTGGGATTCAACAGCAACTGCTTGGAACTCCCAGGGGAATAAAGGAGACTGGGGGGAGGGGGGAAAGGGGGTTGAAGTTCTCTTAACTTTTTCAAACCACAAATATTTAGTCCTAGTCGGGAAAAAGTCCCTAGGGCATGGAGTCCTTATTTGATTCAAGCAGTTTGACCCCTCCTTTGTAACTCTCCTATATGGGGGCTGAGCACGGGAAAGATGGTGTTCACTGAAGTCAGAGACACTTGGTTCTGGCTAAGAAGCCAGAGCAGAGCAAAGGAGACTTGAACAGGCTGGATGCTGCTCAGATCTGTCTGTGAATGGAAATCATTGGGTGGGTGGTTGATGCAAAGAGCTGAAATTCAGCAGAGAGGAGTGTGTGTAAGTGTAGGGGGGTGGGAGTGAGATGGAGTGTGTGGGGGATGGAATCTTGGAAACAGCCTGTTTTTCTCAGTGTCTGGCAGCATGGAGACTCTTACTCTCTCTCCAGATGTTCGCTGTGTTTATAGCTGCTGAAGCAGGAGACCAAACTCCCTCATTAATAAGTTTCTTTCTTGCACTGTAGCCAGGGGTCTCAGCACTGAGCCTGCAGCTGGAAAAGAATTGGGGTGGGGAGGGGGGAAGCGGGAGAGAGAGGGAGGAGGTGTGTTCATTCCCCTCCAACTCTCTTCCCCCCACCCCTGTAGTCCTCCCAAAATACACTAGCACAAAAAAAGAAAAACACCAGCAGATTTTTTATTTCAGAGAGTAAACACTTGGGCCATGGGGGTCTGGAGGTTATGGGAAAAGAGGAAACCATCAACCTAATCAGGCAGGCACACACTTCCCCTGCTGAAATAAAACAGAAATCATTGCTCGGCAGGGCTGGTGAGGAGGGGGGTGGTTAACCCTGGTGCTGCCAACAAAGTGAGCAGCTAGACAAAGCTAGGAACTGAGGTAGAGAGCTTGTGCATTGTTTGGTCACTCTTCTCCAGGTCCTGATGTAGGTGAAGAGGGTTTGAGAGTAATCTACTGTAATCTGCCATCATTGGCATCTCCTAGTATGCCATCATCCTTGTGAATTCACAGTAGGGGATGGACCTACAGTGGCCTGTCCTTTAGAAAGAGATACACACATATACTCGACATATACACATATATGTATATGTATGTATACATACACATATATATTATAAAGTGATGAATCTATGATCTTACAAATGTAACTTCATATATTCTAATACAAAATGAAATATTCATCAAGTTTTCACTTTTTATTATGGTAAAAAAAGAAAATGTTAATATTAAAAGCATTTATATATACACATGGGCATATATATACACATATAAATAAAATTGACACAATACAGATTCTGTACATAGATTGGCTTTCACAAGAGGTTGGTAGATGGTTTAGATAGGACTAGACCAGGAGATGGACAGATTATTAAGAAAACCATTGCTCTATCTAGACCTGTTTACATGAAGGAATGTATTTCTATTAATTGCATGAATTTTAATGAATACATAGATTCTGGGTTTTGAGGGTTTTTTTTTTTTTAGAGTAAACCTATCACATGCCCTTCAGCTTTTAGTCATTCGTTTTTCTCTGAGTTGTCTGTCTGGAGAGTACAAATGCCTTATTGGCTAGAGGTCATAGGTCAAACATGAGATCTAATTGCAGATTGAGGAAAAATTACCTTTCCATTGATGTATGGTGCAACCTTTGACTCTCAGAGGTAGCCAGGGTTAGTGGCCTGATGCCAGGCAGTAAGGAACTTCCAGTTCAGACCCCATGGTCTTATCAGTTGACTATGCTCCCTTTTTCACTTGCAAGAGATCTCAGGGGTATATTTTGCTCTGTCCACTCTTTGGCACCATGGTTCATCTCATTTATGACCCCTGAGCAACTGTTTGTTTCTTGTGGGCTTCCTAGGGTCCAAGAAATGAGTGGGATTAATGCTTGAACTTATCCTTGCAGATAAGGTTACTCCTCAAGATTTTTACCAGCTCTCCACACTCCTCTCTCTGATATAGAAATGATCATTTCAAAAGCAAGGAAGCAGTTTAAATGACTAGAGTTATGAGTTACTCATTGCCTTAATTTCTTAACTGTCTGATCCCGGATTTCTTTTAGGCCCCACCTAATTTCTGTCAGATATTGAGCTTAGGTGTCCAACTGCATGGAATAGTTTTAAACAAGTGGACTTCATTCTTGTGGACTTCATTTGTTCACTCATTTGGTTGTTGTTTGTTGAATGCCTACCTTGCAAAGTACTAAGGTGGTGGATGTATAGATATAAAGATATCTAAGGCATGGTCCCTGCTCTCATGCAACCTATAGGCTCTAAAAGCAGAAAGCAAAGCTTCTTTTCCCCCTTTTCTCCTCTAGTGCCTCCTTATATTTTTCCTATGACTACTCAACATGTTGAAAAAAAAATCAACTCTTTAAGCTCATAGATTTCAAACACCCTCTCTTTCCTCTTCTTGGGAAAATTTGCTTTGTACTGTAGGAAAATTACACTTTGATCTGCCTGCCATGTAGATTCCATTAAATAATAAGCTTTTCCACAACACTACTCTCTCTAGGAGGGGGAAAAATGGCAAGGTGAATGGGAAAGTCAATGCCAATGAAAAGCATCAATCCTGGAGTCAAGGCCTTGTGAAAGCATACACTAATGACCAACCAGAAAAGATAAAATGCTGGGATCCCATTAGCTCCCTGGGACATAGCCTTCCAACGCAGGTCACACTTTGGGGGAAGGTCAGTCTTTTAACCTTTGGCCTATTTTCTGAATTAGCTACCTGTTACCAGAACAGTCTCTATCATAAATACATTTGAACAAAAGGAAAGGATTTTTAGTCACCTGGAATCCAGAGAGCAAGGCTTTCTCTCTCATAGAACATGGTGATTGATACAAGGCTATCACCCTTGTGGTTCACTTGAAAGAGTCCTGAATGCATAGTCAGAAACTTTGGTTTGAATCCTGGCTTGTTCACTTACTAGCTTTGTGAATCTAGACAGGTCACTACTTTTCTGAACTTCAGTTTTATTATTATTTATAATATGGAGCTATTAATGCCTATACTGGCTAGCTCAAGGGGCTATCATGGCAAATAAAATAATTCATATGTAAAACCCTGGGCAACTAGGTGACACAGTGGATAGAATGTTGGGAAGTCAGCAAGACCCAAGTTCAAATCCAGTCTTAGGCACTTAGTAGCTGTTTGACCCTGGACAAGTCACTTAACACTGTTTGCCTCATTTTCCTCATCTGTAAAATGAGCTAGAAAAGGAAATGGGAAACCACTCCAGTATCTTTGCCAAAAAAGCCCCAAATGGGGTCAAGAAGAGTTGGATATGATTGAAAGGACTGAACAGCAACACATAAATACCTATATAAATGTCAGTTGCTACAGTTTAATCCCTTTGAGGAAATTGAGTTCCCGAGGATATAGGACCTATTTCAAGTCCTTTGACTTCAGAGCAATATTTTTTTAAAATGTGCATAATAGATTTGCAGATTTATGTCTGATCATCTTTTTATTTTTTATTTTATTTTATTTTTTGCTTTTTGGAGGGGGAAGGGGAGAGTAATTGGGGTTAAGTGACTTGCCCAAGGTCATACAGCTAGTTTTGTGTGTGTGTCAAGTATCCGAACCCAGGTCCTTCTGACTCCGGGGCTGTTGCTTTACTCACTGTGCTACCTAGCCACACCCTGTGATCATCTTTAAAAAACAAACTATACTATGTTATAGAAATGTTTGTATTATTCCATAAATTAAAAATAAAATAAATTTAAAAAATTAAAAATATTCTGTCTCTACCTGAATAGCCAGAGAAGGGAACTCCAGCAGGTTAGATACCCCTCCAATCTGTCTTTGAATGGAAATCATTGGGTGGGAGGATGATGTGGTGTTTTTATCCCACATCCAATTATCAACTACTTTGAAGCATGAAGCATGTACTTTGGCATTGCCATCATTGAAGAGTGATGGAAGTACCCAGTAAAGCAAGATTAATCCTTGTTGCCTGGTGAATAGTTTTGAAACAATATGTTACAGCTGCAGATTTGGATTTAGATTTTACCTTTTGCCACTGGTTACCTAAATATGCTTGGGTTAATCATATACCTCCTCTGTTTTCTGGGTCTATTGTCTCCCAGCAAAATGAAGAGGTTAGACTAAACAGGGTCCCTTCTAATACTAGATCTATATATGTTTGATTTTGGAATGGAAGTCTGTCACTTCTGGAAATTGAAATACCTGTGGAATATGTACTGAAAACTATCCTAAATGTCATTGTGTTCATTTAGATCTAACTTGAGCATACTGACATGTCTTGCCGAGGATTGCAATTTTAGGCATTTCATCCATTCTGGTTTGCACCTTGGAGGTTTAGAGATCCTAAGCACCCCCAACCAGAGCCAGACTTTGCTAATTCTCACAATTACACCTTTTTTGGGTTTGGTTTCATACACGACTCCATTCAGTTTTCTCCTAATGTCAGATATATGTCCATGGATATCTGCATTGTCTTGTTCCCTCTCTGCTCCCAGAGCCTACACCATCAAGGTCCTGAGCACACCTTACCACAGCTGGACGTCTTGTAACTTTTAATGATTGTAAGAGAGGGTCTGTGACTATGGGGCAGTCCGGTATGCAGATTAAAACAATCTTCCCACAAACTTTTACATCCTCCCACCAAATATATATTTCTCTACCTGCACTCTCCTTTCTACTACCCATCTCACTAGTTTAGGAGGATACAAATAATTGTAGCAGACACAGCTGGCTGCCCACTAACATATTTTCCATGATCAAACCAAGAAGGAATTGGAGCAGAGGGAGGGTCAATGTTATATGTTTGTTTGTTTGTTTTTGATGGGCCAGTCTTATTTAGTTTATTCATTCATCCATCCATTCACCTATTTTTTTCAACAAAATGTACAAATGATTATGCTACTAGAGTCATTGAGTGGTCAGATTTGGGAAAGAATGGCATTCAACCTACAAGGAGTAGGTAGAGAAGGCACAGGGAGTAATAAAGTACAAAATGTGTTTGGGAGGGGATAAATAATCCATTGCTTAACATAGTGCCTGGAACATAGTAGGTGCTTCATAAATTCAAGTTGACTACTGACAGAATGCTGGAAAATACCTCTTGGAACATAACTTCGAACCAATTGTGGAGAACTATGAATACCAGGTAACATCATCATCATCAATCATCATCATTGTTGTTGTCATCATTGGCATTTATGTAACACTTTGAGGTTTACAAAGAATTTGCAGGTTCAGTGGATAGAGTTCCAGACCTGGAGTAAGAAAGATCTGAGTTCAAATTTGCCCTCAGACACTTACTAGGTCTGTGACTCTGGGCAAGTTTTCTAAAAAAAAACCTTTGTTTGCCTCAGTTTCATCATCTGTAAAATGGGTATAAAAATAGTATCCACTATGTTTATATATATATGTATATATATATATATTTAATAGTACCTACTATTACTAAGGGTTGTCATGGAGATAAAGTGAGATAATAATTATAAAGCTCTTAGCACAGTGTCTAGCACATAGTAGGTATGATATGTGTTAGCTGTTATCGTTATTTACAATCCATCAGCAGGACTGTGCTCTAAGTCTTTTCTTCCCCCTTGTAATTTAGTAGGACTCGGAAGAGATTGTGCTCCATCACACACAGCCTCAGGGAATTCAGGGTTATGTCTATGTCATAATAGGACACTAGTGTAGGAATACAGCGAAGATTATTCTTTTTGAAGTTTAGCTCCGATCCAAAGAAGTTCAATGATCCCCTATTGGCTAATAATTATAACAATAGTTAGCCTTTATATAGTGTTCACCATGTTCCAGAGACTGTGCTAAGTGCTTTAAAATGTTATCTCATTTGATCCTCACAACAACCCTGGGAGGTAGGTGCTATTATTATTATTATTATTCTCACTTTAGGGTTGAGGAAATAGCTAGTTAAGTGTCTGAGGACAGATTTGAACTCAGGTCTTTCTGACTTCAGGCCAGGTACTCTATCCACTGTACCACCTAGTGAACTCCAAACTCTTTGTAAACCTCAAAGTACTACATAAAAGCTAACAATGTTGGTGATGATGATGATGATGATGATAATGATGATGATGATGATGATGATGATACCTGGTATTCATAGTTCTCCACAATTGGTTCCAAGTTACCTTTCAGGCATTGCCTCTTTTTACATGTCCTATGCTCCAGCCATGCTGTCAGTCAACTAGAATTTATGAAGACCCTACTGTGTGCCAAGCACGTCTTTTTCATACCTTAATACTCCCTGCGCCTTTGCTCCCCCTGCTCTTTATAGATTGAATGCCAGTCTTTCACAAATCTGACTTTTGAAATCCTACCCATCCTGTCACACTCAGCTCATATGCCACCTTTTCCATGAAGTCCTCCTTGAACTTTTTCTCTACTATGTTTTCTTTGTTCTTCTCTTAAGGCAACTATCATATGTTATCTATGTGTTTTAACTATCTAACTAGATTGTAAGCTTCTTGAGGACAGGGACTATGTCTGAGTCATTTTCTAAAATAATTATTGTGGTTAATAAAAGTTTATTGACTGACTGACTGATTGTGTCTCTCATGTGAAAATCAAGCTAAATAAACTCAAAGAGATTCAGCAGCAGTGTTGGCCACCTGGTGATTTCAGCCATAGCACTTTATTAACCATATACTAAAGCCAGTAAGGTAGACAAGGCAAGCACAAATATTTATTAAGCACTTACTATGTTCTAGGCACTGTACTTTGTGCTGCAGAGACAAACACAATAAAAAAATAAGATAGTGCCTGTCCTCGGGGAGCTTACCTTCCAACAGGGGAAGAGAACACACACAAGAAAGCTGAAAAGTGAAGAGGAAAAAAGAGATGGCGCCATAATGGTGAAGTCTGAGGAGTCTGAGGTACAGTCTAGGAGGACAATGAAGCATGGCTGGCCTGGGTGCATCCCTGGAATGGAGAGCCTGGGAAGGAATTTGCTTATCAGGGAAAGAAGACTGGCATGGCCCAGAGAAAGTCCAGAGTGAGAAGGCAGCTGAGTCATAGTGGTGAGGTCTGGAGAATCATCAGTACAGTCAGGAGGGGAATGAGAAGTATGAAACATCTGTGAATGGCACTAGAGGAAAGAATATTCATACTAATGAAATCACGGATTCTTGAAATTTTTGTAGATGGTTTATGCAGACTGATATTAATATACAGACACCTTAGACTTTTGTTCATGTGCAAGCTAGATGAGATGACTTCTATTGAAGTTCCTATCTAAGATTTTTTTTTTAAATACTCAGTGGTGGTAATTAGATTGGAGGCAGGGATATGCTGGTAAATATTTAATAATCAGCTCTCTGGGGGGGGCAAAAAATGTATGGAGGACATATTTTGAAATTTAAACTACACTATTAACATTTTCTCCATCATTTTTTTGAGTCTAGGCAAACAAGACAAAAAAAAGCAAGTCCTAGTCTGTAGCATTTGCCAATTTCCAAGGTATAAATGCTCACACTAAAAGTTTAATAATCAGCTCTTGAGAGCCAATAAGATTAGAGATAGCATAACCTCAGAACTGGAAGGGTACTTAGAAGTCAGTAGATGAAGAAACTGAAAACCAGAGAGGTTATGTGTGCTTAAAGTCACATAGATCCGAACTGGTGGAGGAGGGATTTGAGCTCTGTCCCTCTGATTCCAAATCCAGCACTTTTGCTTCTAAGTCCTTCAGAGCCTAGAGATGGGAAGACTGGTTAGACGCCCCCCCCCCTGCCCTGCCCCTCACCTTGTATTGCCATAATCCAGTCAAGAGGTAATGAAGTCTTGAACTAAGATGGTGGCAGTGGGAAAAGAACAGAGGTAGAATGGGCATGAGTAGTTATCCTATAAAGGCATGTAGGTACGTACAAGTTTACATGACTGCTTTGAGAAAAATGGTTCTCCTGATATACTTATCCTTGGACCTAAGTCTAATATTCTCTTTGCCCTCTACTTCCCCTTCTCTAGACTGTCTTTATTAGCAGACAGAGTCTCTGAGCAATATTAAACACTAAAAAGTTCCTGAAAGGTTATACCCTTGAAGCTATACACAATGTACATAGCACGTGCTGAAGTTTACACAGACTCCTTAGACCTCTGAATAGAGAGACTAATTGTGGGGAAGCTGCTTTTCAGCATACAGGATGGGCTGTTCCCTGTGGGTTTTACTATCAAAAGGCTTTTAAAAGTGCAGTGTAGCCATTGTTGAATATTTCACAATGAATTAAATACCATTTCTCTCCTCGCAGCTGTTCCATGTGAGTGAGCGAAGAGTGCATTTTTTTCCCCTGGCAGAAGACGTCTGCTGTATAAACCTAAGCACTGGGGTAATGAGATTATTTGTGTGTGAATTCTTTGGGAAGAACATCCCTTTATTTTAAACTCAATGTGATGCATGGCTGCTGCTCTGCAGAGGAGGAGAGATGAGGAAGAGAATTCAATTGAAAAGTCTCAGAGCAGACCTGGAAGGAGTCAGGGAGGCTCAGAGATCGTTCCTTTTCTTCCTACCTCTGCACATTTATTCACTCTTCCCTAGGGCTGCCTAGTTTACTCAAACACACTGGCTGCCGGATGGAGGAGGGAAATTATTTTTTTTTCAAGTAAAGAATTAATCATTTTTCCATCGGTCCTTCCAGAAATCTTTCTTTACCTTTCATATTTCCTTGGAATTATAAGACCTCTATTACTTTTTTCGGCACCTATTTTCATGTAAGAAAGCCTTAGATTACAAACTCCACAAAGAAAACCACTCCCCCACCCCCATAATACCCCCATGATTTTTTTTTTGACATGTTGAGCTGCTAGTCTTGTTAGATCTAGAGTAAAAAATGTTAGGTTCACATCAAACACACACACACACACACACACCCCGACTAATTCCAAGACCCCTCCCCAATACCTCCATTTAATTCACAAGCCATCTTCAACTCAGGCATCCCCTTGACTGAAACAGAGACTGAGTTTTCAGTGAGCAGTGAATTGGAACCAAGTATGAAATTGATTAGGCTCAAGTCTTAGTTGGTGCAGACTTAATGCCATTCTTAAAGTGTATCAAGGGATGGCCAGCTGTTCTGCATCTCCCTTGAGACTAGAACAAGAGAAAATGGGATTAAATCACAGCAAAGGGGATTTAGCCTAGCTATAAAGAACTTTGACCCTAGAATAGGTTATTAGAGGGGATTGTGAATTCTTTCTCCCTGGAGATTCTCCAGAACTGAGCAGGCATCCACCCAATTGGAGGTGGTTTAGGTACATTCTCAATGACTTTTGTAGATTCCTTCCAGCCCAATCAGTAAATGAGACATTTACAAGGAATGTAAATGCTCAGTGAGTTTTTTTTAAGGGATGTTTTTTAGGGAGCCATCACTCAGTGAAGTGCTGGTCAACTATGCAAGAAAAAAAACATATTTTTCAAAGTTCTGGTACAACTAGCATCTTCCTTAGTGAGAAGAGGGCAGACGGAAAACTCCTACTATCTAGTTAGATCAGAGGGCACAATAAAAGACTGTAAGACTGTGAGCTAAGGCATAATGAAGGCTGAAATGTTAATTCCTGTGATTCCCAAAATAGCAGTGGTCTCTAAACTTTCTTAATCATCAGTAAAAAAAAAAAGTTTTTTTTTAATTAAGCAAAGATTCCATATGTATGTACATGTGTTCCAAAATTATATACACAAACTACTATACTTCAGCTATAAAAATTATATACATGATAAAACTTATTCAAAAATAAAAATTAAAAAAGAATGAGATGAATATGAAATAATATTTGATCCTGGAGGTAATTGAGAGCCACTGGAGGTTTTTTTTTAATAGGAGGAATGACCAGATCTATACTTTAGAAAGATCACTTTGACAGTTGAGTGGAAAATGGATTGGACTGGAATGAGACTTGAGAACAGTTAGAAGGCTATTGCAATAGTCCAGGTGTGAGGGCATGAGACTCTATATCAGAAACTCAGAAAAGTAGTGAATTTTGGGAGAATGATAATGTAAAAAGGTCTTAAATGCAGATCTTAATTCACCCACACCTCATTTATCTGTGGAACTCATTATCCCACCCAAAAGTAAAAATGTGAGTGGACACTTTTACCAGTCATTGTTCCAACATTACCTGAAGAGAGATGCCTGCCATAGCTATGAGGCAACTAAGTGACACAGTGGGTAGAAAATTGGATTTGGACTCAGGAATATTTGAGTTCAAAATCATCCTCAGATACTAGCTGTGCAAATCACTTTTCTGTGTGCCTCACTTTACTCATCTGTCAAATGGAGTAATAATAGCACCTAATTTCTCAGGGTCATTTATAAGGACAAAATAAGGTAATATTTATAAAGCAAACCTCAAAGTGCTATACAAATGTTAGCTGTTTTATTACTATTATTATTACTATTAATGTGATCTGAAGGGGTTAGGAGTTGGTATGATGGTGTGTATGGAGCATTTTCCTAATGCTGCTGTAGGTGCTTGGGTAGTCGTTGGGGTAAGAGCCATCCTGTAAGAGCCTAGACTGAATGGAGGAGATGGTGAGCTTTTACAGCAGAGGGAGAGGGGCTGATTAGGGAAGCACTGGGGGATAAAGGTGGATGTGATTGTGTTGGAGAGAGTTTCAAGTATTGGCTATCACTGGGGAGGTTGGGATGCAGCCCATATTCCTTCATTCGTATTGGGTGTATTACATACTCCTTGGGATCATGCCACAACTCCCACTCTGGAGACTAATGCATTATGAATCTCTTTTCCTTACATAATTCCTTCATTTGCCCAGTATTTGTGGCAGAAGTAGCCCATGGAAATCATTGTCTTCCTCTTTCCAAAGGTTTCAAGAAGTTTGCTACAGGGTTGAGGTGCAGCATTTTAGAGTTAGATGTACATACACACAATTTTCCTTCTAAGTTCCTCATTGTTTTATTATTATTATTTTAACTTATGACTCACCATATCCAATTTGAATAGAATTTTACCCTACGACCCAGATTTATTGCTTTGAATTGATCATGAAACCCACGAAGGAGAATGAGGCTGTTGCTAAGATGCTTGAAAAGAACTCTGGAATTAGAGTCAGGAGATATATAATCAAATTCTACCCTATCACTTATGACCTGTTTGATCTGAGGTGTCACTTAATCTCCTTGGGACTCAGTTTCTGTATCTGTAAAATGAAGGGATCATACTAGATCATCTCCAAACTGCATTCCAGTGCTAGATTTATGATCCTGAGACCCTGCAAGTCTCCCCCTAATGACTTGAGGCAAATAAAATAGTGAGATTCACTTCAGATTAAATTGTGCTGGGTAGGGACACACATCTGTAGAATATGGATAGGACACTTCCTGGCACCTACATACCTGTTGTTTCTTTTTTGTTATTAAGGTTCTCCATCAAAGAGTTTTCTTAGATCTGTAGTTATTCCTGGGGTCTCAGACAGCACCTGGGATTAGGATACCTTTCCTATCAGTGCTTTGTATATGTTTACTGAAATCCCTTTGGTTTAGGTGGCCTTCTCTTCTGACACCTAAGTCTTTGTGACCTCTGGGTTGAAGATTGCCTTTGAAAGCCAGCTCCAGCTCTTACAGAGGCAGGTGCTTTACTACCGAGTGCTGGCATTATCTCCAGTGGGAACCTGGAATCAAGGGCAGCTTAAGGGTTTGATCATGGTTATAGTTTGTGCTATAAATATATGTTGAATGATGAGAATCAATTTGGGGCTGAAAGATTGCTGTTTCCTTTGACCTCCATTAATCAACAAATATTTACTGAGTGCTTGTGGGCAAAGTTTCATGGGGCAGGCAGCCTAGAAGCTCTGGTCCTTTTTGTCAAGGCACCAATTGTCCAGTTGAGATAATAAAACCATGGTGATTATGGTTTCTTTCTATTTCTTTCTAAAATTTTTTTTAATTTATGGAATGAAGCAAGCATTTCCATAACATAGTATAATAGAAAAGATGATTGCACATGAAACTGCAAATCTATTATGTTTAACTTGCTATTCCTTTTAAATATATAATGAAGTTCTCATGTAAATTTATTTTTCTTCTTTTTTTCTTCCTTCCTCCCACCCCAAAGATGACTATTATTAGACATAAATAGGTTTATGTATATACACACCTATACATGTGTGTACAATTATTCTATGCATATTCATCAGTTCTTTGGATACAGATAGTGTCTTTTTTCATATGTTCTTTATTTTGGGGTGGCTAGGTAGTACAGTGAATAGAGTACCAGCCCTGGAGTCAGGAGGTCTTGAGTTCAAATCCAGCCTCAGACACTTAACCCATACATACAAAAAAACTAGCCATGTGACCTTGGGCAAGTCACTTAACCCCAATTGCCCTACCTTCCCCCATCCAAAATAAAGACAAAATAAATGTTCTTTATTTTTAATTTGTTCATTTATAATGGTCAAAAAAGACTTAGTCACTCTAAGTTTTTTTTAAAACAATGTTGCTGTTACTATGTACAGTGTTCTCTTGGTTCTACTCTGCTTCACTCTTCACCATTTCATGTAAGTCTTTCCATGACTTTTTAAGATCATTGAACTCATCATTTCTCATAGTTCTGTGACCTTGGGTAAATCACTTTTGGCCACACCTAACTCACCTGTAAATTTCGGGGGCTGGGATAAATCAGGGTTCTTAATTTGTGGACATCAATATTGTTAAGGAAGCACAGGAAACATTTTGTAAATAATTATGCTATCATATTGAAATTAACTAATATCTTCATTTTCTTTCTTATGTTTATTTGCCTGGTGAACTCTAGAATTTATTTCTCTTCATGGTGAATGGAGGCTAAGGGAACATTTACTGAAAAAGCACAGGAAATGGGAACAGAAAAAAAAGATTGGGGACTTCTCTAAGATGCCCACAAACTTTAACATTCTTTGATCTATGAATTTCAGCCTTATTTATTAAGCACTTACTGTGTGTAGAGTGCTCTGCTAGGTACCATGAGAGATGTAGAAAACAAACTCTTCTCACGTGATGGAGAGTTACAATACATGCATAAATTGATAGGGACTAGAACTGTGATTTCTTTCACTTTGCAACTTCAGATTGTAGCTTCCTAGAGCAATGAGAGGTTATGTGACTTGACCAAGGTCATAAAGCTGTATCACCTCAAACCCACTTCTTCTTGGTATTGAGGTTTCCTCTCTACTGTTGTTGCTGTTAGTTATTGTTTGTCCTTCATTCTGGAAGAGGGCCGTGACATCTGGAAGATGATGCCATGACTTGCAAGTGAATTGGATTTAAGTGAGGCAGGGCTGTGCAAAGTCATTGGCTTCACTGTCTTCTCCAGAGCCATCTGGGTCCTGTGGTGAGATGTAGATCTGGACAACTGGAGATGGCCCCACACCTCTCTATATACCATGCATAATTGTCTGTCCTATAATAATGTGCAAAATAATTCATTAGAAGGGCATAACAAAAGTGTGATGTAAGTGCTATCAGAAAATAGAGTGAGGGGGTGGCTAGGTGGCGCAGTGAATAGAGCACCTGTCCTGGAGTCAGGAGGACCTGAGTTCAAATCCTGCCTCAGACACTTGACCCACTTACTAGCTGCATGACCTTGGGCAAGTCACTTAACCTCAACTCCTTCCTCCCCCTCCAAAAAGAGCAAAAAAAACCAACAAAAAAAAAAACAACAAGAAAATAGAGTGAGGATACTTATTGAGTCCTTTTTACAAAGTACATATTCTGCCCTCAATTCACAGTCCTGGAAAATTTAAGATACCTGCTCATTACACACAGGAAAACACAGGGTAGCACATGATGAAGATCCAGTGAGTGGTTCAGACTATGACTTATGAGAACTGAAGGGAAGTCTCAGTAGAGAACTATGTGAGGAACTCAGTGAGGAGCTATAGATGGGGAGTGAAGTGTATACTCTCTGGCTTAGTGACTGTGATGATTGGCTTTGCTTAAATGTTTTTCTTTGTGACAAGAAAGAGCTCACTGGGTGGGAGATGAAATGGATGTGACCGTGGTATAAAAATAAAAAAATAAAGAAAAATGATTGAAGGGAATAGAGCTCCTTAATGCCAACCTCGCTTGGGGGTTTTTATGTACTAGTTCCAAGTTGCTTTTCCTGGAAACTGGAAGCTGTAGGGAGACTTCCTTGGAGAGCTTTTATTATTGTTGTTATGATACACTGTCCTTGTGATCAGTGGAGGCCCAATCTGTTGACTCCTTATTTCGCAATTTTATTAAAGTTGAGAATCTCTGCTTTATGTATCTTAATTAATTGTTATTCTTTGGGATTTGGACCCTTGGATGATTTTATCACTTCTAGAGCAACCCTGCCCCTCCTCCGCCCTTCTCACTGCCTTCAGAGACCTGATCCATCTCTGCCCGGACTCCCCAAACTGGATGAGATGTTCCATTCCCCAGGCCTGCTGCTCCTCACTTCATTAGCGTTCCTGATGTTTATAAAGTCAAGATAATATTTTTAGGTTCCTGTTGGAGTTTCCTGGGCAGCCTCTCTCTAAACCACTTAGAAAGTTTAGAAAAGAAGGTCAAAGAAATGTTAGTATTTTTTCCACCAAGCTTTGGGTAAGCAAATCATCTTGGGGATGATGTCCATAGACTCTTCTGGATAGAATTCATTAGATGATGGCAAGGTCCTAGCTAACATTTTCACTTCTTTTTTTTTTTAGTTTGTTCACAACTTGGAAATACCATAGATTATTCTTAAAAAATAATGTGGATTTTAGACTTTTCAAATTGCTTTCTCAATTTATGTGTCTATCATTCACCACGCTCGGCCTTGGAAAAGAACTGAGAAAATGCACCTTCTTCCTTTACAGAATTATGGGGGACTATGGGTTTTTAAATTGGGCCTCATACACTGGCACTGTGACTTTGAGCAACCATTTACTTAACCTTTGTCTGCCTTAGTTACCTTGTCTGTAAAATGGGGTAATAACCCTGCCCCTCCCCCTGAGTTGTTGCATGAATTAAAAAGAGATGATGTTCATAAAGCACTTTGCAAACCTAAGAGCACTTTATAAATACTGATTATTATTGTTGTTGTTGTTTTTACTATTACTCCTTGGAAGAATCTATGAATCCAAGGTCTGATGATATATGAAGAAGCAAAGACCCAAGGAAAGAGCAGTCATCCTTTTGCAGGATGAATTTGTTGTGGTCTTAGTTTGAATTTGCATTTCTCATTTTTTTCTAAATAAGTTTGATCATCACAAAATTAACCTTGATGTTTCTGTCTTCAATCATCCTTTTGTCTCTTGAGAATCTGTTTCAAAAATACTCCAGAGCCTAAACTCTTCCCACCAATATGACTTTTGATAAGATTCAGACATTTTGAATCTTTTAGTAAATAATATTTTATATTTATGCCATGCTTTCATAGGGAAAGGGCCTAGATCTGTGATTTCATTGGTAAAAAGGAATCACTAGATTAAGAAACTCTCTTTGCCAATGCAGTTCCTGTATCTTATTTGTAATTTAATAGTCTTAGAGAGTTATCTTAGACCCCTGAAAAGTGCAGCTTCTTGTCCAGGGACACATATAAAGTAACTTCAGAGGTAGGCTTTGGGTACCACCTCCTCATTGTTTTAATACATTATCAAATCTATTCAAATATGTCAAATTTATGAAAGTGAGTAAAAAAGAATTAAAGTGTTTGCAATAGGGTTAGGCGCTAGGAATAATTTTTTTTTTTTTAAAGGAAGGCAGCCCCTACTCTCAAGGAGTTTGCGATAGGGCTAGGCTCTAGGAATAATTTTTTTTTTAAAGGAAGGCAGCCCCTACTCTCAAGGAGCTTATATTTTAATCAGCAGGATTCTACACATAAAGGGAAGTTGTGTCCAGGAAGTAGTTTGGAAAGTTATTGAGATGGTGGCTGGAGCCATAGGGAAGTAGATTGACACGTCCATTTCAGTAGCAGTTACAGAATTTGGTTCCAGAGCTGGAAAAGGGGTGAATGAGGGTGTCTCAGAAGGTGAGCACACGGTGGTAAGGAGTTGGTTAGTGAGGAAAGTGAAACAGAAGTGGGGTCTGCTCTGATGTAACATATCGGGCTATGGGAGGTCCTTACCAATCAGGGAAGGAGGACACCCCCCCAGGTTCAATTTAAGGTTTACAAAATATGTTGCTTACAAAAGCCTTATGAATACAGTAAACACAGATTTAGAGTTGGAAGGGTCAAGCTAGTCTAACGAGTCAATCCTAAATCATCTCATTAAAGAAATAAGAAAGCTCCAAGTCTTTTAGCTAGGAAGGGGCTAAACCATAATTTGAACCCAGGTTGTCTCATTCCAAATTCAGGGATCTTTCCATTACTCTGGGTACATAATAAATGAATATGTTAAAGATCTGTGATTACTTCAGCACTCCATAGCAGGTATGGTACCCCCCTCTATTAATTCATATTGCAACTCATATGTGACTTAATAGATAAGGTAGGTATTATTATACCCATTTCATAGAAGATAAAATGAAGCTCTGGGTATGCAGAAAAATATGAGCTTCTCAAGAACAGATCTGCTTTCATTCTGACTTTCTATCTCCAGTGCCTGGTGCTTGGTAGATATTTAATAAACACTTGGATTGGATTGGATTGGATTGGATAAAAGTGATTTCCCCAAGGTTAAACAGATATCAATGAAGTAGGGCCTGGAATGGAACCATCTGACTTCCACTGTATCACATTTAGCCAAGAAAGGAGAAAACTCCCCTCACCCCAAAGAACAGTCCACCCTAACCTCAATGCCTTTGAAATAATCACTTCTCATCTTTTACTCCAACATGAAAATGTATCTCTTCCTCTCCCCATCACTCTCTACCAACCTCTCCCTCTGTCTCTTGCTCACATATGCATTTTGGTGAAGAATTCGGGATATGTGACTTTTGAACAATGGAACATTTCCCAGAATTTAATGTTTTTTCTTTTTCTTTTTTTTTTGCAATGCCATGTCCAACTCATACTGCAGTCTGTGTTGGAACAAATTCTGCTTTGTTCTTTTATTCTGAAATCCCAATATAAATATATAAATAGAAAAGGCAATAAAAAAAATTCCATGTTTTCTGTCCAGCTGCTCTTTCATTCCAATGCTTCCCAACATTTTCCTGACTGCAGCTGCTACTGAGGGTTGTGTAGCCCTTGGAGCACAGGAGCTCAGTTCGTGTCTGTTGTTCCCATGGGAAGGAAGGTTAGGCTCTGTCCTTTTTCCTTCTTCCCTTCCCAACCCCGCTCCCTCTCAACCCCCAACTGCAGCTTCATTCCTCCTCCTCCGCTCTCCCCATGAGTGTAGTCAGAACTGGGATCTCGCTGCTTCCACCCCCAAATGACATCTCCGATTACTCCTGCTCTGGGAGCTGGGGTGAGTTCATGGGAAGTGATTGCATTCATAGTCTACTGGCCCACCACACAATTCCACCCTCACCCCCACCCCTTCCCTCCTCAACCAAGCTACATTCATGGTGGGAAAAATGATGACTTATATGCCTTACTGTGGAAAAGGAATTTTTTTAAAGGGGGCTTAATAGAGATTTAAAAAAAAATCATGACAAGTGACTTGGAAAAAAAAAAGGTGTGTTTTTAGGGGGTCTTTTGCGCAATGAGCTAGAAGCATTTTAGCAGTTTGGAGTAAATTTGACTGAGGATTGTGTTCATGGGTATTATCAGCATTTTCTGAATGTCAGACTTGGTTTGTGTAATACATAAAACCAAGTAGATAGAGTTTCAATTGCAGCCTGTGA
This sequence comes from Petaurus breviceps papuanus, assembly GCF_028583685.1. Lineage (NCBI taxonomy): Eukaryota > Metazoa > Chordata > Mammalia > Diprotodontia > Petauridae > Petaurus > Petaurus breviceps. The sequence continues at coordinate 42,533,878 of NW_027187419.1, read as the reverse complement.
GTTCCTAATTTAAAGTTGACAGAATTGTGGGGTGAAGAAGCTAGAAAACCTACCCTCTCTTCATGCCTACTTCACGAGGCTTTTTTTTGGAAGGTCAAATCAGATAACGTATGTGAAAGTACTCTGGGAATTGTAGAAGGCTGTACAGGAGATTGTTACTATTATTGGGAAAAGACTTGTTCATAGAATCTCGAAGTTGGAGGGAACCTCAGAGGCCATCCAATCTAATTCAAATTGAACATGGATCCCCTCTCCCAAAAGTGATGTTCCAGTATTGAGTACCGACCGGAATCAGAGGATTTTGAGTTCAAATTCCTCCTCTGATAATTACTTCCTTCGTGGTTGAGCTAAGTCACTTAACCTCCCTGGGGCCTCAATGTCCAATCTGTAAAAAGGAAGGGTTGGACGAGATGGTCTCAGAGTTCCCTTCCAGCCCTAGATCTCTCGTCTTGTGACTTCTTAAAGTGGCCCATTCTATTTCTACATGTTCTTAATTATTAGGAACGACAGATAGGTAGCATGGTGGATAGAGTACTGGGCTTAGAGTCAGGAAGGCTCATCTTCATGAGTTCAAATCTATCCTCAGACACTAGCTGTTGACCCTGGGCAAGTCACTTAAAACTGTTTGCCTCAGTTTCCTCATTTATAAAAATGAACTGGAGAAGGAAATGGTAAATCGCTCCATTATCTCTGCCAAGAAAACCCCAAGTGGGTCACAAAAAGTTGAACATGACTGAAAAATGACCCAACAACAATAATTAGGAAGATAATTTTCCTTACATAAAACCTAAACATTCCTCTTTGTAACTTTCATATATTTCTGCTAGTTTTACCCACTGGAGTCTATCATAGAAATTCTAATATCTTTTTCATGTGAAAACCCTTAAAAAAACGTGAACACAACTACTATTTTCCACCTAAATCTTCTTTTCTCCAAATAAACACCTCCAGTTACTCACCTAAACCTCATATGGCATGTTCTCTAGTCTCACAATGGTAGTTGCCTCCTGTAGACATACTTCATCTTGTCTTTCCTAAGATGCAATGCCCCCAAATCACCATCATTCTCCAAATATGGCCTGGTGATAGATGAATGGACGAATGGCAAAATAGATAGATAGTTCACTTATTAAATGCTTAATATGGACCAGATACTATACCAAGCGTAGGGAGATACATTCAATCAAACAAGATAATTCCTGCCCTCAAAGAGTTTATATTTTAATAGGAGAAGACAACCCAAATGTCTTGTAGGGGGGACCTACAGGATAGTATGGTGAGGAAATGACAAGGAAGTAGTATAGCTGTCACCTCTCATAGCCTGGGGATTCAGGGACAGAGTCCCAGGTTCTGGTAAGAGGAATGGGAAGAAGATAGCATAAATAGGCCATCTCAACACAATGCTTCCTACAGTCAATTCAGGAGACATTCCTGGAAGAGTTTTGTCAGGTTTGCTTGTGACATGAGTTTATATCCTGTTTTTTTATTTCTGATTCCAAAACTCAAAATCCCCATGGTAATGTGACAGCCGTTAACTTCATCTACTGACCAAGCTGTTTCCTAAGTGTCCACTAGAGGAATTGACTTAGGTTTTTAAAGATAGAACTGAGGTATGTGGTAGCAAAGGAAGGGATGGAGGACCTCTAGCCTCCAAAAGCACACTTTCTGACAACTTTCATCGCCAAATCTTGTCATGCTTAATTTATTTGTGAATATTTTACAGAGTCAGAGACTTCAAGCAGGTATGTGGTTTGCCAGGACAGTCACCACTGTGGAGAGAAAACATTCCTGACCCTAGTGCTTGCATGTTGGAGGTCTGATAGTACAAGCCTCTGATTTGCTCTGTAATCAGGACAAACAGTGAAACATATCTTTTCTTACTGAAATTGAGATGCTGGGACAAGAGGGGGAAAATGACTATAGAATGTCCTCTCCCAGTGCCAGTATCACCAGAGAACTTGGGGTTATGCAAGAATTGTTGTCTGGTGTTTTCTTGCTATGAAGCTGGAGTTTTTGTCTTAAGGATGGGAACCATTCAATGTCTTCAGCTGTTTTTTAAATGTTTGGCGGCTTGGCAGGGCCCAAATTCATATTTTGCCAAGTGTTTTTTTTTTCTGGTAATTTTGAAGCCCAAGTGTATTTTAAGGGAAACAAGTTGTATATGAGATTATTGTACAGTTCACTCATCCAACTGCTGTTTTGCAACTGTTAAGAGAGGCCAGGAAGATGGATGAGTGATCTTTTCTTTTTTTTTTTTTTATTGCTTTGAAGCAACTATTTGCATGTTCCAAAGAATAAATTGACCATAAACCTCAAAGACTAAAGTTTGGTTTGAAAACTTAAGCTTAAACACCACTGACAAGTTTAGAAAATGGACAGCACCATTCTCTTTATTTTTTTTAAATCTGAGTGGGCATGTATATGCACATACTTGTGTGTGTGTGAGAGAGAGATCTGAGATGACAATTTCAAATGGAGACAACTGTGACATTGAGTCCATCCATGATCCCATACTGATCTGCACTGAACACAAATAGAACTTGAATCAAAAATCTCAACCCTCAACCTCGTGTTTTATCTTCTAGACCATGTCTCTGCAAAGTTAGGAGAATCTTGTTCTCTCCTTTTGATTCTTTGAGGAATCTACATTTTGTCATCTGCAAAGGCCAGAGGACTCTATCGGCTGGCTTTGGTCTTCCTTCCTCGGTTTATTATACTGCATGCTATTTTCTGACCAAACCAGCCTTCTTGCTGCTCTTCCTACACTACATTCCATTGTTCATCTCTGGGTTGTTGCCCAGGCTCTTTGTCTCCTAAGCCTGTAATGATCTTCCTCCTCTTGTCTATCTTTAATCATCCCTAGCTTTCTTCAAGGCTCAGATCAAGGGCCACCTTCTATAGTCAGCCATTCCTATTCCCTCCAATCAATTGCTCTGTAGTGACTTTGCATTTGTAGGGAGATTGAGAGACTTTTTACTAACCAAAATAGAGACCTAGGGGAAGGAGGTTTGCTGTTGACAAATATTCACAATAAAGACAAGAATGAGATCTAGGTGACTAAAGAATCTTGCCTCCTCAGCTTATCTCTTATTCTTGCTTGGATTTATTTTCATGCTAAACACGAGAGGATCTTTAAAAGTCTTAGAGGAAGTAAGAGGTATATTCCGTGCTACACTTGTAACCTGAAGTACCTGAGTTCACATTCAGCCCAGGACATGTACTAGGTATCTGAATGTAGGCAAAGCTTTTAACCTCTGGGCCTCAGTTTCCTTATCTGTGAAACAGGGATAACAATAGCTTGTAGGATTAAATGAGATAACATAATGTAAAATGTTTTGTAAACCAATGAGCTATTATTATTATTATAAATCCTAAATTAGATGGTTATTTATAACATTGAGGTCTTTTGTAGCTTTGAAATCTCTACCCAGATTTAGGGATCATAGCCTGGGGTCCTTCTGCCTGGCATTCTTCTGTTGGATGTTGTGCCTATGACAAAAAAAAAAGTTTTCAACTTGCCCTCACCAAGGGAGATTTCAGTCACTCTACCATATTGGTTTGGAGCTGAGATGGCCAGAGGATGAGCCTGAAGACATAAGATCAGAAGCAGTTATCGGGAAAGAGAAACCCAGCAGGGGCTATGCTCCCACTAGTCATCGGTCACCATGAGACACATGCCCAGAAGTCTTGTAGAGACCAGGAGAGTAGCAATCTTCCCATAAGCACCAGACCTGGAGAGGGTAAGCCCAGTCAGAATGGTGTCTTCTTTCACTAGAAACATAGGTAGTTTTGCAGTGGTAGAAGCATGAGTTGCCTCTCTATATTTGTGGGAGACTGTGCCCTAGGTTTACAAGGCAACAGGTGCCTGTTATGCACTCACTATGCGCCAAGCACTGTGCTTAGCACTGGGATATAAATACAAGTGAAAAAAGACAGTCCTTACCCTCAGGAAGCTTACATACTCATACAAAGAAGAGGACAAGAGAGGGACATGATAGGGAAAGTTAGAAGACCCAGGAGTGGTGCATCCTGCAGAATAATGAAGGGAGGGCTGCCCTGCACACTTTCCTTAAAATGGAATACTTGGGACAATCAACCAATCAGAGGAAGTGACCACAGGGGCAGTGTGAATTTCCTAGGAGAGAAGGTAAGAGACAGTAAATATAAGATAATATTACTGGGAATATATTCTTTATTTTTATTTTTCTTGTTTTGGTATTTTATTAAGTGCTTTTGCTTTGAATTAGTTGTGTCTTCTGGATGACTAAAGAAAAGGTAAACGCATCACCAGAGATATAGTTTTGAGTGGATACAGATGAGATAATAGCTTCAACCTGGACTAGATATTCTGGGAGTCCAACATCTGAAATGGGGGGGTAACCTAGATGGCATGCATCTATCTCTTTATCCATATCTGTTTTGTATTTCTTCATCTATGTTCATATCACTCTCCTGATCTCCTTCACCCCTCAATAGAACATAAACTCATTAAAGGGAGGGACTACTTCATCTTTTTTCATTGTATCTTCAGCACTTATCACATGGGTTCTTACCTTATCATACATAATAGGTCCTTAAAAATTGCTTTTCATGAATGATTTAATGAATACATCTCCTTATCCCCCTCTACTACAATAATAGCAGTATTTTCAAACTAAGATATGGGTGACTTGCTACCAAGTATTTTGCATTCGAGTAGAATTTTAAAAATTAAGTACCAGGAGATCAGAGGCTAGATCTGTTTTCCTCATTGGTAGGAAGCTAAATTATTTTGGGGGCACATCCTCAGTAATAATGTTGATGACAATGTAGCCCAGAGCTGTGGTGCTGTAGCTGTGGGTTTTGCAGCTCCAGACCTGCACATCTCATGCCTCTTTGCAGTGGTTTTGGTCAGAAGAGAGCTAATCAGGAGACCAGCATGGGGAGAGAGGCGTGTTATTTAATTAGCTTTACAATGGGCTGACTTGAAGGCACGTGGTGGTTTTAATAGATGGAGATAGATGTCCTTTTAGCAGGGCTAATTGTTAGGAAAAAGCGGGGTCTTTGTTCAGGCCCAGCATGAGAGCTCTGATCTCTTAGAGCCTAGGGCTGCCCTGCTTATAATTTTAGACAGAGCTATTCAAGGTTTCTCTGTGCAGCAAAGGAGAACAAGAACATTATTGTATACTCAGAATCACTCCCCAAACCTCCTTAAAACCCCTGAAGAAAAGAAAGAGACCTAGAGAGGACCTAACCATGTGCATAGTAGAGTTTCTCCATCATTTATTTGCCACGGTTGTTGGAAAGGGCAAAGCTGCTTTTTAATCAGATTGGGACTGAGGTGGGTGACTTAACAAAACACCCCCAGAAAACCAATTAACTCTGCTTCCCCAGCGTAGCTGTCTTAGTCCTTCTTGCCAAAATAGAGCAGGCATCTAGTGTGAAGGAGACAGTGCTTATTTTATGTTGCCAACCCCAATGGCTGGGTGCCAGTGATGGGTACTGCCAAAATGCAGATTATGTGGCTGATGTCCCTCAGCAGCAAGTTATGTGTTGTTCGAGGGCAATGCAAGGAACTGAGATGCCTTTGGCTGAGGCAGCAGGTAGAGAAAGGGGCATTCTGAGATCCCTTTCCCTAAGAGAGAGACCAGAATGCATTATGGCAATCACTGAGCACATGTAGCTGAAGCCTTGTAAAGTGGATAAAGTACTGAATTTGGAGTCAAAAAGACATTAGTTTCAATCTTGCTTCAGATACTTACTAGCTGTGTGACCCTGGGCTAGTCATGTAACTTCTGTCTGCCTCAGTTTCCTCATCTGTAAAATGATAATAATATCACCTAATTCTTAAGGTGTGATATTAATTCTTAATTCTTAAGGTGATGTGAGGATCAAACGAAATAATTTTCTGTAGTGCTTTGCAAACCTTAAATCACATATAAATACTTACTATTATTGTCAAGTCTTTGAAAGCATTGAGATTATGACACAGTTATGGTATGAGCAAGATCTGTCATCTGGAGGATGGGCAATTTAGGTAAATCAGATTTAGGAGGGGAATGGTACTGGTCAGGAGAGCTGTGTCATAACATTTATGTAGCAATAGACCAGTGCTAGCCTAAGGATGAACAGGCACCTTCTCCCACTAAAGGATCCCAGCTCTAGTCTCATGTACAAACTTTCACTCCCAGATGAATCTTTGTCTTAAAGAGAGGGTTGAGAATTTTTTTCTTCTTTGTCTCATTATGCCACCTTCCTGGATTTTGAATGAAAATCCCTTAAAGCTTAAGTTTGACTCAGGTCCAGGGTATCCCCAAAAAGGAATCAGGAGTGTACTCAAGGTACAATTTATATAAGATGTAGGGAACCTATTTATTTTTTCCACACAAAAATAAATGCTTGAAATACCAAAGACTCATAAACATCTGTTGATGAAGACTTAAAACATGAAGAATAATTCTTGGTCTCTTCCCCAGCAATCACATCAGCCTCTGATAGGTGAACTTTAGCGTCACTTTGACTGGAACTATCACTTCCCAGCCACTATTTCCAAACCATGATGCTACCCCTATATCAGTCTCCCTCCCTTCATGGGTTGTCTTGCTCCCTTAAAATGTAATCTCTTGGGGCAGCCAGGTAGCACAGCGAGTAAGAGCACCGGCTCCAGTGTCCGGATGACCTAGGGATTGAATCCAGGCTCAGACACTTAGCACCCACCCAGAAACACCTGGCCGTGTAACCTTGAGCAAGTTACTTAACCCCAATTGCTTAGGGGTGGCCAGGTGGCTCAGCGAGTAAAAGCACCGGCTCCTGTGTCGGGATGACCTGGGGATCAAATCCGGGCTCAGATACTTAGCACTACACCCAGAAATAACTGGCCGTGTAACCTTGAGCAAATTACTTAACCCCAATTGCTTATTTTAAAAAAATGTAATCTCTTTCAGGGAAGAGATTACCTTGATGTCTCATATTTGTATCCCTAGTAGTCAGCACAGTGCCCTGGAACATAATAATTAATGTCTTATTATTGCTTCATTCACACTTTCTATTACCTTCTCTTGGGAAGGTGATGCTTAAAACATTAAGACATGAAGCATCTTGCAGGACTGATGAACACCTATCACCTTTACCTTGGCTCTATTCTATCAGAACATGGGCTCACTCTCCTGGAAGTGGTCATCTTTCTCTTCCAAAAAGTGTTAAGTACTTCTTTCAGTGCAGCTGACGCTAACTAAGAAACCTAGGAATTCCTGACCTCTTAAATTCATGAGTCTGCCTTCAGGGCTGGAAATGTCCATCTCAGGATCACTGTTTGCTCACCTATGCTTAGAGAAAAAAAAAATATAAAGTAGAAAAGGTTGCCAGAGTTTTAAGATCTAGTCTCAGGCTCACCTAATGAAGATATGTGCTTGGTGCCATATATGAGCAGCCAGTACAGATGCTGGGTGAGTGGGAGGAAGACCCCTTTCTAACCACTGAGAAAGAGTTCCATTCCATGTGTTACGGAGAGAAGAAAAAGAGAGTGACAGCAGACGCTATCTCTCCTTTTAAAATCTTCTGAGTGGGCAAAGCTTTTCGGATCATTGGCCAATCTTTTTTGACACAGCTTCCCCCATTGCTGCCATCATCAAGATCAAGTGATGATGCCCAAATCCTTTAGCACTGAGTACAAGTACTCCCAGAAGTGGCTGGGGGAGCTCAGTTTTCATGCCACATGGTACTCTATATGCCACAAGTGGAAGTTTCTACAAAATGTCTTGTTTCTCTCTCTGATACCAGTCCCTAGGAATTAGGACTTTCAGAAGAGTCACTGGTGACAATTGGGAGATGATAGGTGAGAAGTCAGAGCTTTGGCAAAACCTGAGATTGAAAAAGCAGGGGATGGAACAGATGAAGAATAGGGCATGAAGGGGTGTGGTTTGAAGGTCCACACAGCATGTCAGGTAGCATAGTCTGTCCGGCATGATGATGTCAAAGATTTAGAACTGGAAAAGACCTTAGAAGCTCAGCAGTTCCATTCCCTTGATTTACAAATGAAGAGAACCTGAGGCTGAGATCTCAAGTGACTTGCCTAGGATTATGCAGATAGTGAATGATAGAGGTAAAGTTTCAATCCATGTCCTTGGAATCCAAATCCATTGATTTTTGTTTATTTTTTCCCACTGACCCAAAAAGTCAAAAGATCACTGATCTTATAATCAGCTGGCTTGAGTTTGAGCTCCAGGTCTGACCCTTGTCAGCTGTGTGACCCTGGGCAAGTCACTGAACCTTTCTAAGCCTCATCTATAAAATGGAGACCATTATCCACACACTCCCCACTTTATAGGGTAGTTGTGATGAAAGTTCTTTGCAAAATCTAAAATGGAAAAGGAAGATGGATTATTGTTGATGATGATGATGATGGCCTTATTGAATTGACAGAGATCATAAACTGTTGCCTCATCTGATTGCTTCTCATTATAATACTTTTTTGTGTTTTTGCTAGGGTAGTTGGGGTTAAGTGACTTGCCCAAGGTCTCACGGCTAGTTTTTGTGTTAAGTGTCTGAGGCCGGATTTGAACTCAGGTCCTCCTGACTCCAGGGCCAGTGCTCTATTTACTGCGCCACCTAGCCACCCCTCATTATAACACTTTTAAAAAGGGGATGTAGCTGTTTAGGAAGAATCGGTGTCACATCTTGCCTGGAGCAAGCATCAAACCTGAAACTCAGAAGGAAAAGTAGTAGAGGGCATGATGTCATTTAAGTGCATGATGATTTCACAGAAAATGGAGGTTATTGTTGTTCAGCCATTTTTCAGTTATGTCCAACTCTTTGTGACCCCATTTTGGGTTTTTTAGCAAAGATATTAGAGTGGTTTGTCATTTCCTTCTCCAGTTTATTTTACAGATGAAGAAACTGAGGCAAACAGGGTTAAATGACCTGCATGGGCTTACACAGCTAGTTAAGTGGCTGAAGTCAGATTTGAAATTGGGATGAGTCTTCCTGACTCTGGGCCTAGAACTCTGTCCGCTGTGCCACATAACTGACCTGGTCATATTTTGAGAGTGAGGGATTAACAGATGGAGAACAGCAGCATTACCTTGGTATCCACAAAATACTAAAAGACAATGAGAGCATTTAGGAAGCAGGTTTTGTAATGGAAAGGAGCCACAGACATCAAGTCAAAACTTGGGTTCAAATCCCCGCTCTGTTATTTGTGTGACCATGGGCAAATCCCATAAAGTTTTGGGCTTCACTTCTTCAATTGTAAAATGAGAGGATGGAATTGAATCTTCTTTATAGCTCTAAATTCCATGAAATCAAAGCTCTACAGGGCTTTTTAGCATTAACTAGTCTTTGTGTAGGTTGCTCAGAGGAGGGAACAAGGATTCTGAATTCTCTTAACTTCCTCTCCCTGAGCCTCACCCCAAGGGCACTCCCTGTTGTTTTGCTGAGGAAACAGAGTGTAATGTGAATGCTGGACCACTTTGGGAACTGAAATTGCTGTTGCTAGCCATCTGGCCTCCTTCACTGGTGTGAAATTCCCTGAAAGAAAAGACCAAGATCTTGTTTTTTCCCCCTCAAATTTCTCAACATTATTTAAGATTTTTAATTCCTGGAAAGGGATTTCTCTTGGGAACCCACCACTAGAGAGTTGACTGCCATTTGTTCTTTCCTCCCACACAGTCTGTTGCCAGCTCTCTACCCAGCTGCCCCTCCCTCCTCTCTTCTCCCACTCCCCCCCTCAAAAAAAATCTTCTGTGGTTCTTTCTATCTATGGGCTTTCTCTGATAAGGTCTTTCAAGTTTGTTTCTCAATCAAGGAGAAAAAACATGTTCTTGATGGATCAGATGAAATTCATTTTCACTGGGGAATGAGGTCTGTGTTTTCTACCCTCTCTGGGTTACCTATAATATTCCATCCATAGAAAAATGACAATTCATTGATGGTTCCATTTTGTTTAAACTTGTACTCGGTGCCTTCTTAGACATCACTCTAGGTCTGATCTCTCAGTGTTTGACTCACTTCTCTTCATTTCACTAATCCAAAGGAGGTGAGAGGCCTGGGGAGTGGGGAAGACATTTTCCACTTCAAGAGAGTCAGTCCAGATAGAGGAGATCTAAACTAGGGTCTGCTCTGCTTCATTTGTCCTCACCAGGATCATCTGCTATATTCCATCTGGAGATACTTTTTCACTGATGATGATGCAAGAACCAGGGAAAGGAAGCACAGCTGGTCTATTGCAGCTAGAAGACTTCATCATCTTTTTAAAATACAAATTAAAGTATATGTTTATATGTATGTGTATATGTAGGCACATATAGGTCTGTAGGTATACTTATAGACAAATACGTATATACATATATACATAAGTATATGTACACTTGTTTTAGTTACTCATGTATATACATATATATGCTCATATATATGTATTTCTGTGTGCATATATGTATAGATGTGTTCATATCCATGCATAACTGAAACAAATATGAGCTAGAATCCAAGGAAACATCAGCATTTCAACCTTCTTGGAGTTTCAGCCTGTCAAATTTCCATTTCTAGCATCTTGAGCATGATTGGTGTTCAGCAAAAGCTAAACAGGAATAATGATGTTGGATCATTATCGATGCTGTTTCAGTCTCCCAAGTCATCCTCATGTCTGTCTGTGCAATTGAGAATCCATGAGGGATCTGATAAAACATTACAGAGAAAGACAGGGAAGAAAAGAGAATAAACATTGACTGTATGTAGCCCCTACTATGTACCAGGCATTAGGCTAAGTGCTTTTTTTCTAAATACTGCCTCATTTGAGTCTCACAAAAGCCCTGTGAGGTAGGTCTTACAATTATCCTAATTTTATATTTGAGGAGGCTTAGGCAAATAAATGACAATTAGGGTAAATGACAACTAGTGTCTTAGGCAGAATTTGAACTCAGGTCTTCTTGAGTCCGGCCCCCATGTTCTATCCCTTGTACTACCAGCTTCATTCCATTCTAAAAGTGTGTGTGTGTGTGTGTGTGTGTGTGTGTGTGTGATGGTGGTGTAGGTATCATAAGAGCAAAGCTTTAGAGCAGGAAGGAACTTTGGTCTAGCATCCTTATTTTACAGACTAGAAAACTGAGACCCAGAGGGATTACCTGTTAATTATTCAAGGTTACCCAGGTAGTAAATAGTAGAGCTGGAATTTAAGTCCAGATTGTTGTTGTTGTTGTTGTTGTTGATTTGTGTCCAGCTCTTTGTGAATCCACTTGGTTTGTTGGTATGTTTTTGGAAGTGCTAGAGTGGTGTGTCATTTCCTTCTCTGGCTTATTTTACAGATAAGGAAACTGAAGCAAAAGGGGTTAAGTGACTTGCCCAGAGTCACACAGCTAGGAAGTGTCTGAGGCCATATTTGAACTCAGGAAGAGGAGCCTCCCTGACTCCAGTCCTGGGCACTCTATCCATTGAACCACCTAGCTGTCCCTAAGTCCAGATTGTCTAACACCAAATCCCATGCTCTTTCTGCTCTCGCACCCTGCCTCTACAGAGGGCTTGAAGATGATTCTTAATGAACTTTCTGTGTTGCTAGATTCAGTCTAGCAGGAGGCCTCACTATAACACAAATAGAGAAAGAATGTTGGCTTTTGAGTCAGACAGCCTGGGTTTGCATCCCACCTAACACTTCTCTGGGCCTCAGTGTCCTTATAAGTAAAACAAAGGGGTTGGATTAGATGATTTCTGTGCTTTCAGCTCTAAAACTATGGTGTTAGGATGTGGATGTTGCTTATGAAGGACAGTAGATATAGGTCAGATTGATATTTCTATCTCAGATCACCATAGATGAAACCAGGGAATGTTGTATTAATTAGCCAGTCTTAGGAGGTAAGGTGTTCTTAGACTCCAGTGAGATGTGTTCAGAGTCTTGTTGGGAATCTATTGTACATACATACCCTGTGAGGAAGTAAAAAGGGGAAAACAAAAAGGATGTGTGTGTGCTCTTCATCACAGCTCAGAAGCAATGCTGAGTCCCAGGCCCATGGTTTCCTTTGTTTCTATGGTATGATATCATCCAGCTTTTCATCTACAGTGCCTGGATTGTCCATTAGTAGTCAAGAACTCTTAATCACCAAGAGCATGATTAACATGTCCATCATAACCTAGCCAGTAGAGAGAAATCACACTTCCTTGGTAAGTCATAGAAAATGGTGACTCCTCATTTGCTTTTCTTTTTCAATTAACAAGCATTTATTTTCTTACCCACCCCCCTCATCTCTACCACATTCGAAAAAGAAAAACAAAACCTTTGTAATAAAGACACGGTTAAGAAAAACAACTTTCTGCGTATGCCATAAATACAACTAATTATATATCTGATGCTCCATCTTGAGTCCATCACTCCCTTTGTCAGGAGGTGGGTAGCATGCTTCATCACTGGTTCTCTGGAATCACAGTTGGTCCTTATAGTCATCAGAATTCTTAAATCTTTCAAAGTAGTTTGTCTTTACAAAGTTGTTCTTACTGTATAAAGTCTTCTTTCGGTTCTGCTTATTTCACTCTGTATCAGTCCAAACAAATCTTCCCAGGTTTCTTTGAAACTATTCTTTTTGTAATTTCTTATGGTGTCATAATATTGCATTATATTTGTATGTCATAATTTGTTTGGTTATCTCTTTTATTTTCCTTTCATTTTCTAGGTCCTTGAAATACCAAAAGAGCTTCTAGAAATATGTTTTTGGTACATATGGGTTTTTCTCTTCTTTATTTTATCTCTTTGGGGTATAGGCCTAGTCTCATGCTGTGATGCTCTTCCCCAAATTCTAGGTCCTTTACAATATAGTGAGAATCTAAGTGGATTCTGTGAGTGTATAGAAACTGCCAAGTCATAATTCTCTCTTTTAGGTGTAGTCCCCAGAATAGCAACCACTTTGACCACTGGGTCAAAAGATATGCACAGTTTATTGACTTTTGGGGCATAGTTTGTGATTGCTTTCCAAAATGGTGGTATCATTTCACACTGCCAACAATTCATTAATGTGCCTCCAACATTTGTCATTTTCCTTTTTGGTTATCTTTTCGAATCTGATGGTTATGATGTGGACCTCAGAGTTGCTTTAATTTTCATTTCTCAAATTATTAGATTATGAGCATTTTTCCCCATATGTTTGTTGATAGTTTGAATTTCTTCCTTTGAAAATTGTCTTTTCATACCCTTTGACCATTAATCAATTCGATAATTTTCTAAGTCATTGCTAAGGTTCATAGGCTCAATCCAATCCAATGAATGGTAGCTTCTTCCCTTTATTATCCAAACTCTATGATAGGAAGAACATATGGTGTATGGAAAGGGACTTGTGTTAAGTTAAAGGAGGTGTGGGTGGGTGTAATGTGCGCTGGGCAAACCAGCATGTGTTTATTACAGGGGTGGGGGACCTGTGGCCCCAAGGCCACATGTAGCCCTCTACATCCTCAAGTGTGGCCCTTTGACACAATCCAAACAAAAGGATTTGTTCTGTAAAACTTGACTGTAAAAACTCAGTCAAAAATCTGCATTTGAGGACCTAGAGGGTCATATGTGGCCTCGAGGCCACAGGTTCCCCACCCCTAGTTTATCACAATCTGTTCCTTCCTCACACAAGGAGAATATTAACCTTGTCATGTATACTTCCCCTTTCCTTTGCACATGTGACATACGGGTTGAGTATACTGAATTCTCTTACTTCATGCCAATGAGATCAGAGGATCACAAATAACTTCAGGAGTTGTTTGATCTAACCCCATCATTTTATAGATAAGGAAACTGAGACCCAGAGATACTTTCAGTGGCGTGCCCAAGGTACTCTAGATAATGAGTAATAGAGGTAAGATATGAACCCAAGCCCTCAACAGTCAGACTTAGTGGTGGTTCTACTACGCCATGATTCCTCTCCTACAAGACTATGTAGGACACTCAGGTGTGAGGCATAACAAGTTCATGAAAAATACATGAAAAACGACTTAATTGTCCTATCGCTTGGTGAACAGTTATACAGAGCACAGAGTGACTGACTTAGTGGATTTGGTATCATATTAGCGCCCGTATTTCCTCCACTGGTATAGATGACATACCTTCTCAGTCCAGATGGTTGTTCATGCCCTTCCTTACATCCTACCATGATGACAGACCCAGCTTGTTAGAGGGTTTCCTCTGCTTTTATTTTTTATTATCTTGAGGATACCTATATAACTCTTAAGTTGTCCATCTGTTTGTTTTTCCTTATTTTTGATTTGATTATGACTTCACATATTTTTCACAGGGATATGAAATACATAATTAAGGTGATTTACATCAGGCAGCTATGTAGCACGAGTAGAGTACTGTACCTTAGAGATAGGAAGACCTGACTTAAAATCTGGCCTCAGATACTTATTAGCTATGTCACCCTGGGCTAGCCGCTTAACTGTTGCCTGTCTCAGTTTCCTCATCTGCAAAATGAAGATACTGATATCACCTACCTCCCAGGGCTGTGAGATAATATTTGTATTATCTTAACCTCATACTTTAAAGCGCTATATAAATTCTAGCTATCATTATTGTTATCTCCCCCACCATCATATTGTATGGGAGTAGAAAAAAGGAAAAGTAGTCAGAGACTAAAAAAAGCAAAACAAAACAAAAACTCTTGGGGTAGAAGACAAGGAAAAGTCAGACTCTTAATCTGCCTGTATGCATATGCCTGTACCTACACACACTTATGCAACTGGATTGCAAGCAGCTTAGATATTAGATAAACTTCTTTTCACTTCCTTATTTATTCCAGGCACATAGGCAGGGCTGTAGTCTCCCCCAAAATCAGACTCCATTAATTTAAGTATTAGTAGGTGAGGGGAAGAGCCTGAGAAATACTCTCTAGTATTTCATGATAAGTCACAGGATCATAGATTTAGAATGAAACGTGATGCTTCTGCTTGTCCAATGCAACCCTCTCATGTTAGATGAGGAAACTAAGGTTTGCCCCGAGTCATGTAATTAATAAGTGGTAAAGTCAGGATTTGAACTCATGTCATCTGTCTACAAATTCAGCACTCTTTTCACTGTGACATTACCCTGCCAGTTTCCTACTCCCAATTTTACCTCAGGATCCCTGTGTTCAAAATAAACACGGGACCAGTCTCTTCCTGCCACAATTTTAATCTGCATCTGTTGCTATTACTCTGTGTGCTGCTTTTTCCCAGATTCTAGGCACTGTACAATGGAGTGAGAATCTAAATGAATTCTATGATTGGATTGAAGTTGCCAAGTCCCCAGAATAGCAAGTTCAGCCTGGGTCAGGCCCCTGCTTACCCTTTCTTTGTGCTTAGGGGCATCCTGCTCTATTTCTTCTTCCTATACCAGCATTCCATTTCCTGTTGGGGTCTTTCCTCTTTAGTACTGTTTCCTGTATTTGATGCAGTCATCAAGAATAGGGGATCAGCAGGAACAAGATGGTATAGTATCCCATAGGATCTTAGATCAGAGGCCAAAGGACAGAGGTCATCTCATCCATACTTTCTCATTTTACAGATAAGGAAACCGAGGTCTACAAATGCTATGTGACTTGCTCCATGTAATAGGTGGTAAATAGCACAATGAAAATTGGAACCCATGTCCTTTTGAATCCAACACTCTTTTCCTCTCAGCCAAATTGACTTTATTTATGCATCCATCTTTCATCTATGGTGGTAGATTTGTGTTCTCATGACAATTGACTTAGCTTTTCAAATAGAGATTGAGAATGACAGAGAAGATTCCATAATTTTCTTAATTAAAAACACAAAGCACAATTTCTGGGAACATCTGGTTGGAGTTTGATGCTGTCTTTGTACCTCAAGAGAAAAGCAGGCTGAGATCAGATGAGGTCCTTAGCCATCCAATGGGAACAAACCACCTGCAGCATGAAGTTTGGGCCAAGTCTGTTCTCCTCCGAGGGGACTGGAGCTCTTTAAACTTAGCCTCTGACTCCTAGGGTAGAGTTCTCTTTCTGAAGTTTGATATAATATTATCAGTCTTCCTATCATATATACTAGTAGCATGTATGTTCCCCTTCCCCAAAACCCTAATTCGATTCAATTCAACCTACATTTATTAAGTGGAACCTCATAGAAGACATAGTCTGCTTAGATTGGAGGCTGGGTTCGATGATCCCAGGGGGCAATAGAGCATATTTGCAGTGGCCTGTTGGGCAACCTGTGCTCTTTGCACTTTTCATGGATGGGAGGGAGCATGAATCACTTGTCACCCGAGGAAAAGCTTCTCAGAGCCCTAGTTACATGGACATGTGCTCAGTCTGCTTTATGGAGGTAATCTGACACTAGATTGGAAGGAAACCTGTGGGTCTCTGTCAATCAAGGTTATGGCCCTTGTTTAGCATGTGCTCTTGTCTTTTGGTCAGGACATTCTTATTCACTGCAAGAGTGAAAAGTTGTGTCTGAACTAGAGGATTTTCAAATGCTGCTTGGACTAGGGATTAGGCAGATCCATCCCACATTGTTGGGACTGCAGATGTAGTTGAATGGCTCATAATTATAGTCAAAAGAATCTGCAGACAGCAACAGAGGCAGTCCAGACCTTCCTTCTCAAGTGTATGCTCTGCTCCTTCCTTCCCTCTACAAATGACAGTGTGGGTGTCATGAATTATGCTCGCCAAAAGACAGCATGTACAGTGCAAAGAGTATTGTTAGGTTTCTATAAATTGAGAGTTTGATCATCTTTCTCTTTCTATGTAAATTATATCCTGCTCCTTGTTTCAACCCTGCCCAGTAACAGATTTAGCTGAAAGACAGTGGTTTCTGATGTACCAATGCTTTCTTCAAAGCCAGAGTGGAATAATGTAAATAATAGCTAGCTTTTTAAGGTTTGCAAAGCTCTCTCTCTCTCTCTCTCTCTCTCTCTCTCTCTCTCTCTCTCTCTCTCTCTCTCTCTCTCTCTCTCTCTCTCTCT
>NW_027187419.1:42508014-42516974 GCF_028583685.1 Petaurus breviceps papuanus | reverse complement strand
TCTCTCTCTCTCTCTCTCTCTCTCTCTCTCTCTCTCTCTCTCTCTCTGTGTATAGATAGATAGAGACATATACATATACCTCTTTTTGCCTATATATACATCTTCACACACGCACACACACACACACACACTCCTTCATTTAATTCTCACAAGACCTCTAGGAGGTAGGTTCTGTTGTTATCCCCATTTTATAGAGGAAACTGACAAGATTCCATGATTATTCTCATTTTATAGAGAAGCAACCTGAAGCTCAGAAGTTAAGTGACTTGCCCAGGGTCATAGAGACTGCAGGTGTTTGAGGCAGAATGTGTACTCACTCCAAGTCTGAAAATCTACTTACTATATACCCTATAGACCTGAGAGAGCTGGCTTCTAGTCCTAGCTCTTCTTCTAACTGTGTGACCTCTATGGTTCTTGGTTTCCTCATGAATAAAAATACTGGTTTGGAATAGATGATCACCTTGAATAGACAGGCACCTTGGTTTGAGCAGTAAATAGAAACCTGGACCTAGAGCCAGAAAGATCTGAGTTCATATCTGATCTCAGACATGAGTTGTGTGATTCCGGGCAAGTCACTTAACCTCTGTTTGCCTCAGTTTCCTCAACTATAAAATGGGGATAATAGCAGCACCAACCTCCCAGGGTTGTTGTGAGGACCAAATAAGATAATATCTGTAAAAAGTGTCTAGCATAGGACCTAGCATATAGTAGGTGTTATATGAGTGTTACTTATTTCCCTTTAAGGTTCCTTCCAGGGCTAAGAAGCTATAACCCAAGAACATGGCTCCAATGGCCTAGAATAGACTAGAATTATCCTGTAAAACTCAAACAACTGCTTTTCTCTTAAAAAAAATGCTGACTTTTAAAGAAACACCTCAATAACTTTCTAATTCCGGGCTAGGAGTCCTGAAATTCCTTGTGAGGCTGTCTGTTGTTGGGATGCTTCCAGGAAGCCGGGACTGAGCTGTAAGCCATATGGAGCTCACAGAGGAAAGGCGCAGATTGTATTCTGGATAAAGACCCTTGTTTCCTGCACAGAGAGGGTCAAGGGACAGTTTAGGTGGAGGGATAGAGCTAGCTTCTTTCTGGGAGGATGGCCACAAAGGTAGGTGTGAGTGAGCCCTTGTGGATTTAACCAGTGCTTGCACTTTGCTTTTTATTAGGAATAGTTTGGAAGAAGAAATGGTCTCTGGTGTTGCTCCTCCACAAAAATAAAATCAACCCCTACACTTGTTATGCTACCTTTCAAATAAAATAAAAGTGGTAGGGAGAGGCAAGGATTATCATCTCCAAAGCAGAGATGAGGTTATGACGTCAGAAGGTAAAGTGATTCTTCCTGACACATTTATCTTAACCCTTAGGCTCTGTGTGCCTGTGTGTGTGTATTTTGGCAGCTCAGTTTAAGATTTATTTAATTCTCTTTCCTCTCTTAGGATCTCCATTTTATTGTTGCCTGACAATTGTAGATATTTAAATCCCGTGCATTTTTTCTTCCATAATGTGCCTGGTTAATTGACCAAACCTGTCACATGGAAAGAACTCATTTTGAATTCAAAGCTCCGTACCCTTTTTCTGTGCATGACAAGGACTGTTGCATCTTCTCAGAGAAAGACAACCACAAATGTAGCAACTCAGCTTGGACAGGTTGTTAATAAGACTTTTTGTTTTCTTATCTTGTGCTTATACCAGTAAATTGACATCTGTGAGTCATAATAAGCTCAATTTGGATCAACCGTTAGTGGTCTAAATGGTTTTTTTTTGCACCTACCTACAATAATGTGCTAAAATTTAAGCTAAAGCTCAGAGATTCTTCAGTTTGGTAAAGTTCAAGCCCTGGGCAGCATCAAAGAACTTATTATATATGCTTTTTTTTTTCTGGAAAGGAAGAATCCATCTTAAATGACCTTTTGAAATAAGTTTTTATATTTAATCTTCTAATACAACTATATAGAAGGGTAAATGAGGGAGCTAAAGAAAATATATGTCATGTATAATCTTTGTGTGTGTAATGTTTTTACAGATGAATTTTTTAATGGCAGTTGTTTGGTAGACACCATTAGCATCTCTTCTCTGGCATCCTTTCCTGACCTGGTCAGACATGATGTTATGACTCTAGAGAGTTTCTGTACTTGGCTAGATTTTACTGCTTCTGCATGTATTTGGCTCTCATGCTCATCGGTTTTAAAGAATGTTAAAAATATAGCCTTACTTCCCCTATTGTTTTTTTTCCTGTGTATCTTCTAGAATATAAATTCTATTTTAAACCTAATTCATCCTTGGAATATCCACTTGAGGTAGATAGAAAATGAGATATAATTATTTCTATTTTTCAGGGAAAGAAACTGAAGGACAAGTAATGGTCATGTCCTAAAGTGGGATCTGAGTGAGTCTGATAGAATAGGACAGGAGTTCCCATGCAATAGAGGCAGCTAGGTGGTACAATGAATAGAATGATGGGCCTGGAGTCAGGAAGACTCACCTTCCTGAGTTCAAATCTGGTTTTAGACATTTACTTAACTGTGAGACCCTGGCCAAGTCATTCAACTCTACCTCAATTTCCTCAACTGTAAAATGATCTGGAGAAGGAAATGGCAAACCACTCCAGTATCTTTGCCAAGAAAACCCCAAATGGGATCATGAAGTCAGACAAGACCAAAACAACTGAACAATTCCATTCACTTTTCAAGTATAGAGACCTCTTCTTAACATCAAGAGTTTTCAGAGACCTTCACATATTTGTGATTGCATTAACATAGAAAATTTTATTGGCATTGAATATAGATTAAAATGGTTCTTGGTGTGCTTATGGATACATATATCCCTTACCATAATCCCAGGAGGCCCACAGGTTGGGAACCAATAAATTGGACATAATTGAAAGTTTTGATCTGTTTCAACCAGCAGGAAAGAGTCCAGAGATATATTATTAGCTAGCATTTAAATTGTGCTGTTAGGTTTATAAAGCATTTTACATGTTTTCTCATTTGATCCTCACAACTCTGTAAAATACATACTAACATTATTCTAGTTTTACAGATGAGTTCAGAGTCACAGAGTCAGTAAGTTATCTGAGGCAGAATTCAAACTTAGGTCTTCCTTGCTCCAAGTTAAGCATTCTATCCACTAGGACACCTAGCTGCCAATGGTTAGGCTATGGTGAATCAGACCTTCAGATTCTTTGTTTGACATCCTAATCTTGTACGGTTAGGTAGACTGAACATTGATGGGCCCTAGCAGAAATGAGGACAGAAACAAGGTATCTGATGCTAAGGAGGGTATTCTTTGCTAAGATATGGGGTGACCTAGATGGCATCTGAGTACCCTTCCAGTTCTTATATTCCATGATTTTCTGTGACACCCAGTCTGTCATATTATACAGAAAGTTAACTTGCTTTGTCGACTTTCCAGAGACATAAATGTCACTGAAAATTCTTGTGAGAATTCGGAAAAGTTCAATTAGAGTTTTAAAAAGAGAGGGATTTTTTTTTATTGTCCAGTCTAATTATGGCATCATATATAGTACAAGTAAGTTTTCTTAGATATGTTATGATAATGTAGTGTTGGGATAGGCATCTCTTGGTTAAACAATAAAACTAAAATATTTCTGTCTCAATGACACATATAACTAATAAAAGGAGAGGGAATTTATTTTTTAATCTGAATCTTCACTGAGTACCATCTAGAATAGAAGCTGCTTATCAGAAGATGGGTTTCTGTCCTCTCAAGTATCACCTCTTTGCTTGGATGGTCACAAAAGTAAAATTCTTTGCTTCAGGACTGGGTGACAGAAAGGGTGGTTCCTCAGTCTTATGAGTTACCTACTGTTGAGCAATTAGTGGAAGTCTTACATAATGAATAGAGTGTTAAACTTGGAGTCAGAAAGACTGAGGTTCAAATCTGACAGTTATTATTTGTATGATCAAATGTATAGATATTTAACCTCTCAGCCTCATCTTCTTCATATCACAAGATTGCTATGAGGCTCAAATAGGGTAATGCACATAAAGCACTTTGCAAATTTTTCAATTCTATAGAAATGTCAACTTTTATTAATACAGATCTTGTCCTCCAGAAAAGAGGTGTTCAGAATTTAAGTAGGGTAAGGTTTTGTGAAATCTTTTTACCAGGATTTTTTTTTTGTTGTTATTCTTAATCTTAAATTTCTTAAGAAATCTCTGGCCAGGGAAACTCTCTTAGGAATCTAAATGTTTACTGGGGAATTAGAAAAAGAGATAGACTTTAGGGAACTTTGTTTGACAATAAGTAGGGAAGTAAGAATTCACATATAGATGTAAGAATCCCAGCATTTATTCTGATTACTGTTACTATTTTTATAAATGAGTGAACAGAAAAATTCCTCCTAACTAAGAATAGTATTGTGTTCCTCAGCTTTTGTATTCAGTTAGTCAATGCTGTTTCAGGGTTGTTTTCCAGAGAGCACACTCTACCCTGTTCATGTCCAATTCATTCATCAGCTGTTTTTCCCATATTTTCCCAGAATGAGAAAGTGTCTGTTCTTGTCATCTGGGGAACAGCATTGTTTTTTCATACCTTTTGGAAACACAGATGAATTGCAATGGGCTTTGTCCTTCAAAAACCAGGATTTCCACATGCAAATATCTCTCTCTGGTCATTGGAGGGGGCGTAATCTAGTGGTGAGAATAGGGGTCAGCCAGAGATTTGTATTCTATTCCTGACTCCACTGTTGATTTGCTGTGGGAAACCTGCAAATTACTGATGCTTTGAGGAGACCAGACTGGTTTCAGATCAAGGTAAAGGAGGTATGTTTCTTATCAGAGTCAGAGGAAAGGTTACAGTTGTTGTCAAATGGTTGAAGTTCACATAATATGCATAGAAATCAGGAAATGGTTTTAAAAATAGTTCTCTCTGAGGTTGTTCAGGGCAACTTAAAAACAATTTTTAGCTAAACAAAGATTGGTTTTTCTCTTGATACATTGTATAAGGTCTAACTACCAGTGCTCAGGTGGAATGAATGCTTTGGGATGTTTTGCTTGGAGTTAGCCAAAAGCTCAGCTCACATACCTGCTCTGACAGTTATGTGACCTTGGGAAAGTCATTTAACATCCCTGAACCTAACCTCCCTTCTGTAAAATGATGATACTAATATTTAAAACACTAGACATGTAATTTATTAATATAAACCATATAGAATTATGATTATCTTAAAATAGTGTCCAATTACGAATTAAATGAGATATTATCTTATCAAGAGCCTGCAGTTTCCTAATTGAAAGGTGATACATAATGCGATCCCTAAAGGTCTGTGTGATTTACCCCGGAAATGCAAAAATCTCGTAGCTTTGGAGTTTTAACATAGCATGCCCACTTTAGGGAGACAGAAGGACCTAACATAAAGGAGATGGGTTTGTGAAGAGAAAGATGAAATCGAGGGAAATGATATAATAATTAGAAACCAGAATAATTTTAGAAAAAAATAACTCCTAACAGGACAGTTGGAGATAAACTATTTTAATGGAGAAAAAGGGCAGGATTCCTAGTTTGGACCCTATTTCTTCCATACATGACTTGGGAGAGGGTACTTCTTGTGTTTATTTGACGCTAGAAGTAAAAATCTCTGAGCTGCTTCTGGATTTACTTTTACTAGAAAAGCTGAAATCCAGGGGCTTTGCTGGGTAAAGGGAGCATTGCATATGCTAAAGCAAGCCACCTGTGAATTTTCCCAAAGGATCTTTCCTAGGCTTCAAAAGAATGAACTCACCTTCCGAATCATAACCCTAAATCCTGACTCACCAGAAGGCTGGAGTTCATGTTTCTAAAGTTCTCTGAGGACATTGGCTCCAGACTTTTGCCTGAATGCACTGTCCTTCAACCACATGCCTCACGTCCTGTGTCTCAGTCTTTATGAATGACTGATTGATCAACACACATTGTTAAAGTATGTGTAGCGTTGGGGGCAATCCCTGGCGTGCGTCTGCTGCTGGTGACAAAACCCTAAAGAATGCATGCAGGGAATGAAATGTACTTTCCTGAAATGAGGTGAAATCTCCTCCCCACCCAGAGGTTCTCCACGAATGGCTCATCCCCGCCTTTTCAACAGGGATTGTATTGATCCGGGGCTTTCTAGCTCCTGAAGGGAGCTTCCCACGCGTCGGTTTTAGGAGCGCAGGTCCTTTAGTGCGGCAAAGAAGCCAGGAACCGGGAACCGGGAACCGGGCCGGCTGCTGGCTGGCAGGCAGCAGAGCGCGCGAGCCAGCCCAACCCAGCCCAGCCCGGCCCAGCCCAGCCCAGTCAGAGTCTCTCTGGGCTGGCCTTGATCCCCAACCTTTCCTTTCGCTTTTGGCCACCCTGGGGGGATTGGTTGGCCAGCCATGCGGGCCCAGCCCCCTGCTCTGCTCCGCCCCTCGGCCCCTCCCTCCTCCCTCCCTCGCAGCCGTGGAGACCTCTCCTGGCTGGCCCAGAGCTTCGGGACGGATAGAAACGGCGCTACAACCAGAGCGCTGCCCGGAGCAGGAACGCCCTAAAGAGGAGGGGAAGGAGGAGAGAGAAAGAGAGAGAGGGAGAGAGGGAGAGATCGAGAGAAGAGAGGCGAACCAGCTAGCCAGCCAGCCGGGCGGCCGGAGGCGGAGAGGAAGAGAGGGAACGCGAGAGAGGGACTGGGAGCGAAAGCAAGCCAGGGACAGAGAGAGAGGCGCGCTCACTTCACCAAGTGCCAACTTTCCCTGGAGAGAGTGTGCAGGGGCGCGGACCTTCCTCTGTGGAGAAAGCCAGCCCAACTTGAGATTGGAGAGAAACGGGTTCGCTCCCTTTCCCTCCCCCTTGATTCTGACCCCCCTCCCCCCAATAAAGAGGGGGGAAAAGTCATCTTCTTTACAATCCAGTCTGTCCCCACTCCCTGGCACCATGAAGGCGGCCGTCGATCTCAAGCCGACTCTCACCATCATCAAGACAGAGAAAGTGGACCTGGAGCTTCTCCCTTCCCCCGGTGAGTGGTGACTGGTGACTGGTCAGGCCCCCAATATGCTCCTGGCCTCAGCCAGGGTAGGTCGGGAAGCCTCGTCATATGTCTGTCCATTCTTTTTTATCTTTTACCCCACCAATCCTACTCCCTTCCAACCTTCCTCTCCCTCCCACTCCCATGTGTTTCTGCAGAAGCTTGGGATGCTGATCTAATGGACAGGGAGAAGAAAGATGGTTGGTGGGCCTGGGACCCTGTACTTCTCCCTAGGGACATTTATTTTCACAGCTGTGTTTGTGTGTGTGTATGTGGGGGGGGGGGCATCTTATATGATTCCTTCCCCGCCCCCTTCCCCATCCCTATTTAGTGCTCCGGAAGTGTGTTCCTGTTCCTTAAACTTTTGTGAGAAATGGAATCTGTAGTAGGGGGTTAGCGCTTCTCTGACATTGCCTGTTGGAGGATACCGGGGATGGAGAGGCCACCTTTGAAGGCCCTAGGGAATAGGGCAGAAAGACAATCTGGCCTACTTGAAAGAAAAATTCAGATTTCCCTCTGCCTTTATGATGGCTTCTGTCACATCTCTTTTCTATTTAATTATTCCCCCTCCACTCCCCATTCTTTCTTTTTCCTTTTGGAATGAGAGTAAGGACATGGGAGGAACTTTTGAAAGTATTCTGACCCCTCACTTGAGGTCACACATTTTTACCAACTCTCCTAGTCCATCACCTAATTTTGTGTCCCTAGAAAGCCTTCCTGGCACCAAAATGTTATAGCTACTTGAACTAAAAATGCATTGGAGAAAGAGAGGAGAAAAATAAGAGATTGATTTTGGGTCTTTGACTTGATGTTGTCCAACTTTTTGCTTTGTAAACTATTTGAAATAGAGCGGGGGAGGAAGAGAATTTCATTTTCTCTTGGACATGTAAGTTTTGGCACTCATGAGTTTTAACTAACTACATCCCCTTACTGGACTTCTGGAAAACACAGTTTGAGAGAGGAAAATGCTTTCTTTGAAGAACTAGAGGATTTGACTCTCACTTTGGGGTTAGTGGTTTGGGAGTGAGAAGAGAAAAGAAGTGGGAGATGGTGCTTTTTGAAAAAAAAATTTATAATAACATGCTACTGACGTTTTAGGGTGTCAATAATAAACTGAGCTACTTACTTGCCTATAGGGATAAACTTTCTTTTGTCATAAAGAAAGTGTTGCCATTTCTCTAGATTTAAGCTTATAACCCCAAACCAAGTTGATTTGACTGTGATGTTTTTGTTATGTAGAGATTCCCCCAGAAAGAATAACAGAATGACTAGTATTCCATGCCAGGAGGTATCCTGATTGCAGCAGCACTGAGATTGAGATTAAAACCGGGAAGGCACATTGATGCAGGCACAATTGGAAAGTGAAATCTCTTTGATACCTGCATTTTTTTTGACTTGGTTATCAAGTTTTGAGGGAACTAGAGGAGGCTCTCCTCATGCTAATTGATATTAGTGACAGAGAGTACAAAGTGAAATGACAGATGACAGCTTGAATACAAACCCTCCTAATCATGCATATGTCTGTGTGTGTGTGTGTGTGTGAGAGAGAGAGAGAGACAGAGAGAGAGAGAGACAGAGAGAAAGAGAGAGACAGAGACAGAGAGACAGAGACAGAGAGAGAGACAGAGAAAGAGACAGAGACAGAGAGAGACACACACACACACACACACAGACAGAGATAGAGAGAAACAGAGTTGGAACACAATATTGATAAATGAGGGGAATGTACCTATAATGTATTATCAGTGCCAGGAATGGAGATGGTACAGCAAATGCCAGACTTGGGGGAACGACCTGAAAAAATGATTTTCAGTATCTTAATTACAAGTATTAAACATACTTATAATGTGGTACAATAGATGAAATTAGAGGGGGGGGTAGGGAGCTGTTATTCCTTCCACTACCATTATGAGTAAATCTTGAGCTAATAATAATAATAGGAGGAAGAAAAGAAGAACAGTAACCTCTTTATCCTCAGTCTCCCCAC
>NW_027187419.1:42455793-42503014 GCF_028583685.1 Petaurus breviceps papuanus | reverse complement strand
TACTTAGCCC
This sequence comes from Petaurus breviceps papuanus, assembly GCF_028583685.1. Lineage (NCBI taxonomy): Eukaryota > Metazoa > Chordata > Mammalia > Diprotodontia > Petauridae > Petaurus > Petaurus breviceps. The sequence goes on along the minus strand of NW_027187419.1, from coordinate 42,503,004 downwards.
TTACCTTTCTCTGGAGATAGACAATAGTCTCAGGAAGATACCTTGTTTTCTGTTTTTCCAATTTTTTTTTCTAATTCCTATTCCTAGGAATTAGAGGGTAACACTTCACTTGTTTCATTAGAGGCCATTGGTGGTGGAAGCAATAGAGCCCTAGGTTGGAGTGCCAGCTCTTACTAGTTTTATGACCTTGGACAAGTCACTGAATCTGTTTGAGTCTTAGTCTGCTAAATGCCAACACCTCCTTCACAATATGATTATGGGAAAAGTGCCTTACAAACCCTAAAGCTCTTTATGAGATAATAACAACATCCTGTGTGTAAAGTTCTATGCTAGGCACCAGGAGAGGTACAAATCTTAGATAAGACCAAGTCTTATCATGGAGTTTACTTTCCACTAGCAGAAGACAGAAACATAGGTAACTATAAAGCACAATTTTATGTGACAGGTTCCTTAGAATTACAAAGTGCTATGTGATGTCTGAAGGACTTCCAGGCTATTGGCAGGTATTCTTCAGGGAAGGCTTGGTGAAGAAGGTAGCTTTTGACCTGGGTTTTCAAGGATGGATAGGAATCTAAAAGAGTGGTTCATATTTGTATCTCTTGAAGTGTTAAAAGCTTGGGAATCTGTTCTCCTAAGATCTTTTTTTATTTCAAAAGTGTCCAAGTGGATACAGTGCTGAATATGGACTCAGGAAGACTTGGCTTCAAATCAGGCCTCCGACACTTGCTAGCTGTGTGACTTTGGGCAAGTCACTTAACCTCTCTGTGCCTCAGTTTCCTCAAATATAAAATGAGTATAATAATGGCCTCCTAGGGTTGATGTGAGGATAAAATGAGATAATATTTGTAAAGTGGTTTGCAAACCTTAAAGCATTATATAAATGCTATTATTATTATTGTTTTTTTTAAACATTTTATAGGTGGTTCCATTGGGGCTGTCTTCTATGCATTCCCCATTTGAAAGAGAAGGAAGAATAGGCACATCATAGTGACCTTTTATTATCCTACTCTGGGTGACTTGGTTCTCTGCCCTGTGGATCTTTGCATTTTTAACTTACCTGACCAAATGCTGTTAACCAGAGAGAACCTCAGCTATACTTCAAGATGGTCTAATCATTGTGGTTGAAAGGCTACCTGAATCAGACCCATCATTGCTAGCAGAAGTCATTGCCCAGGCAGGGGAAAGACTAACTAAACTAGGGTATTTGAGTTTCCCAAGGTTGAGAAATGCACCATGTCCAGTTATTATAAGGCATCTCATTTTATTTATTTATTTGGTTGGCAGAACTTGCATTCCTGGCATTTTTGGTTGGTTTGTATTGCTGTTTTTTGTCTATGTAAGTTATTTTTTTTCCTCCCTTTAAAGAGGCCAGACCACCCCTGTAGGAGCATCATGTCCCACCAGGAAACAAACCAAGCCCCTTGGTCAGACAAGCAGAGTCCGCCCAGATCTCCCCCCCACCCCCTGTCCCCCTAAGCTTTCTCTGTACCTCATCAATCTCCCATCCCCCTTGGCCCTCCAAACCATGGGGGCAGTGTAGGTGAGTGAGAACTGCTGCTTTGTTTATGTCAGAAGTTAGAGAGTCAGGGAGTTTCTGTTACTTTACAGATCTCAGATAAATCCACTGTGGCTGTAGTTATAACAGAGTTGCTGAGGATTCTCTAATTTTATATATAAGTAACCAAGACAGCTTCTCCACTTTCTTTACTACTTAGATAAGTTAAAAATCTTATTATCCAGAATCTGAGTATATTGTATAGCTGAAACTGGCTGCTTAGTTTGAGAGATAGATGAATTATTTATCAGTCAATGGAGCCATTGCCCCTGATGAGATGGCTCCTGAACCTTCACATTTAGGGCATCTCAAAGCTCCTGGGAGAGTATTTCACCTCTTCTTATGAGAAGCAGGAAGCCCTGGACATATACTCTAAACAGTGATTCTGAAAACCAGTAAAAAGCAGGGAGGAGTTGAGTGAGAGAATGGTAACAGGGAAGGAGGTAATGATGCCTGCTTGGTGCTTCAGGGGATTAGGGAATGTGTAGGAATTCCCTTCCATCCTAAATGCTTCCTGTGACAGCATGGCCCCATTTAGCCAAACTTGATTTCCTTATTATTACTCGAGTGTTGCTGAAGGCTTGGTGAGGTGACCTGTTCCTTGTGCTGTACCAGAGCCGTGGAAACCAGATGTGTTGCATTAGGAAGACACTTAAAAGTCCAAATAGCACTTCCCTGGGATCACAAGGCAGGGAACCAATGCTCGTGTTCTCTCAATGACTTCCAGATGCAGTTTGCTGTCTCACAGGTGGGAAGGTGATGCCGTGCACTTCCAGGGCTGCGCGTGTATGTCTCCTGAGGCTTGAGAACCTTCACATTCTGAGGTCTCTCACTGTGGCTTCAGACATGTACATTTAGTCAGGAGAGACTTTGGATGGCAGGAGAGGTAGATTGGTTTCTCCATCATTTCCCTCATTAGATGACTTTTTGTTCCCCACTAAAAATTTAGTCCTTCTTAGGATTTGTGGAAGGACAAATGTAGCTGTATTTACTGTTTTGCTTTGTCTTTCTTTCTGGAAATTAGGCTCAAAAATATCTGTATCATCTATAAAGGCAAATTCTTGGGGTTAAGACAGCATTAGCTGAAAAGGGGAAGTCCCTCAACACTTATTTTTGCTAGCAGTAACTGACATTTATATGTGTTGCTTGCATTTATGTCATGCTTTAAACTTTGCAAAATGTTTCCTGTGTTTGCACCTTACAATACCCTGCTGATGTAGGCCCTATACGTATTATTACTTCCATTATACAGATGAGGAAACTGAGGATCAGAGAGGTGCATTACTTGTTCATAGGTACAGCTAATAATTGTTAGGGTTGTTGTATTTATTTTGTCTCCTTCAATAGAATTTAAGCTTGAAAAAAGGAGTTCCTTCTTCCTTTCCTTTCCTTTCCTTTCCTTTCCTTTCCTTTCCTTTCCTTTCCTTTCCTTTCCTTTCCTTTCCTTTCCTTTTCCTTTTCCTTTTCCTTTTCCTTTTCCTTTTCCTTTTCCTTTTCCTTTTCCTTTTCCTTTCCTTTCCTTTCCTTTCCTTTCCTTTTCCTTTTCCTTTTCCCTTTCCTTTCCTTTCCTTTCCTTTCCTTAACACAGCACCTAGAACCTAGTAGGCATTTAATACATCCTTAATGATTAATTGAGGTGGGATTCAAACCTGAACTTTCTTGTTTCTATGTCTACCATGCTGTTTCTCTGTGTAATTGTGCATGCACAAGTAGGTACTAAACGTTTCACATAAATGTATAATATGACATATAAGGACTAATAAAACTTGCTCATAGTTACAGCTAATAATTGTTAGGGTTGCTGTACATAAAACTGTAGATCTATATTATGAATGGCTTTTTTTTCTTCTAAAGCATGTAATAGCTTCAGACCATAACTTTCAAAGCTGCTCTGTTTATATGTAGTTCTTTCTGATTTTCCTTCTGTTCTCTTCATTTAAAAAGATGCTTCAATCACCCTCTTCTTTTTTTTGCTGCTCTATCCCTATTTCCCCTCATTTTTCAACCTCAAACCCCCACTAGAATAAAGAGAAAAAAGAAAAACAAAGTTATGAGGGACAATGGATCAAAAAAGGATCTACTTTGCACTTTTCAATGGTGGCTTACTTCAGAGTCAAGTACTGGCATCTTATATTTAAAACCAGAAGGAATCTCAAAACCATCTAGTCCCATTCTCTCGCTTTAAAGTTGAGGAAGCCAAGGCTTGGGAGAGTGAAATGACTTGCCCCAGGTCACATAGGGAGTATCAGAGGCAAGACTTGAACCCAGGGCTCTAACTCTAGAAGTTGTTTCCACAGTGCTATGCTATCTCCTTTTCTGAGCTGTTTTCCCCAGCTTGATGAAGGAGCCACCCTTTCTAATTATAGAACGATTTGACTAAGTGCTGGCAGAAAATGCTTTATATTATTATTTGCATCTTAAATTTCCAAATGGTAACAAATCTTATGGCCTATTCAATCATCACAAGAGAGAGAACTTTGTTAATCCTCAGGCTCCTGAGGGACTTGCACTTCTGTTTCACCAGAGTTGGGGGAATCCTCAAGAGGACCAGTATTTGTGTCCATAGCCATCTGGGTCTGTTGATGGTATTTCCAACCTAATGGAATAAAAAGACCATTCCCAAATCTAGAATTTTCCTTGCCATGATTCTCTAGTTAATTTTTCTTTTTTTTTTTTTTCACTTTGGGTAAAAATAAATTCCTTTTAAAAAGTCATGGGGTGGGGGAGGGGCAGCTAGGTGTTGAAGTGAATAGAGCACCAGCCCTGGAGTCAGGAGGACCTGAATTCAAATCTTGCCCCAGACACTTCATATTTAACTAGCTGTGTGACCTTGGGCAAGTCACTTAACCCCAACTGCCTAGCCTTCCTGCCTCCCCACCCCACCCCCCAAAAAAACAGCTCATAAGGGGATTTTCCAAGTTGGATTTTTGTCCTCAGAGAAGGGCACAAAGGTGACAGTATTGACCATTTTGCCTATGCTTTGGGACTATCTGCTTTGCTATTTTCTAAAACCATTGTGTATTTCCCAATCTTCATGCAGATAAATTTTATCTGCAGTAAAGGTTGACGCAGTTCCAGTTTTATTGGCAAGGGGCCATGCTTACAGCCTAACTCAAAATATTGTTGTTCAAACAATAAATATTTATTGATTCCTTGGCCTATTCCTACATTTTCCCCAGGTACTTTCCATTTTTTTTTCTATTTGGGTTCAAAACTCATTATTTAGCAACTCAAATGGAAGTTATTGCTGCTCTGTTAATTTCCCCCAGTTATGCCTTTCTGTAGCATTTCATTCTAACATTAGGAATTGTGAAATAGTGTCTTAGATGTTATTTCTAGGACCAAAGCAGCATTATTAACTTTTAGGTTATTGGGTTTCAGATCTTGATGATCCACTGATCAAACTTTGGGACGTTTCCCCCTTGACTTCTGTTCTGTTTGCTCCATATAGGCAAAGTTGAGATGCTGAGACAGTTGAAATGAGGGTGGTTTCTTCTCCTTTCCCTACTCCCTGCTCATGAGTTATATTTTTTAAGTGTACTTGAAGTTCAATATAATATCTCTCAGCACCTGAATATATTTTTTTAAAAAAAGAAACGGCTAAAAACTAACCTCAAGAAAGTTCACTTGAAGCATTTGAAACCTTGGCAGTTTTGTGGAGCTGTGCAAAACCGTTGATATGTACTCTGTGAGTTTCTGTGGGTGAACAGCAAACTCTTTGCATGCCTTGTGCATGAAAATGAAGAATGTTGAGTAAGGGGAAATATAATAATTATATTAGTGAACACAACTAGATTTTTTTTTCTCTTACCATTAGACAGTGACAGAAAGTCACTTCTAGGAGTATAGAACCATCTTTTTTTTAATATGGAAAAAAGCATCAATTACTGCCCCCTCCCAATCTTTTCTTTTTTTTTTTTAAAATGTAAAATGGATAGATTTGGAGACAGGATTGCAAGATTTCAAATCTGAGTTTCTGGATAGTTTCTGCTATGCCAGCATTACACTTGGCTTTGAGTTCTAATATTAGTTGACTGAGTGGATATTTGGATACCAAATGACTTGTCTGTAATCATCCCCTTCCCAAATCCCTCACCCTACAGAAGTATGTGGTCAGGAAAATTTGATAAGACATGGTCCTTGTCCTCCAGGTGTTACCATTGCCAAAAATATACCAGAAGCAAGAGTGGGGATGCAGGGTCATCTGTGGAAATGTTGTTGAAATTTAGGAAGAAGAAATGTGAATGCAGAGTAATATTTTATTAATTCAGGGCTGGTTTGCTTCTCACCTTCTCACTTCCACCTTTGAGTGTTCAGGCTGCTTTGACAGGGGTGGGGGTGGCGGCAGTTTCATGGAAGAAGTAGGATTTTCCAGGAAGCTTTTGAAGGAGGTCAGTTGGCAGAGGAGAAAAGGGAGGGAGTCATGTGGTAAGAATGCTTTCAGTTAGGGGGTTGGACTCAATGATCTCTTAGGTCTCTCCCAGTCTTAGCATTCCATGATGATAAGTAAGTGTGGGATATAATTTGATAGCAGGAGGGAAAGGTGATTTCCTTCTAGTTCCACCTAAAATCTCACCTTCTACAAAAAGCCCTTTTTGGCACCCCCCTTAATGTTAGTGCCTTCCCTTCTGTTCACTATTTCCAATTTATCCTGTATACATTGTTTGTATATATTTGTTAGCATGTTGTTTATCCCATTAGACTGTGAGCTCCTTTACAGTAGGGATTCTTTTTCCTTTCTTTGTATCTCCAGTGCTTAGTATGGTTCTTGACACATAGTAGGAGCTTATTTGATTGACTGATTGATTATACTAGTAGACAGTGAATATTGATGGGGGAGAACAGGATCAGAAGGGAGGTTAAGGAGCTGCATCAGTACAAAAAAAGCCTTCAAGGTAAGGATGAATTCAGTCTTTATGGCAACTTGAGGAAACTTTAAATGAGTGGGTAACATGATTGAATCAGTAGATGCAAGAAGATTTTAAGTTTATTTTTCAGATTATCAGAATGACCATTATATTTGGTGGAACATCACTAATTTCGGCAAGTGGTGTCAAGGCACAAATGGGGAAATAGACCTTAGATAAGGAAATAGGAAAATCTTCTAAATGTTATACATGTGCTAGTGTAATGCATGCATTATTAGGTGATTGCATTCAGTATTTCCCTTTTTATTTTTTCAGAGACAATACCAATTTATTAAACAGGATTTTTAAAAAGGAAACAATCCAGTAAATAATCTCATAAGATTTTGTAAGAAAGGGATTACATGCACTTGAGTTTTGTTATTTTAAGATGCATAGTTCTATTCATCCAATTTAGAATTAACACAACAGGATTATAGAAACATAGACTTAAAACCTGAGGGGATCCTAAAAGTTGTTGAGTTCAGTCATTTTGTCGATAAGGAAACAGATTTAGAGAGATGAAAATGGACTTGCCCAAAATCTAACAGGTAGTAAATGACAGAAAATGGATTCAAAACTGACCTTTAATTCCCAATCCAATGGGTCTTGCACTCTGTGATACTTAATTACTCTTTTCTTTGTAAAAGAACAATGCAGTCATGTTCCAAGAACTTTATGTGCCCCCAAAGTTATATGATATTAACAATTATGTTGTACATCCTAGTCAAGTTCCAGTTTGAATAATGAGGGGTTCATGTAAACTTAGAATTAGTTAGAATTTTTCTCATTGATTATTGTCGACCTTTGTTGACATGTATACGTTAGAATCAACGAGGTTCAGGAAAAGGTTTAGTCATGTAATTAAGGCATGCATTTCCATTAATGTTTTATTAATGTGTGCTACATGTATTTCTTTTTACATTACAGAGTGCTATATGTGTCTCTAAGCTGGATATGAATTAATTTAGGAGGAGAATATCCCCTATTTATTAGCATAATTCTACAGACTTGATAGTGATACATTTATTGAGACATTTCCTAGTCCTTTAGTTTAACCTTTATAGCAATGCTTCGAGAGACATGATAGAAATATCATTCCCAGAGGATTATAGGATCATAGATTGAAAGTTGAGAGAAATAATCAATGTCATCTATTCATTCTTTCATTTCATTTCATTTTCATTTCATTCATTCAATATTCTATTCTTTCATTTTACAGATAAGAAAACTAAGGAGGTTCCCTTACTTAGCCTAGTAAGAGGCTAAGGGAAATGTGCCCTCTGGATGCTCCTTATGTACCCTTCCCAATAGGTTTGTCTAACCAGCCTTATTAGGGAGGGGGGAGGGAGAGGTTATAAAGAGATGACCTGTGAGTGACTGTTATCTTCTCTCCTCCCTCTCCCTGCCCCTAACTTTAACCTTCCACAGATCTTGAAGGAGTAAATAAGTGAATGATCAGTGTACCAGCCTTGAAAGCTTGCAACCCCTGAAACAGTGTAAAGCCCCTAATGTGATGAATGCTCTTTTAAATGCAGATTCTGATGTATGTTGTCTAGTGTGTCTCCCTTCTCCTGCTTCCATGTGCATTTTCCCCCTCTCCTCTCCACCTCCTCCCCCCCCCCCCCCCATGAAATTGCATTCTTTTTTTCCAAAAGCCTTGGCCACAGTGCTTTAGGCGATGGATTATTAGAAAGCTGTGCTTTTAAACTGAGGAGGAAACGACTCAGCTGCTGTGTCTGGTGTGGAGGAAGGAGCTCTAGTTTGGGGGTCCAGAAAGGTAATGCAGCCAACCCAGCTGCATGCTTAGGGCTGGCCATGTGATTTGGCTAATTAGCTTATTTCATGCAAGCTGTATCCCTCCCTATCCACAGCCCCATTCATAAACATCTCCCTCCTACAATGAGAATGCACTCTGGTCTAAACCATTCCTGCTAGCTGCTTCCTTTGAGAAGTCAAGTGAATTGGGGGTAGCATCTTGGCCTATTAGCAGAAGGATCTGACCCTTGTTGGCTGGTGTGGCAGTGGTCTATGGGGTGGAACCAATCCACACCCCTCTCTTTCAGAAAAGTCTGACTTTGTCTCAAGGAGGTTGTTCTGCCTGCCTTGGTTTAGCCCCATCTGGTAGAGTTAGGAATGTGTGATGCACACAGATAACATTGCTCTTCATAAGGGCTGTCTGCTGTTATGGCTTGATTCATACATAAGACTGATATGGGATTTTGTTTTACTCTCTAGTCCAGGGGTGTGAAACCTACGGCCTCGAGGACACATATGGTATGCTAAGGCTTCGAGAGCAGCCATTTGACTGAATTCAAACTTCACGGAACAAACCCCCTTAATAAAAGGATTTGTTCTGTAAAACTTGGACTCAGTCAAAAGGCTATATCTGAGGGCCTAGAAGGCCAGATGTGGCTTTGAGGCCACAGGTTCCCCATCCCTGGTAGTCAGTCCCCTTTTCCTTTACAAGTACCAGGTACCCTAAGCCTTAACTTAAACAGTGCTAGAGAAGTCCTCAATAGAGAACTCCTCAATAAGTTGTATTTTTTTTTTTTTTTTGCTTTTTGGAGGGCAATTGTGGTTAAGTAACTTGCCCAAGGTTACACGGCTAGTTTTTTTGTGTGGGTGTTAAGTATCTGAGGCTGGAACCGAACTAGGGTCCTCCTGACTCCGGCTCCGTGCCAGTGCTTTACTCACAGGGGCACCTAGCCGCCCCAATAAGTTGTATTTTTGAGGGGGCAGTGTGTGGTAGCAGACAGAAAGTGTGCTCTCAGAATTAAAGGGATGGGTTCAACTTCTTCCTGTGATCAGGGACGAGTCATTGAAGTTATATCAGTTTCCTCTTGTGAAATGGGTAAAATAGTACTTGTACTATCTCCATTGTAGGGATATTGTGAAGAAAATGCTTTGTGAACCTTAAAGCACCACACGAATGAGAACTGTCCTGTTATATTCCCCAGGGCCTAGCAGGGTGTTTTGGGCATCCTTCTAGAGCAGAGGTGAGGAGCCTGTAGCCTCATAGGTCCTCAAGTGCAGCCCTAAAGGGTTCCCCACTTCTCTTCTAGAGAAGACCAGCCATGCTCATTTCCTAGCTCCTGCCCTTTGTTTTGCTCCTGACTCTGGGCTTCTCTGTATTCCAGCAGCTTACTTACCATGGAAGATGCCTCCATCCTTCTGGGTACTTTCTCTCTTCTTCCTCCCCTCTACCTTTGCATTCCTTTTATGTGCTGTCTTCTCCATTATAATGTAAGCTCTCTCCCTTTTTTTTTTTTTTAACTAGGTAAAAGAAACCATTCTTTGCCTCATTTCTTAGCCAGTCTTAATTACTAAATGGGCATTGCCTCAGTCAAACTGAGACCCATTAAAAACCTTAGCTTAAAAGGGCCAGGGTCTCCCACTGCATCCGGGGCGTCTCCAGTCATCCTGATCTATATCTTACCACTGGACCCAGATGGCTCCAGAGGAGAAAGTGAGGCTGGTGACTTTGCACAGTCCTCATTCACTTAAAGCCTCACAGTTGCATGTCACAGCATCACCTCCCTGATGTCATGGTCCTCTTGGAAAGAAGGACAGCAACAAAGGCAGAACCTGTCTCTTTTTCCCTTTTGTATTTGTATTTCCAGTGTTTACCACAGTTCCTGGGAGATACTAAGAGCTTAATAAATGCTTGGTAAGCTGAATAACTAATTGTATTTGTCAGTTAGTAGATACATTTCATTTCTTCCTCACATTTCATTTAACTGATAACTACTGGGGTAGGTAGTTGGTACAGTGGATAGAGTAAATAAAATTTTTTCCTGAGTTCAAATCCAGTCTCAGATAATTTACTAACTTTGTGATCCTGGGCAAATCACTTAACCCTGTTTGCCTCAGTTTCTTCATTTGTAAAATGAGCTGGAGAAGGAAATGGCAAAATACTTCAGCATCTTTGCCAAGAAAATTCAAATGGGCCAAGAAGAGCCAGACACAACCGAAAAATGGTTAAATAACTGTTTTCATGAGGAGATACTTGTCAGTAGCTCAGAAGTAGAGAATAAAAGTTTCTCAGGGGCAAGTACTATTTCATTTCTGTCTCTATTTTCAGTGCCAAGACACAGTGCTTGGCACCTAGGCACTTAATGAGTGCTTCTTGATAGACTGATTAATTGATTTACCCAGCTGATGCCCATTTTTTGCAGAGCTCAGTTTTAGTATTATTTGGGTGCACACTAAGAAGCTTGTAATACTTCTGGTTGCCTCTGACTTAGGGGCTTCATCTGTATAGCAGAATCCTTCAGGTTTGTGTAGTATTGTGTAGATACTACACAAAATTTAAATGATATAAAATGTTTATGAAGTTATGTCTTGGTCGGCAAGTAGAGGTGGCTCTCTGCTAAGTGTGAAGGAGGGGAAGGGTTTTGGTTTAGTGTTTCTCTACTAAGAGATAAATTGCTAAAGGTGTGTGTGTGTGTGTGTGTGTGTGTGTGTTTTAAGGGGGGGGGGGGTCCTAGGAGGCTTCTTCGACCATCTCCTTCATGATACATTTCATGCAGTGACCTTGGCAGTGTTACCCTACCATGGATTATCTCTTTTTAATTCTTTCTGAGCTGTAACTAGGGTAAGGTACCTGGGACTTTGCCCTAGGCTGATCAAATTTAGAAAGCAATAGCAGCACTTGTAGTACTTTAGATAGTATTTATGTAGTTCTCATTTGATTCTCACCACTACCATAAGAGGGAGGTGCTGTTATTATCAGAATTTTTGTTGTTATTTTTGTTGTTTTTGTGGAGTCTGTGTTTGACCCTTTGTGACCCCATTTGGGGTTTTCTTGGCAAAGATACTGGAGTGGTTTGCCATTTCCTTCTCCAGCTTCTTTTACAGATGAGGAACTGAGACAAAGAGGATTAAGTGACCTGCCCGGAATCACACAGCTAGTAAGCATCTGAGGCCAGATTTATCAGAATTTTGGATGAGGATGAGGAAACTGAGGCTGACTGAGAGGTTCAGTGATGCACCAAAAGTTGCCCTCTATTTGAGATCAGATTTTAATTCATAACTTCCTGATGTCAAGTCCCCAAATCCATCCACTCTGACAAATGCCTATACTTCTTTAAGGTCTGTGAAGGCTTTACATATACTGTTATCTCATTTGAGTCTCACAGCTACACTGGGAAGTATATTCTTATCTCTGTTTTACAAATGAGGATAGTCAATAAATGGTGAAGTGACTAGCCCAGCAGGATACAGCTGGTATGTGAAGCTGAATGTGAACTTAAGTCTTCCTTACTCCAAGTCCACCACTGTACTCACTGCAGTCCCTTCTAAGTAATTAGCATGAGTAATTAGTTAAAGTAGGAAGAGTCCAGGTGTTGAGCTCTACCTCACCAGGACCATTCTCCTTCTAGGTGAGATCTTCCCAGGCTTGGTCCAACCCTGATCTCATCTTCTATGAGTTCCTCTTTCCTTATCTATTCTCTGCTAGTTTCTCATGCCTCCCCTCCCTTCCCCATCCCCTGGCCAGTCCCCAGAAGCTTTATGTCCTGAGGTCTTTTCTACCTTATCCCATCTCCCATTGAAAAGTTTGTTTAAGGGGCAGCTAGGTGACTCAGTGAATAGAGCACTGGCCCTGAAGTCAGGAGGACCTGAGTTCAAATTTGACTTCAGACACTTAACACACTTACTAGCCATGTGACTTTGGGCAAGTCACTTAACCCCAATTGCCTGGCAAAAAAAAAAAAGGAAAAGTTGATTGAGGTACCTTTCATACTGCTTGCCCTGGGCATGGGTGGCCAGTAGGGGAGGGGATGCTGTTGTTTGGGGCACCACAATTACTTGTTGCCCAGCTGTTTTCATAACCCTGGTCCTAGGACAATTATGTCCTGCTTCTAGTCTTGGCTGCCTGACTTTAGCCATATTCTTGACATTTCTTACCTTGTCAAATGAAAAGGAGGAGGAGGAGGAGAATGCAACAAGGCTCACACTTAGAAAGTGAGAGAGTTAATGTTTGTCAAGTGGGGAGAGTTCTTGGTGATAACTGAGCATATATAATAATTAAATATTATCAAATTATTATTAAATAATTATTAAATAATCAAGGGACAAGCAACAGTGGGGCTGAGAGCAGAGCGTGAATGATAAATACACATGAACTCTCTAAGTCATGTACACAGGAAATACACCTTTCACTTTACACAACCTAGGGAGACAGTAATTCAACATTACCACCTTCCTTGTATCCTTCTAGTAGCAGAAGATTCATCATATCCATACTATGACCTCGTGTTTGTGATCTCTACTATAGCCCCAGAGCAATAGTTCAGAAGATGCTTCTGGATTCTGATGTATCCATTAGTTGAGAAATCAACAAGCATTTATTTATGCCCTACTATGTGCCAGGCACTAAGGTGTCAGGTAGACAGAAACAAAAATGAGATTCCCTGCCTCAAGGAAATTAAGTTCGCTCAAGGGAAACAATATATCTATATCTGTAGTTATCTCTATCTGTATAAAACAAGTACATACAAAGTATATAGGAGGTAATTTGGAGGGAAGGTGGGGAAGGTACTACCAGCTGGGGCAGTCAAGAAAGGCTTTATGTAGAGAAAACTAGGAATTCTAAGAGGTGGATGTATCTAAGAGGGAAGTGAGAAGGGAGCACATCCCAGGCATGGAGAACAGCCAGTGTGTGTGTGGGTGTGGGTGTGTGCGTGCGTGCGCTTGGTAGAGAAATGGAGATTGGAGACAAGATACCCTAAGAGAGATAAAGTGAAAATAGTTTGGCTAGACCATAGAGTTTATGAAGCAGAATGATATTCTGTATAATGAGGCTGCAAAGGTAGGTTGGGGCCTGGTTATTAAGGCTTTAAGTACCAAATGGAGGACTTTGTATCTTATCCTAGTGGCAGCAGGGAGCTGCTGGGGTTTTTGGTGAAGGGAAGTAACAAAATTTGAGAGGGAAGTGAGAAGAAATGTGAGGTTCTTAGGATGGACTGTGAGATTTCATTTGTGAGACAGGCCATATTTAAGGGCCCATGTTATCAGAGGAAGAAAAGAAAAATCAACGTACCTAAGAAAATCTACCTTATTGGTCTGTGGTGTGGAGAGGAGGAAGTTCAAAGTGAAGGGGAGAAAACATTCCAAAAGCAAATTTCTGTCTTCTGACAGTTGGTAGTTTACCCATCCCTCCTCCCCCATTTTCCAGATTGAGAAGCTGAAGAAAGTAGTTAGGAATTTGGTCTTTGCCTAATATTCTTCCAAGAGAGGGAGTGTACAAACAAGGACTCTTGATGCAAGAGGAATGTTTGAAAAAAATATATAAACATAACACACAGAATGAATCAGCGTCTGCTTGATGGTCCTAGAGTTAACCTCCAATTTAATTGGAGATTTAAAAAAATATCCATCTATTTTTGGATTCTCAGAAGCTCCCCTTGGGGGTATGAATGTATCACCCTATCCTTTCCTTTCCTCAGTGCTCTTCTGCTGTGATTAAGTGGAATCAGTGAAATTTTGAGCTAGTTACACACTCTTAAGAGGCCTCAGGCAATGGTCAATGAATGGAATACCTACTTTGAACAAACAAGATCATATAATTAGACTCCTGAGCTAAAGACACATGGTTTCTATCAGCTGTGCTGCTTGATGGCTTGGTGTGGAGAGTGAATGATGAACAGAAATGAGTCAAAACGTCAATTGCCCATAACTTCTCTTCATAAGAAACTGCTATTTTTTTACTTTTCCATGAATAGTATTGTCCAAGGAATGGCCTTTTGTATTTCTGAAAGCTAATGCCATGAACATGTCAGGCTGCTCTGAGGTGAAGAAAAAAATCCATGTGAAAATTCTCACACAGCTCCTGCTCTAATTATTAAGATCCATTTATTAAGCACTGACTGTATGCTAGTCCCTGGGGTTACACAGATGAAAAATGAACCAATTCTTACCTTTGTTAAAGAATTCATTTAAGTAATGGTAGTGCATGAATTCTTTAACACCTTCAAAGACACCTTCAATTCTTTAACATCTTCAAAATTTAATAAAGGGAATGTGAATATACATTAAGAAGTGTATGCCAGATGGATTATGATGTGGGCAAAAGTTGAAATCCAAAATGCTTTATGATCATTTGAGGAGAGAGAGATCATTTTCATCTGAGGATATCTGGGTTGACTTCATATGAAGAATGTGGCCCCTCAGGCTTTGAAAGAAGAGATGAAATCAACAAGCTATTATTAAGCTCCTACTTTGTACTTGGTACCATGTTAAACTCTAAGCATACAAAAGCAACAACAACAACAAAAACAACTGTTAACCCTCAAAGAGTTCAGATTCTTCAGCCTGAAAGCAACTTGCTTTGTTTGGGGACTGGACCAGTGATTTTATCTATAGGGCAAACTACCTACTGAGGCAATGCCCGTTGTCAATACGGCTCAGTTTTCTCTGCAGATCTTCCTGGGTTCAAGGACAGTTTACTGTCTACTCCCCCATGCTGCCTCATGTCATAAATGACAACTTTAAAAAAGTTAGCAGAAGGTTTTAACATCACTTCCATTGGCAGCCTTATGTGGCAAGGACGCTCTGTGTGTATCACCATTATGAGATCAGAACCCTGGAGCACAGAGAAGAAAGCTAGCTCCTCATTCTATTTGAGCCATACTAAGACCCCCTTATCCCCCAATGTCTCTATACCATGGTTCCTCTCATCCCCCACCAAATTTCCATCCATTGTTAGTGATAAATATATTCTTCATCAATATCATGCAGAACCTCACCTTCGGCCTAAGCCCTCATTTTTGTGGGTCATTATCATTAGTACAATAGTTACTTGTAACAACATATATTCTGTGGTTGATGTCTACATGGTAACGGAAAGTTTCCACTGCAAACACCCTCTTAACCAACTGGGCCAGAGTACTTACTGTGGCCATGTCACATATTCTTTTTTTTCACACGCATTCATGCTAAACTTGAACTTTCGTTGGGGGAAAGTTTCTAGTTCATTATTCTCGACTCCCATCACGTTTTTGAAGCCTCAATATTCACTATTAGGATTTAAGGGTATTTCTAGAAGCATTTTCCTGATTTCCTTGGAATAACTCTTTCCCATCAGTCAAGAGAGGGAAAGCAATTTGCTTAGTAACACACAGCAAATCATAAGTACGGTCAAGATTAAAACTTGAATCCTCATTTGTAATGTTTTGTGGCTTCCTGATTCAGGCTGCCTTCCAAATGCTGATGTACTGGTTGCATACCCATGTCTGGGATTGTTTGAACATCTTCTTGACCCCCTCCCCACATCCACCTTTTTTTCCTCTCACAGCAGATGCTGGGGGACCATTCTTGATTCCTGGAGACTTTCTCTGAAGCTGCTGCATGATGGATGCCTTCTTGTAGCCCTGAGAAGCATATACCTCTTGCTTTTGCCAGCTGCCAATTGCAATTGTTGATTTAAAGCCAGGATTTGGCCTCCAGAAATGGGGATCCTGTGTCTTTAAACAGCTGTGCACCAGTGTGTGTAAATGAGCTTGCTAATCCAGTGACTAATTCAGTGTATTATAAAGCTGCAATGAGCACGCTGCCAAGCCAGGGCCCTCTCTCAATTGGAGTGCATGTGTAAGACTCAGAGTTATTTCTTTGAGTTCTGCAGTACTGCCTGTCTCTGAAATGCATTCTCTTTCATCCTCCCTATCTGAGGAAGTGAAAACAGGACTCCCCTTCTTGCCCCTTTTCACCTCCTCCAAGGCACTTCTTTCTATTACTTTTCTTAGACTCCCCTTTCTCCTCCCCCCCACCCCTATCCCCCCTCATTTCATTCCCAATGTCCATTTATTTACTCATCTGAGGGTGGAGAATGCTGACTTTTGAGTCAGGGATGAAGGACCAATCAGAGCTGCTGTGGTACATTCCAAGAGACAAAACTCATGATCTGTCTTGGAAAAGAATTTTCCAAAAAGATCTCTTTTCAGTTACAAACAACTCAGTGACTGTGCCTTCCTCACAGCAGCATTTCCACTGAGAATACCTAGGCCATTGTATTTGCTATGCAAGCTTCAGCTTGTTTCTGTTTTCCTGCTACCTGACCCCTGTACACGTCCTTCAGGTTCTGGGGGTGACACTTGTCAGAGGCAGATGGTGACTTTCATCTTCATTCTTTTGAAAGTCTTATAAAATGAGCATTAAGCAGATTTTGTTTTTAAATAGAAGCTGGAGCAGCTATTTTTCCCCATTGGATTTGGGATTAGGGGAGCTTTTGAGATGGGTTTTGTTTTCATCAATGGTGTCTGTAACACTAACAGCTTCCTCACTTCACAGTGACCTTACTCAGTTGGCTTATTATGTCTTCTTGTTTAGAAAATTATGTCCAACTTTGTCACTGCCCTATTTATTTTCACAGTATACCAGTATTATTTCTTTAATTGTAGGGATGTTGGATATAAGTAGAACAGCAGAATGTAAGCTTCTTGAGGACAGGGACTGTTTTTCATTTCTGCCTTCTTATCTTTAGCAGCTAGCTCAGTGTCCTGTACCTTGTAGGCATTTAATAAATGTTAGTCCAGTTGAATCAGTTTAGAAGGTGGGATGTGAAGAAATTAAACAATTTGACTATGCTGGTCAGCAGGTGATGTGGGGGGGAGACTAATAATAAATGTTTGTAGAACTGAAATGAAGGGAACTGAACTAAGGCATCTATCTTCCTGTCCTCTGTGCTTCTCTGCCTGCTTCCCTTGATCCTCAGGGTCCTCATGTGGGTGGCCCTTGCTTGATACTTTACGCTCATAGGTAAGAGTTCCCTCCTCATTTTCTAAGCTCAGTCTTTATTCTAACGGTCCTTTTGGTAAGTACTCCAAGTCTTTACATAGATAATGAGTCCTTTCACTGGCTGTTCAAAGGCACTTCAATCAGGGGAAAGCTTGAGGCTGTGGTGGCTATAATTTCCTAATAGCTTCCGGATGATATGCAGTCATTTGTTAGCCAGGGATGAGAGCTCTTTATCCCACAGTCTCTCTCTTTCCCACCTGACCCAGGCATAAGGAGAGTAGTTGTGATCCCCTCCCCCAAGATCATTGATCATCTTCCTCTTTTCTCCAAACCTATCAAGCACATCGATCTGGAGATTGGGGCTGCCTGGCGACTTACTATCCTCTTGGGTTTGCTGCTGAAAAAGGCATCCGGTCCTATCTGCTTCAGGACTGGCTTAGGCGAGACTCTGGGGCATCTGTGGGATCAGTGGAGTACCTGACACCATTTACTTGTCTTCGCTGAAGTCTGATGGGTTCAAACACCACTATCAAGAGGAAGGAAGAAAAACTTACAGGATCTATACAGTGAATGAGATCTGGTTAGGCAGGGCATTCATTCCCTTACTATACAGCTCAGCTGATAGGTGTATCCTCAGGTAAATGCACTGCCCTTGTAGTTCTTCATGACCATTTTCATTCCAATGTAAGGCCATTAGCAAGAAAAAGTAGATAGGACTATATTTGGAACTTCTCTATTCTAGGACTGAGCTCTTTTGAGTTAGGAATGTGGCCTTATTCATAACTGGGAATAGCTTGGCTGTTGTCAGGAGTAGCCAGAGTGAATTGATCTACTGGTATCCAACATTCCTCTAAAAGGTTCTTTAAACTTATATCCTAGCTCTGTCACTAAATTCCTATCCCTCTTCCCTGGGGAATTCCATTTCTCTATTTTGTCTGTCCCTCAGTCTGTCTCTCTCCCCTCTCCTCTCTTCCCCTCTTCCTCCTTTCTCTTCTCCTGTCCTCTTTTCTCCTGTCTTCTATCTCCTTTTGTTTCTCTTCTATCTCCCCTTCCTCCTCCTTCTCCTCCTCCTCCTCCTCCTTCTTCTTCTCCCTCCCCCCCAATTTTTGTTGACATGTTAAGTGTCTACCACCTTGGAATTACTTTGTTAGGTGCTAGACATTCAAGAATCTAGAATTCTATCTCTTCTCCTTTTGTTTTCATTTGGGCAAGTGTTAACATGAATAGTCCTCATTACTAGGTTTAAAAGTAGAGTTTTTTCATTTTGGTTAGATTGTCAAGAATAGCCAGAGTGAATTGAGTATGGTTAAAATTAGGAGGCCCATGAGAGATGTCTTAAAGAGGCAGCTGTTAGGAAGTGATAGCATGATATAATGGAAAGCGGTGGCTGAGTCAGGAGCCCTGGGTCATAGTCTCTAGTAGTGCCAATAACTGAGATCTTAAGAAAGACACTTGCTTCTCTGGTCTTTAATTTAATCTTCAGTAAAACAAAGGCTTTGAACTAGTTTCTCTCTAAGGTCCCTTTTTGCCTCATGATTCTGTGATTGCCTTTTAATCTCTAGTGAACTCTTTGGATCTCTCCCTTCAAGAATGGAGTAATCTATCATCATATCTCAAAACTTTGAATGTAAACTCATAACTTGGGTTATAAGAAGGGAATATTGTTGGTACATAGAATCCCAGATCTGGTTGGCATGCCTTCTGCATGAACTGTTTTGGTAACTTGGTCTTAAGAATCTAGTTCAATTTGCTGAATATGTCAGTTAAAACCTAAGGGAAATGGCTTTCCCAAATCATAGGAGAATTTGGAGGTTGGCTAGGTTTGGTTTTATAAAGGAAGCATCATCCTCCCATCCTTTTTTAAATAAAAAATAATTCTGAATTTAAATAACAAAAAAGGCATTTCCATTTTTATGTTCAAAAACACAAAAAAGGAATCCATATGAAACAGAAAATCTCCATTTCATACTACTGCCTTTAAAAAAAAAGGTATGATAAATTCTACATATTTCTTTCAAAACTGCCCTATGTTTTCTTTTGAATTCACTTTTTTTAACCTTCTGCATATTATAAAAAAAGTTTCAATAACTCTTTTCTTTTGGCAATTCCCCACCAAATTAAGAAAGAAAAAAAATTGTAAAAATAAGCACAGTCAAGCAAAATGAATTCACATAGTGGTCATGTCCAGAAATGTATGTTTCTTTCTACACCTTATATCCATCACCTCTATTTCAGAGGGTAAATTCTCTGTCTAGTTTCTATGTTGTTTTTCCTTTGGGAAGAGGAATAGCCCATTCTAGGGTGGTTAGTTATTTTGGGGTGGTGTTCACATAGCACGAGATTTGAAGGGAAACATAGGGGTTGGGCCATAAGTCCTTTACAATTTTGTGATTTTTGAAGAAAAGAATGGTCTATATAGCTCCTGCTTATTGTCAGATCTTTGCTCTCCTTTCTTTGCCATTTGTCTGTTCTATGTTCACCCCAGTTACACTGAATTGCCAAGGAAGAAAACATTCAGCCAGGAGAAGCATTGTTAAAAATTTATAGCAAATTCTATAAATTCCTTTGCTCCAATATTTGGCCTGGAGTAGGACTTTGTGCTTCATGTAACTTCATGTGCTTCATCTAGGCAGAATGGAGGAATAGCAGTAAGAGACAGTATCTGGTGAGGTGCACATGGTAGTAGTCCAAAGCAAATGCAAAAATGAAGAGGTTAGGTAATAATAATAGCTAGCATTTTTTATAGGGCTTTGAGGTTTCCATAGGACTTTACAAATATTATTTAATTTGATCTTCACAACAACCCTGGGAGGCAGGTGCTATTATTATCCCCATTTTATAGATGAGGAAACTAAGGAAACAGGTTCAGTGACTTGCCTAGGGTCACACAGCTAGTAAGCCTGAGGCTAGATGTGAACTCAGATATTTCTGACTCCAGATCTAAACAAGCTATCCTCTCTGGGTGAGCCTGGGAGTAGCCTCACCTATAGCCAGTCAAACTAACCAATCAATTAACCAGGTCTAAATGATCTATTTGAAGTATAGCTTTGTGTATCCTAAGTACCTCTTTGATAATACATGGGAGTGACTCTTACTGGAAATCTTGTCATTTATTGCCTAAATGCAGCCAGTTTATAAGAGGATTTCCAACTATTCAGCAGAGCTGAATATACATTTTTGATTAGCCTATCCTATAAGTTTCTGAAGCTATAGAGTAAAATGTTTGGTGTGCATGCAACCATCTTCTCCTCTTCAGTAAACCTGGAGGTTTGGGATTGGATTATAAACAATAGTTAAATTTAGAATAGATTGACCTAGAAACTGCTGAGGGCCTAGGATTCAAAGAAGGATTGTCTCAAGTCCCTACCAAACATTTCTTCTAATGTCAATTCACACTGGAGATAGGTATGGCCTATCTCTCAAGGTTTAATTTTCTGTAGAATTCTTAAATTATAAGGGGATGATTCCACCAGCAAGGTGAAAGCAAAGTACCAGCAAGGTACCAGCAAAGTCAGAGAAGTTAACTTTGTTGGGAGCATATGATGAGAATAGGAGAAAGGAATATGAATATGAGCAGAAGCAATATTGGTCAAAGTAAGGCATGAGAATAGTTCTGTTAGGATGCCAGAGGTCAGTATTACCACTCAGAGCTCTGATGTTTGTGGCATTTTTTGGGGGGTCAAACAATTCATTCAGTATCTTGTTTCCATCAGATTCTCTAAACCAGATGGTATGTTCCTTCAGTGTTTATATATTATTTCCTTACCTCTATCTCAGTTGCGCTGCTCCCATTTGTTTTCCAGATTGCTATATAGATTGTCTTCATTCCCAGAATATTGGTTCAAATGATATCTGAACCAGTGGAGTAGGCTGGTTACAAGGGCCCTAGTGTATGTTTCTAACCATTAACTGCTTCTTGTTGTCCTTGATAACTCACCAGCTTTGTGACTCAGCTTCTTAATCTATAAAATTGGAAAAGTCACATTTACCTGATAATCTCTCAGGGGATGTGGTCAGATTGACTGAGAAACTAGGTGCTAGAGGTAGAAAGGGAGATGATACAATTTTTGACTTCCAGCTCAGTTGACCTGACTCAGGAGTAGTGTGGAAGTTAGAACTGTGAGGAAACTGTTCCTGTTGTGTAATTCTTATTGCAGAAATAAGTGGGAGTTCTACAACTCAATACACCTCCATGCTATACTCAGAACATTTGGAAATTTGGAGATTTAAACTCTGTTATTAGGATAGGGATTCTCAGAAATCAACAGCAGGACCTTTTATTAAACCTGAAGAGAACAAGACACAGGATGCTTATTCTATACAGTGAGGTGGTGCAATAGATTGACTTTTGGACTTGGAATCCAGGGGATTTGAGTTCAAATACAGCCTCAAGCATTTACTAGCTGTGTGACCTGGGACAAGTCATGTATCCCCCTGTCTGCCTCAGTTTCTTCATCTGGAAAATGGAAATAAAAATTGCACCTGTCCCCCTTATCCCCAGTTGCTTTGAGGATCAAATGAGATAATATTTATAGTGCTTTGCAAATCTTAAAAGCACTAAATTATTAAATTAAAAGTTAGCTATCATTTTTATCAAATAAAATAGTCTTTTCTGAAGGGCTGTTAATGGAAGATCTCTGCTGAGGTCCTATCTTATAATGCATCAAAGAAGACTTGCTTTTGCTTTTTACCACACCCAGACTCCTTTCATTCAGTACTTGGTATCTATTTCAGGTTTATCTGACTGTTGCTGGCCTTTGGGCAATTCTGAGGGGGATTAGGAATATTAGTAAGGCATTTAGAGAGGATTAGACCTGATTATCACTCCAAAAGCTGTTAAAGTCAGAGTTTAACTTTCCACAGATCTGTAGGAACTGTCAGAAAGAGATGAACTAAAGAAAAGGCTAGAAAGGTTTTGGAAATCTGCCTTGTAGGTCCCCTTCTACTGATTCCAAAGTAGGAATTATAATTGTAGTGCACATTTTCCTATCACTATGGGGTCTATGAAGTACTTTCCTTATGATAGTCTTATGAAATAGATAATGCAAGTATTATTATCTCTGTTTTATTGAGGAAGAAACTGAGTCCTAGAAGTTAACAGAACCTTACCCACAGTTATAGGACTAGTGTCAGAACCAAAATTTCAACTCTAGGCTCCAAGTTTCAGGTCCAGTGTTCTATCTACCATACTTGTTACTTATTCAGTTAATTTTCTCTGCCTCTTGTCACTTGGAGTTTGGTCAAATTCATTAGGTATTTTTTTTTCCCCTGTAACTGAAGAAGCTAATCTTGGAATATTTGCCCTGTGCCTTTTCCCTTTTCTAAACAGAAATTTGAGAGGGATCTCAGAGCCCATCAGAGTCCAATCTAAGCAAGAATCCCTACCATGACATTTCAGAACATGGCTGGTCATCTGGGCTCTACTGTAATCTATGTAGGGTGAGTCCAGTGGTCCTACCTTCTTCATGCTTTCGTTATGCTGAATAGTATCCCATCCGATCTGCTCCTTCGGAGTAAAACTGCATTAAAAGGTGACTAGCTATTCTAGAGTATCTAAAGCAGGGGTTCTTAATCTGGGGTCCACAGACCCCCAAAGGGTCTGTGTATAGATTTCAGGGGATCTGTGAATTTGGACAGGGAAAAATATTTATTTTCTCTCACCTCTGAGATTTAGCATTTCCTTCTATTAAGAATTCAGAACTAAATAAACATTATTCTGAAAAGGCTTCTCCAAAATATCAAATGGTACCATGACACAAAACAGATTAACAACCTCTGGTCTAAAGAGATCTATCCTAAAGGAAACAGGACCTACATAAGCAAAAAGAACTTTTTACTCCTTATTCCCCCCCTACCCCCCTCAGTGACCTCCTCCTAACTCAGGTCCAGTTGGAGACGTGCAAAAAGGGCAGACGTCCAGTTCCTCCTGTCTGGCTGGGACGGACTGTGGCAGATATAAATAAAGACTTTGTCTGCATCTATTGTTCTATAACTACCCATTGTTCCTCAAAGCTTTTTTGTAATTACCACTGCTCCCTTATTGTTCAGCTTTCTGAATTGCAGTTATCCTTCTTTCTGTATTGGTTTTATATATGACTTACACTCCTCAGCTTGCCAAGGCTTGGCAAGAGGTGTG
Source organism: Petaurus breviceps papuanus (assembly GCF_028583685.1). Taxonomy (NCBI): domain Eukaryota; kingdom Metazoa; phylum Chordata; class Mammalia; order Diprotodontia; family Petauridae; genus Petaurus; species Petaurus breviceps. Next base: position 42,479,672 of record NW_027187419.1, on the reverse strand, counting down.
TGGGAAGAATGATGTGTGCTGGGGTCCAGAAGAATTCAGTAAGTGAGATAGGGGAATACCATAAACATAGTGTGTCTTGATTTCATCAGAACACTTGGCAATCTTTCACAACATCTTTGTGGACAGTGGTGTAAGAAGAACATTGCATTTAATAACAACCTTTAATTTAATCTATTAAAAATAGCAACATTTAACGGTAAATACCTGACATATTTCAGTATAAGGTTTGCAGATCACTTTTTAGTCATGGTCTAATTTGATCCTCACAATAAACTAGAAGTTCCAGGTACCACCCCCTTTTTACAGATGAAGATAGTGAATTTCCAAAAGGTGAAGTGACTTGCCCATGGTCACACTTTAGGAGTCATAGAGAGAATGCAATTCAAGGACCTCTCAGTGCTGAATCTGACACTCCCTCCTCCCAGTGAAAAGAATCCTAGGAATTGGAAGTGAAGCTAGAGTTTTTCTTACCAGAGGAAAGGACTGGATCTGGAATCAGAAGACTTGAGTTTAAGTGGCAGCTATGTCACTTGCTGGCTGAGAAACCTTGAGTAAGTCCTTCATCTGTGGAAGGGTAGGGTTGAACTAGATCGACCCCTAAGTAGTGGTGTGCTGGTGGTAAATGTTCAAGTATTGGCTTTCTAGTTTAATCTGTATTATTAAGATTTTCTCACTTTCTTAAGTCTAGATAGTCACTAAAACACTAAATCAAGACCCAATTCGTAGGATTTATGGATTTCCAAGGTATAAGTGCTCATACCAAAAATTTAGCATTTGATTCTAGAGATCTAGTACTATTTGGTTCTAGCATTGGATGTTATCCTTTCTCAAAGAGGGTCAAAATGACATCACTATGCCAGAATCAAGTTACAGTGTATGCAACTATGATTGATCAGGTACCTTTGCCTCTAAAGAACCTTTCTAGTTCTATAATTGTAGCTTTTACTAAGGAATCAACTTAATGATCCACTTGGATGGACTGCTGTCACCTTAAGTTCAACATGTCTGAAACTGAACTTTTCACCTTCATCCCCAAATCAGCTCTTCCTCTTAACTTTTCTGTGCACCTGAAGCCTGGAGTAGGAGGCTTGTTTTCAATAGATATTTCTTGATTGCCCAGTGAGTCAATAAGGTTGTTACATTCTCTGAGCCAGGAGAAGGCTATATAAGCCCTGATGTGTAGCTTTGTTTGGGGGGCTCACTTTGAGAAGTGTTCTGTGATTTGATCTGTATTCTGGGAAGCCGTTGTCTGGAGCCCCCCCCCCCCCCGGCTTTGAAAAAACCCAGATGTTGATTGGGTATGGATGTAATGGCTGGACAGTTTGGAAAGCTGTCTACTTGATCTGTTTCTGTCTTGATAATTCTGCCTGTATGCTTTGAAGTTCGGGGTGCTGACCTTTTTCCCCTGAAAAAGGTAAACGATATATGTCTGACTGATTAAAGTAAGCTTGTTAACCCATTTTGAGTTGCTTTCCTTTAACAAAGCAGATCCAAGAACCTGTATGGGCAGCAAACCCTGAGGACGCTTGGGGTGCTTGCCGCTACACCTAGCATTACATAAACATTAATTCTTCTCTTCCTCCTCCTCCTTCTCCTACTCTTCACCACCCTTGCTTCCTATTCCCATCATTTGTCAAGTCCTCAGTTCTTTTATAATTAAAATATTAATAACTTTTTTTTGTGGAGGAGGGAAGGCAGGGCTATTGGGGCTAAGTGACTTGCCCAAGGTCACACAGCTACTAAGTATCAAGTGTCCGGAGCCAGGTTTGAACTTAGGTCCTCCTGACTCCAGGGCCAGTACTCTATTCACTGTGCCACCTAGCTGCCCCCATATCTTTTGTTTTTACATCTATTTCATTTCTGAAACTATTATCCCAACTCCCCTACCAATGTAACAAAATTTAAAAAAAAGTTAGCAGTTCAGCAAAACTAACCAACACTTCAATTGAACCTGACAGTACTGGAAATGTTCCATGCCCCTAGTCTACTCACCTTCCTGCTAGTTCTTTCTCTGTAATATCTCATGAATCTTTTCTTTCATTTTCATTCTCATTTCAGTCATCATAATTCAGGCACTTGTGAGCATGACTGACATTTTATACACATTATCTCATTTGAGTCTCACAACTACTCTGTGGGGTAGGGACTTTGGAATATTAAGTCCTGTTCATCCTGCCCTATTTAAGGAAGGACCAGGACAGCCTAGAGTATATGCAAGGGGTCTGGGAATAGCAAAAGGAACGGGGATAATTAGTCTGGAGAAAACAATATTTAGGAATGACATAACCTCTGCCTTTAGACATTGGAAAGATGCCACAGGAAAGAAAGATTGGATTTTTTCTGTGTAATGCAGAGGAAAGAACTAGGACCAATAAGACATGATATAATTAATAACATCTATATAGCACTTTCTGGTTACAAAGTGCATTCACATCTGTTACCTCATTTAGGCCCCCAAACAACTGCTTCCTCTTTTTAGCAGGTGGAATTTAGTTAAGGGTCAAGGTCACCTGGTTAGTACACAGGCAGGGCTGGCACTAGAATTCATGTCTTCCATGTCCTAAACCAAAACCTTCCTTTATATAGGTGCAAGTTATAAGGAAGTAAATTTTGGCTCACAATAAGAAAGAACTTTCTGACAGTTTGAGCTGTCCATAAATGGAATCTCCATTATTAGAAATGCTCAAGTAGCAGTTGAATGACCCTTCGTTGGGGATGTTGTAGGAAAGATTGCTGCTCTGGGTGGAAGGTTGGACAACATGACCTTTTCTTCCAAGTTCTAGGATTCAATGATGGAATAATATTAGCTAGTATTTTTATAGTGCCTACTATGTACCAGTCACTGGGCTAGGTGTTTTATAAACATTATCTCATTTCATCCTCAAAACAACCCTGGAAGGTAGGTGTAACTATTGTTCTTGTTTTACAGATGAGGAAACTGAGGCAGACAATAGTTAAGTGACTTGCCAAGAGTCACATAGCTAGTAAGTTAAGTGTCTGAGACTAGATTTGGTCTCAGGTCTTCCTGACTCCAAGTCTACTGGTTTATTTAAATCTAACTGTCTAAACTTAAAGATATTTTTAATGATTATTTTTCCTGAAGTTGGCAGATATGGTTCAGTGTGTATGGGATATGCATCCAGCTTTGAATGTGTAGTAATAATGATGATGATATTAATAAAAATTATGTGATGATAGCTGATAACACTTTATATTTTCATAGTGATTTTCATGTATTATTTAATATTATCCTCAAAACAATCTGTGAGGTAGTACTCTTGATGGCAAATATTTGCCTTTAGTTTGGGACCTTTGACAGCCTTTACAAGGCATTATTTCATCACAAGTGATTGGCATGTTGGCAGTCAGCTATCCCCTTCCCTCTTTTCTCTTGGGTCTTCCCAGAACTGGCATGAAGGAAATGGGGTTGAAATGTTCTGAATTTTCCAGGTGATTTTCCATGGGTCAAGAGCAGATAGTTATACTATGTAAGGATGGATTTGTGTGTGCTTTTCTCTTCTTCTGATTTATTAAAAGGAAAGCACATATGCATAAAAAAGCTTCAGAATGTAAGAAAAACATCCATCTTTTTTCTTTCTGCAGCACCAAGATGTGGGGTTTCAGAGTTCTCTGAAGGGTTTTTGAAGACCAACTTTCATATGTAATGTGGTGGTTGATTTTCCATTAGAAAAAAGGACTTCTTCTAGTTTGAAAGACAGAAAGATATATAGATAGATAGATGGATGGATAGATAGACAGATATATATATATATATATACATATACCTACATATATATGTTTATATATTTATGTAGCATGTAAATAAATGAGGTAGAGAGATACTTTTGAAAAATTATGGACCAATGTCAATTTTTAAACATCGTTAATTACAACCAAGGCTCTTTCATGAAAGTTCCTTCAAGTAGGGATTGGTTCATTCTTTGTACTTGAATCCCTAGCATCTAGGAGAATGTCTGGCACATTTTGGTGCTTAATTAGTGCTAATTGGTTGCTTGAAACATTTAAAACCTGTGGCAATTATGGAGGAAGAGAGATTTGCTGAGCCGACAGGACATGTCCTTACTTTAGTTGATCAATTGTGTATATCTTTGGATGAATAGACTGTTCTTGGAATTCCTTGAGGCTCTCTTCTCATTCCAGAATGAGGCCATTGGCAAGAAAATCTAGAGAGGGCTATCTTTGGAAATGTTCCATTCCAGGAACTAGCCCTTTGGGGTTAGGAATGTGGCCTTATTACTTGGGAGTCCTAAGCTAGGCTGATAGGATGTTCTTTAAATTCATAATTTGACTCTGCTACACCAAAATCCTTCAAAATGCTATGATTTTTCTTTTCTCCAGGACCTCTTTCTCTGTGCCTCAATTTCCAATTCTTTTCTCCACAGACAACTGCTCTCTAGTCACATCTGCCCTCACAGTAGGTTAATCTATAATTACATGATAGCTGAGGGAGCATAGCACTGGCCTGGTAAGTAGGAGACCCTGAGACCTAGTCCCAGTTCTGCAAATAATTGGTGGTGTGATCCTATTCCCCTTATCTCTCTAGGCTTCAGTTCCTTCATCTAGAAAATGAGGGGGTTGGATCTGAGGAAAGAGACCAAGATGGTAACTTTCCCTTTGGAGAACAAGTTGAAAGCACTTGGGGTAGTGTGAAGAAGAAAAGGCTTGGTAAAAAGACATAACTATTTTTGATTATTTAAAGGTGTCTTATATGAAAGAAGGATTATACTTGTTCTTCACTCCAAAGTCTAGAACTAGGTGTAATTGGTGGGAGGTGCAGGAATACAAATTTGGGTTTTTGAAGTAAGGGGGGAAGGGGCTGCCACAAATTTCTGAACAACTAGAGTTACCCCAAAGTAGGAATCACCTGATCCCAGAAGCTGTGATAGTAGGATCTCTCCCAGTAAGGTCTTCAGATAAATACAACTGGACCATTTGTTGGGGATAATCTGTAAACATCTCCTTTCCAGGTATGGATTGAACCATATAGTCCTTGAGTATCCTTTCATCTCTTAAGATTTCTGTGACTAGATGCTCTAGGCCCTTCTAGTACTGAAGATTCTTTGATACCTTTTCCTCTCTTGATTCCCTTATCCATCTTGCTTTCTCTCTTCATTTGTGTCTTTCTTCACTCTCTTTCTTTGGAATCCTCCATTACCCTCCTTTCTTTCCCTTGGTATTCTTCAGTTATGTCTCTTTTTCCCTTCTCTTCTCCTACCTTCTGACTTTCTATTCTTGTTCCCTGACTCCAGATTTCTGTTCTTTTTCTCTTCTTCCTTGTTCTCTCCTCATTCCCAAATCCCACCTCCTCCTGCTTTTTCCCAGGGGCTAGTTCTGGAAGACAGGAGCTTTAGCTTGCAAGATGCCTGTCTCTGTGTTTGCTTCCTGCGTAGGAGGGAGAGGCAGGCCTTGAAAAAACAGTTCAAAAGTGCAGAAAAACTTCAACTGGTCCAGCCTAAATAAAAGGTCTCTACTTCAATTCGTTTTGCCCATGTTGCCTGCCTTGCCCAGTGAGAAGCCTCTTCATTGCCACCTTGCCCAACTGAACTGAACTTTTGATTCACAAGACCCCTCCCACTCCCCACCTTTCCTTATAAACAAAATGCCAACTGGGCCTGAAACTCAGCCTTAGCACAAGACCAGCAAATGTTTCTGGTCAGAGAGGTTGATTCAGTGGAGGAAAGGGAGCAGCCTTTGAGTGTTTCAAGTCTCTGGACTGTAGCAGCTGTTTCTATGAAACGTGCTAGGGATTAAAAACCATCCCTTCCTCCAATTAAAACTTTTTTTTCCCTAACAAATAAATGACAAAACTGAGGAGAAATCTATTAATGTTTTCCATCCATTTATCTTCCTGGCCTTTTCAATTTATCCAGAGATGAGGAGGGAAGGAGTAGAGAGAGTGAGAGAGAGATAGACAGACAGGCAGAGACAGAGACACAGAGATTTCTTTTTTTGTTGTTTTTTTTTTTTTGTTAGGGGTTTTTTGCTTTTTGGAGGGGGAAGGGCAGGGCAATTGGGGTTAAGAGACTTGCCCAAGGTCACATGGCTAGTAAGTATTATGTATCTGAGGCTGGTTTTGAACTCAGGTCCTCCTGACTCCAGGGCCAGTGCTCTATTTACTGCACTACCTAGCCGCCCTGACAGAGATTTCTTTAAAAATATATCTGCCCAAATTAATGAGCACCTCAATGGGAAGAGGTAACCTGGCATTAGCCTCAAAATCCCCACCCACCCCAAAGTGACTTGAGGGATAGTGGCAGGATAGAAAATTTTGAATTTTTTAAATAATCCCTTCTTGAATGGAATTATTTTATGACATTACTGGTTCTAAGAGCATTGCAGCACTTTAGATGAAGTTGGGGGCAGAAGATGCATCTGACTCAGAAGTTTGAATGATGAAAAGAGCCATTTGGATGTAATATCCATAAGGCCCTTGGAATTGGAAGGGGTGCATTTGTGTTTTCAATCTAGATAGAGTAACCCTTATTTTTGTGCACTTTGTAAGGAAGAATAATAGCTGTACTATAAAATTTGGGACCCCTCAAGAATAAGGGTAGATTCTATATACAAAGTCGCTCCAACACATGTAAAGCTCATGTGAAAGATATCATTATATTTTTTCCCCAGTACAAAACTTTCTCTTAAAAGCAAAAACAAAAACTGAGACTTCAATGATTCTCAGTTGATAATATTTAAATGACCCCAATAAGTGAGAATTTTAATCACTAGAGCAAATATTACTTTAAATGGCATATAAGAGATTTACCAACTTAAAGGCATAAATGCTTAGGAAATAGTATAATTTGGTTTTCATCAAATGGTTAAATATGGCAAATAGTTTTAGGAACTAGAAAGTCACATCTTCATTTTATGTCACATTTTCTTTGACATTTTTAAAAGTTTAAAAGACTGAGGGGTCACGGGGAAAGGAAGGGAGTTTAATGCAGGGTCTAGGATGCAGAGTTGTGTCAGACCTGTATTAGTTGGTGATGGTGACCATGAGAGAACTGCTGATGTTATCAAAAAGACCTTAGAGTTACAAAAAAGAAGATATCCAGCACCTCAGCATTGCAAGGGACCTGGGAGGCCATCTAGCTAGTCTCTTCTCCTGAATGAATCCCTTTTTTAACATCCGTGGCAAGTGATCACTGGCTTCTGCTTGGATACCACCAGTAGCAGGGAACTACCCACTTTCTACCTCCTCCTACATTCTATTTTGAACCCCTCTAAGTATTAGAAAGTTATTTATTATATTGTTCTGAAATCTATCTCCCTGTAACTTCTATCCAATAATTCTGGTTTTCCCCTTTAAGGCTACATAGAGCAAATCTAATCTTTTACTATGCCAGCCCTTGAAATTAGTAATCATGTAGTACGTAATGGAAGGAATTCTGTATTTATAGGCAGAGAACCTGCATTCAAATTCCTGGCTTTACTACATATCGCCTACATAACTTTGGGTTAATCAACTATCATTTGGTCTTAGTTTCCACATCTATAAAAGGAAAGAGCTGACATCACATGGGCAAAGATGAAAAGGGACTATGGGAAAATAGCTACACTAATAAGCTATTGTTGAAATTATGGTTTGATGATTTACATTAAAAAAGTCACTAAATTTTATATATTCTTTTACCTAACGATACTATTGCAAGGCATACAACTCAAGGAGGTAAAAGAAAAACAGAGGTTTTATATATATATATATATATATATATATATGTATGTATATAAGTATGCATATGTATACATATATATGTATACACATCCACATGTATAAATTACTGTAATTTCTATAGTCGCAAATAAGCAGAAGGTAATGGGTATCCATTAATTGAAGAATAACTGAATAAATTGTAGTAAATGAATATAAGGGAGTATTATTGTAGTATAAGAAATGGTGAATATGGAAAATTTAGAGAAACTTGGGAGGACTTATATGATGCCTATCGTGTTATTTGTTCTCAATATTATCCTGTATTGTTCCTACGATGTTTTAATTGATGACTTTCATTTGTAATTCGTTCACACTTATGAACTGATGTGGAACGAAGTAAGCAAAATCAGGAAAGCAATTTATATAACTACTCAGTACTGTAAAAGAATAGTGAAACCCTTCAGAATTCTGATTAATGGTCATTTCATGACTTCAGAGGATGGATAGTGAAGCATGGCCCCTGCCTCCCAGCAGAGATGCTGTATAATCATAGATTTAAGGCATCTCAAAGTTTGAATCCAACCCCCTTGCTTTTATAGATAAGTAAACAGAGGCAAACAGAGGGTAAGAGACTTTCCATGGGTCACAGAGCTAGTCACAGTTTGAGGCAGAATTTGAATCCAGATTTACTTATTCCAGACTCAGCATTCTTAAATACGTTAACCACTCCAGTGGTATTCTAAATGTGTTGATTTCTTTTGCTTAACTGTACTTGTTGTTACAAAGGAGAGTTCTGTTAAGGATGAAAATTGAGGGTGGGGAAGAATCATTGAGAAGGGATAGTAATTTTTAGAAAAGGAAAAAAATCAATATTTTTTTAGTGAAGGATTAGATGATCTCCAAGGTCTCTTCTAGTTCAAAATATCCATGATTTTTTTGTGTGTCCCCTGTTTTTTTCTTTTTTTTAGGTTAAATCCCTTCAGTTATTCCTACTGATTCTCATATGATATAGTTTAAAGTTTCTTTACTATATAATATTCTCCCTTCTCGAGGTAGGTTCCAATTTATTTATGTCTCTCCTAAAAAGGGGGTGCTTAGATGAAACACAATAGGACAGATATTGTCTGATCATTTCTTTTGGCTTCTATTCCCGTGACTAACATTATGTGTTCACTTTTTTCTCTTTGCTTACTTGCTGGGAAATATCCAGACTCTTTATCACTTTACTATACTAACAACCTTACTGAGATGATTGTAAGACAGTATCTCCATCTCAGTGCTCCTCCTTTGGGGAATGGTGAACCCATCAATGGCTATCGACAGATAGCATCAGAACTAAAACTTCTAGCGAACAGGAACAGGATGCTTTTGAGGGAGTATATAGTACTTAGCATAGACATGCATGCACCAACATACATGCATATATGTTATCCATGTTATGTGGATTGAAGACTTGTCTTTCCTGCTTGAGAAAGCCCAGTATCCAGAAGCCATTCCAGATGGGCACAGACGTTCAATGGTCTGTTCCCCCTGTGAGGCCATTTGCCCAAAGGAAATGGGAGATTTAACCTGCTCTACAGAGAAACAAGAAAACTTGGCTCCAGGGTCCTGGGGAAGGTTCTGCTTTCTGGCTTGGATCATGAAACGGAAGAGCCTCTTCTGGGTTTCCCTAAACACCTGGAACTGATTTGGGTTTTGTCCTGACTCAGTAAAGTTTGCTGAGGTGGAGGAGGAGGGAATAGGAAAGAAATAAATCAGCGATTAAAAATAGCTTTCGCATGTCAGGTGCCTGACTGAATTTGGGAAAACGCATTGGAACTCCTTTGTCTGGCAGGTCTGAGTTCTTGCTGCCGAATTACAACTGCTTTCATTTGTTTTTCCTGCTCCCCACCATGTAATGGTCAAGGGCTCATTGGAACCATGTGTGAGTCTAGTGAGTCACCAACTCCTCAGCACTTCAGTGGGAATAATGTGTTAAGACTCCTTTTGGGGAAGGGGAGGGAGATGGACTGAGGTCACTTCCTACAGATGTTAAATCCACTTCTATTTGGAGGCTTCTTTCTCAGGCTACTCTGCAAGGACCAGATGATTTCTCTGTATAGTCTGGGACACGTATTGATTTCTCTCAGGACCAAACTTTTTGTCACAGAACAAGCTTCCTTTTAAGAAGTGGCATCTCCCTCCAAGTTGGCATGTTGTGTCCAAACAGCATGAATTTCCGTCAGTGGCTATGTGGATTGGCAGTAGAGTCCAAGAGGTTGTAACAAGGGACCCAAGTTTGCATTTTTGGTCATGTCAGGTCATCAGAGGGTGAAATGGGGGTCATCTGTCCATCCTTTTCTTGTCTCCTTTTGAATAACATTTTGCTGACTGGGAACATTAGGGAAGCTTGAGAAAGATGTCAAAAATCATTAGTACGTTTTTTAAAAGGAGAGACAAAAATGCAAACTGTACAAAGGAAATATGACAGGCACATTGGTGCTGGATATTTTGTCTTTTGACTTGAGCATGTACATGACTGTTTAAACAGAGAGGTATGGGGCAGCTAGGTGGTGCAGTGAATAGAGCACCAGCCCTGGAATCAGGAGGACCTGAGTTCAAATGCGGCCTCAGACACTTAACTTTTGGGTAAGTCACTTAACCCCAACTGTCCTCCAAAAAGAAAAAAAAAGAAAGAAAGAAACAGAGAGGGAGACTTTGGCTCAACAGAAAGAATTTCCTAATAATTAGAGCTATCCCAAGGAGAATGGGTCATCCTGGGAAGTAGTGATTTGGCTCTATTTGGAAATCTTTAGACAAAGACTGGATGACCAAGCGTCATGTCAATTGTAGATGGGATTTCTGTTCAGGTACAGGTTGGTCTCCTAGTTTCCTCCTAACTCTGAGAATCTGAGATGTTACAGCCAAGCGTTCTAATTGTTTCCAAAGTGCTCTCTCCTCCATTATCCTTGTCCCTCTTGCTTCAGACACACAGAATGAGAATAAGATTATAGCATGGAACTTTCTTTATTTAGGTGGAAGGGGTAGAATGAAACACTATTTTCCCTGTCTTGGATCAAGCCTATACAGAAGTTGTATAAACTCTCATGCTTTTTTCTATCACTATGGTGGTGATTTTCCAGCAAAGGTGCTGCTGTCCTTAACCAAAATAGGTCTGTGGCCCAATTACGTAGGTGGAGGTGGAGGAAGTATTCTATACTGAAGACTTAGTACAGAACATTTCATGTTCAGTTTTTCTCTATTCGTCTGATGAACAAGAGATAAGAAAAGCTGGTAACTCCAGAATGCCCATTTACAGTAGAAATAAAAACTTGCACAGGGAGACCACTATAGAATTACAAAATACTCCTAGGAGGTACATATACCCATTTTATAGATGACAAAACTGAGGTCCATAGAAATAAAGAAATTTGCCAAAGGTTTTCCATACTGTAGATAGCAGAACCAAGATTCTAACTTGACTCACAAAGTTTAAAAGTGGCTGGATTTTGACTCAAGTTTAAGTTTTCTTTTCCCACTGAATCTACCTTAAGTGTAATTACTAGCACCTCTGATGGGCAAACCTCAAAGATGACAATTATATAGAATTTTCCTTCACCTTGGGCATGTATAGCCTACTAGTGTTGGACTAAAGCAGCAAATGTTTCTTATACTCTGTTGATTTTGATGATTTCCATCCCTTTTTTAAACTGCTTTGAGCTCCTGGAATTAACCCTCGGTTAAAATTATCAGTTCTGAGGCGGCCAGGTGGCTCAGCAAGTGAGAGCACCGGCCCCAGTGTAGGGATGACCTGGGGATCAAATCTGGGCTCAGATAATCAGCACCACACCCAGAAATAACTGGCCGTGTAACCTTGAGCAAGTTACTTAACCCAAATTGCTTTAAAAAAAAAAATTATCAGTTCGTTGTGTTTGTGGAGTATGGGAAACTGGATGAATATGTTCACCTTTGGCCAAGGGAATTATTAAGTAGTCTTATTTTTAGCAATTCAATTTAAAAACAATTTCCCCCAAATCACTTCTTGAGTTATACTAGAATCCTTCCTGTCGCAGTCACAAGACTTGGGTGGATGAACATAGGAACAGACAATCTAAAATGAAAGGCATGGGAACCCTCCCACCCCAACATTTTTCTGCTTTCTTAAGGCAATGAGTAGATGTTGTCTTATTCTTTCTGGATTTACTTGCATCCAGTATGTGTTTGTACCAAAATTCTTCTTTAATGAAAGAGAGACAGAGACAGTGAGAGAGAGAGATAGTCTTAGGTTGGAGAAACTGAGCTCCTCAGACCATTTTTGCAGCAACTAGGGTTCCCTATAGTCAGTTTGGTAAATTATCAGATCCTCCCAGCAGCTAAGGACCTCCTCTACTTGAAATACTGAATGCCCTCCCTCCAGAGCCTTGTCCTTTCCAACAGAGCAACTGCTCATTCATTAATTCATTCATTATGAAATATTTATAGGAGCCAGAAAGCTTCTTCATGGTTTCCTTTTTTTTTTTTATTAACGATGACAATTAAAAGAACAACAAAAAACAGAACAAAACAAGACATTGGTTTTATTAGCCACAAGTTGTACTGTTCCTAATTCAGGTGACCGAGAAAGGTGAACACAGTAAAATAGAGAAAAAAGGCATAACTTACCTCCTATTTCCTTTTTTATTCATATGCTTCAAGGGCCAGTCCTATGTGATTCTAGGTTAGCTCTAGGAAGGAGTTGGATTCTTCAGATGACCCCATTTCAAAGACACTGAGAAACAAGATAACCCTGCCTCTTCTCTGGGCTCAGCATCTTGGTGCCTCTTTCCTGCATAACGAGACTATCTTCTTTTCCTACTGGAAGGGTACCATACCAGCTTTGTGTTCTATGTCGTTGCATAAGTTCTGGGACAAAGCTTTTACCTTCTTCTTACACTCCAATACATAAAAAGGGGGAGGCTATAGAATAGGGTAGGGATAGAGCCAGTGTCCTGGAATCCCTACCCATGGGTATGACATAGATGGCCATACAATTCCTGTGATTGACCTGCTGCAGGTGGTTCCTTGGGGAGTGATGAGAGAAGGAATCTTGCCAGGTTTAGGAAGCAGTTCTTCACCATATCCAAAGTCATCACAGAGTGAGATTCTATGTAGCATTGGTGACATGCAGCTTCCTGATTTGAAGAACATTTCTTTTAAATGGCACAACAAAATAAAACAAAAACCCTTAAAGTATTCTTTGAAACCAAACAGTACCCTCTGAGTTACATGTGAATGAATTGAAACCCTTGTTTTACACTACCCTTGAAATAGGCATGGAGTAGGGAGAAGGAAAAAATAAAAACTTTTTTGAGATATAATCAAAATAAAAAAAAAAGATGTTTTGCTGCTTTCAAAATGCCACTCATATATCCTGCCCCAACCATATGGATAGATGCTTTATAAATCATCTCTGCTTAGACACAGTTTTCATAGGCTAAATACCCTAGGGCCAGTTGCTCACCAATTTGTCTATATTGGTAGTAAGAGTAATAACAATAATAATATTAATAATATTAACAGTAGCAAGAATAATAGTAGTAGCAGCAGCACATTTATATAAAAACACTGTCTACATTAACTCACTTGATCTTTGAATAAAAGTCACTAATGTTTAACACAGATTTGAGGACCAGAAAGTTAGTCCAAGGCTTAAAAGAAGAAGCCAAGTCTAAGTGCTAAAAGAGCCAGCCTTGAAACTAGAAAGACTCGATGGGTTCAAAGTGCCTCTCTGACACACGCTGGTGGATCAGACATTCAGCGTCTTCTTACCTTAGGCAACTCTCTAAGACTGTAAGTTGCAGACTTTCAGAGAAGGTGCTGACCTGCCTTGATAGAGGGAGTTTCTTTACCTGGGAGCTCAGTGGCCCAGTGAAATAACTGGTCCAGCCCCTGTCTCTTTGTTTTTATTTGCCAGTAGAATTCACTTTACTAGTATCTTTTATTTTTTTCTTTCTGTAGAGGCTATAGAGGGTCATGGCCATCAGAAGTTCATCTTGGTCCTTTGAGACAAATTAAAAATGTTGAATGATCTCTGTAATGGCACAACTCTGAATTTGTCACTTGCCTATTTGCAAATTTTTAATGGCTCCCCATTATCCAACAAGGGAAGTCAAAATGTTTTAGCCTGACCCACCCAGCTCAAGGTGCCCTATCCTGCCTAATGCTTCTATCTGGAAACCATCTCTTCCTCATAGCTCTTTGTGATGCTTAAGCATGTTACCATATTTTAATTTGTATTATAATAATTTGTGTCCCAGGGACTCTATCTTCTTGACCATTTTTGCATATGCCTTCTCCCACTCCAGAACATAGCATGATTCCTTGAATATAACTAATACTTTAATAAATTAGGTATCATCAAAATGATATGGCTATTTCTGATACATTTGCAAATTGATTAATTTGTTTTGGTAACTGATATAATTCTGTATCCTATGATCAAACAGAGGTAGAAAGATTTAATGACCTCATTCTAAAGAAGAATCTAGAATGAACCGAAATGATTCTCCAGAGTGTATGATAAATGATCCTTTGAGAGAGGTGATAAAGCTTTAGCAGACTGTGGCTCCCTCCAGATCTACCCCTCCGCCTGTATATAATACACATTATTATTATTAATCAGTATAATGATTAACACCAAACAGGTAACAGAGTAGGAGTCTCCCCTTGTGATTTCAGAAAAGAAGAATCTGCTTACTTATAAACACACTTAATAAAAATACACTTGCTGATAAACATACTTATTAATTTGCAATGTGAGGCACAAAAGCAAAACCTCTGCTGTGTGTGTGTTTATGCTCATGTTATGTGTGTATATTAGCTGCACTTATGGCACAGCTAATACTTTCCACCCTTTAGAAATGCTGCTAAGGCTCTGACCCCAACTGTCTGAATCCTTTGGGATCAAGGGCGATGATATGATTCCTAGGGAGTCCAAGTGCAGGTGTCCCCAGTGGGCTTGGATAGCTCTTTCATCAGCTGGGTCATCAGATATTTTCCAAGAGATGTGGTATTTTCCACTCAATCAGAGAGGCAGATCTGGGCTCAGCCTCTGGAGCCGTTGTGCAGCTGGCACTAACAAGGTGGTAGTTGGGCATGTTGGTGATGGCTTTGAAGTAGATGGGCAAAAATAATCCCAGCTGCTTCCCAGGAAGGGAATGATTGAGAACCTGGAAATGCAAGCTCTCTAGGCAGGAAGCAACAACCCATGTGAAAAACTGTAAGCTCAGCTGCACTGTCCAGACCTTCGCTTTGGATTCAGTTTATAAGATGCTAAAGCTAGGGAGCCCTTTTTCAATGTCTGTTGAACCTCTGTGTTTCTCCTTCCTCCTCAATTACCCTGTGTCCTTCTCCCCTTCCAGGGGTCAGGTTTCCCAAACTCTTCTGTTTGGTAGATGCCTGAGGCCTCTTGGCTGACTTCACCCTTCAGCTCTACTTGGCAATCAGCTGCAGACCCACTACTCCAACATTTGGCCTGGCCTATATTTTCCACATGTGCTGTCCAGTCCAACTTCCGCCTTCAGTAAAGTCCTTTTCATCGAGTCATAAATCTGAAGAAAGGAGATGGAGGAAACAAAACAAAACAAAATAGAACTTATATGGCCTAAACTCACCAATCTGGGAAGAGATTAGGAGTGAAGTTCCATACTGAAGCAATTCCATTAAACAAGTATATTTATTGAAATTCTATTGTATATTTTTATTATTGAATTTTTCCCTAAAAATAGAAATTGCCTTCACCCTCAAGCAAAGTTTTTTAGTTGTTAATAGGGTACCGGTCTTCAATGACAAGGTCTTAGTTTCAGAGGTCAAGAAGTTTTTGGATGAGCCCCATTGCTGATAGATCTTTTTAAAATATCCGTGTGTGTGTGTGTGTGTGTGTGTGTATTTATGTGTTTCTTAGTGACTCACTTACTGATTGCTCATTGTTTGAAGGACTGATGTTTATGTAATCACCATCTTCCCTCCCTCACCCCCCTTCCCCCCACCCCCACCCCACTTACAATCTGGGATTTTCCATCTTTTGTCAGCCTTCCTGGAGGATTGTTGATTTTTCCATTAGATTTTGAGGCATGTCCCAGAGTGACCCAAACCAAAACCACTCCCTGGGACTTTAGGGCCCCCAATGCTGGGACAGGGCTTGGGACAACTATATCAATTCCTCTTTCCCTTTGGGAATAGAACATAGACCCTTAACATTTTTCTTGCAGCTTTTCTGATGGCAAATAAAAGACATAATAATCATCTCAACTGCTCTCTTGCATTGTAGTCGCCCTTCCGTTTGTAGTTTCCCGACAATTTGTTCTAGTTGCCATCCCCTCCCCACCCATCTAATACTACCTAAAGAATTAAAACCTTATTTAACTCTCCAAAACCCAAAGCTTGGAGTTTTCCAAAACTGGGAGTGTTTCACTTTAACCTATTGCATCCTTTTAGCTCTACCAGTTTCACATTACTGACTAGATTCCAGGTTAGGGTAGGGCAAATGACCTCTGACATTAAAGTGGATTGGTGCCAAGGCCTAAGAGAAATTAGCCAGTAACACTAGCAGAAATTTCCCAATATTTCTCTCTTTACTTATTAGCTTGTCAGAAATTGCATTTTTGGGTGAACTCAAAGGTATTTGATTTCAGCCATAAATCTCTATTCTTTTAGTCAAGAGATCTTAGAATTGAGTCTGGAAGAGATCTTAGAGATAATATATTCCTATTTCATCATTATACAGATGGGAAAACTGAGTCCCAGAAAACAGAAGAGAATTTGCCTCCAAGAACCAACTCATTAGTAGCAAGATTCAAACCTAGGTCTTCTGCTTTGAAACCAATCTATTTTACTGCTATATCAAACTGTTTCACTTAATGATATAGGGGCATAGGAAGGACTGGGCATAAACACAGGAAATGATGAATAACCTCACAGTTAAACCCCTTTCCAATGGGCTCCAATCTGTCTGCCTTTTAGCTTCATTTCACTGTTCTCCCTTACAGGTACTCTATATTCTAGACACACTGCTCTTCTAGCTAGGTTCCCAAAGTCCCCATCCCATTCCTGACCTTTCTGCAATTATACAAGACATTCCTCATGCCTGAAATGCATTCTCTCTCATCCCCACCTCTCAAAATACATATCTTCTGTCATGACTCTCCTTTAGGTATTGTTTTCTGTATGAAAACTTTCCAGTTATTAATTTTTAATCCCCATTCCCCTATGATGAATAGAATTGTCTTCCTCAAATCACCCCCCACCCAAGTTACGTTGTATTTATTTATTACATGAATGTTATATATGTTATATACGTGAATGTTATATACCCTGATATATAGTATTCAATTAATAAATGTTTACTGATTTGTACTCTTAGTAAAATGAAAATTCCTCGAGTGAAGGCACTAATATTTTTGTATTTATATTTGCCAGCATCTAGTATAAAGCTTTGCACATAGGTGCTTAATGCATGATTGATTAATTAAACTGGAATGAGATTACACTGGCAGTGGTTAGGTCTTCTGTAGTCTGTATAAGACCTAGGATATATCTGTTATTAGAAATGATTCCTTGGTTATTGTTTTTATTGTTGTTGTTTTGTTTTGTGTTATTTGTTTGCTTGTTTGTTTTTTTTTTTTTTTTGCTCTGGGCCTAAGACTTACCGTCCAGGAAATTTAGGGTAAAGAATACTCTTCAATGCCTTTCTATAATTATTCTACAACTTAGAGTCTTGGGGAAATTCTTGGGGTCCTAGGAGTCTGGGATACAGAATTTATATGTGTCAGAGATGAAGCCTGAACCCAGGATCTTTCCTACTATAAGGCTAGTTCTCCATTCATTAGGTTGTGCTGCTTTTTGATGTCTCACATATTTCCTCTAAAGTTAAACCAAGTGTTTCCTTGACTTTCTGCCCCTTTCTTGAGCTCTCTCTGCAACCGAGAGCCTTCAGGGCTGGTGATTTATTTATTCATTAATTTATTTAATTCTGGTTATTGAATTTGCTTGTGTTCCTTCTGCTTCTTACAGATATGGAATGTGCAGATGTTCCCCTCTTAACTCCAAGCAGTAAAGAAATGATGTCGCAGGCCCTGAAAGCCACTTTCAGTGGTTTCACCAAAGAGCAGCAACGGCTGGGAATTCCCAAAGGTATGCTTTCATTCTTGGGAGAAAGAAGGTTGGGCCTAACTAAGCCTGTAGGGAGATCCGGCCTTCATGCCATCAGTCTTTTCCCAACAATCCTACTACCCTGCCCCCTTTTAACCATTAGCTTCTGGGAGACCAAGAATGTAATATCTCATCATCCCTTAAAGTCTCCAGTGCTATCTCGTGTGGCCATTTATTTTTCTCTTTCCTGGAGAGGAGCTCCTTATATCAATGTAGATCATCACCTCCTCTTCAAGTTATATTCTTAGAAAGTGGCCTGGGGGCACTGAGGGGCTAAGGGACTTGTACAGGTTCAAACATCCAATATGTCAGTAGGTAGGGCATGAATCCAGGGCTTCCTGATTTGGAATCCAACTGTCTTTCTATTCCCTCTTCCACATCACCTCTCCATGTTCATCCTTTATCACCTCTGGGACAACTTCAAATGCCCCTTGACTGGAATGTGTCACAAAAGTCAAAATTACGTTGGTCTCTGCTGTTTTATATTTTTGCAATCTCTGTTCTATTAGAAGAAATAGATGTGAATTTGATCATCTCAGACTTTTGGATCCTATTTGAAAATATATGAGAATAGATTATATAAAGATACAAAAGAGAAGTAGCTAGAGGAGGCTTCATTAAACCTTTGTGAAGGAAGAAGATATGGAAAACTTGAATCTAGAAAAATAGTTTCTTCAGAAGTAAGGGGGAAGGGAGGGGAACCAGCATTTATTAAGCACCTACACTGTGCTCCAGGCACTTGCTGAGCAATTCACAAATATTATCTCATTTGATCCTCACAACAATCCTGGGAGGTAGGATTTATTTATATAATTTCTTTTTAAATAATAACTACTTTACAGTTGAGGAAACTGAGGCAGAGATGAATTGACTTTTCCAGAGCCACATAGCTAGTGTCTGAAGCTATATTTGAAATCAGATCTTGTTAACTCCAGGCCCAACATTCTATCTGCTATACCACCTTGCTGCCACTGTATGGCCCCTGAACAGGCTTCATCCCCTTCTGACTAAGGCATTGATTCCCACTCCAGGGAAATCCAAAACTTAGTACTCTTGGAGTAAGTAAGCCTATTCATATCAAATGAGGTAATATTTGTAAAGAACTTAGCATAGTGCCTGGCATATAGTAAGCACTTGATAAAAACTCATACCTTCCCCTCCCATATGTATTTACCCTCATATAACACTTCACCATAGGCATCAATCTAATGGAAGATAAAGTGGGTACCAATCACTTTGAATTTCTATTTGTAAACCACAGTTACAGAGAAGGACCAAAGTAACCTTTTGGTGTTGGGCATAAAACGCCTTCTTCTACACTTCATCTCCTTGGCATGGCCAGTATTCATCAAGGACTGATGTGATTATGGCAAATCTGGAGTCATAACTAAGGGCGATATGTTGATATTATATGATCTGAGTTGAGACTAGAGGAAGAGGTTTTGTGTATACTTTGAGCAATATAATAACTTAATAGAGATATTTTATGACTATTATTCACCTGCTTATTTCTGATTGCCATGAATGCTATTAAAATAATAAGTGCTACATTTTAAAGTAAGAATTTTAGTTTTACCAAAAAAATAAAGTGGTGAAAGATAGAGCAAAGAAAGATGTGCTTTGAAATAGTATCAATGTCATTAAAAAAAAGCACTTATCCACACATCTAGGACATCAAAGTGATTAGGATAATAGAAATAAGGCAGTAAGAAAACTAACACCAATGCTCTTGGATTTTTCTTTTCTCTTCCTATTTCGTTTTCATTGAAGTCCGTTTCTAGAATGATGAAGGGCAGCAGATACTCTGGGTATGTTAATTATAGGTGGATTATGTCATTCTCCTAGTGGTAAAATGGGAGAACAATAAAAAGAAGTGGGAATAAAACAGGAATGGGGAAGAATAACTATAAGAAGGCATTGATATTTGATTTGTAAGTTTTACCTGCAAAATGATCTCCTCCCCCCATTACTGACTTCTAAAACCTTCTAAATATTAATTTGCTGAGTTCCATTCATTAAAGTACAAAGTGGCAGAAACAAAGGATTAAAAAATTACCCTGTCTTGTTGTCTCATTCTTCTCTCTCAGATCCCCGGCAATGGACAGAAACCCATGTTCGGGACTGGGTAATGTGGGCAGTGAATGAGTTCAGCCTGAAAGGTGTGAACTTTCAGAAGTTCTGCATGAGTGGAGCTGCCCTTTGTGCATTGGGCAAAGACTGCTTCTTGGAACTGGCCCCTGATTTTGTTGGGGACATCTTATGGGAGCATTTAGAGATCCTACAGAAAGGTAATGAAGCAGGGAATGACTGGGGTTGGTTGAGGCTTATTTGGAGTTTAGAGATTTGAGAACCAGTAACATGATGCTGCTCTCACTGGGCATCCTTTCAAATAAAGTTGAATAGAATCCAAGTTACCATGGTGCCTAATAATTTCATCATAGCACCTCACTTTCCATAGAATTATGTGATAGTAAAATGTGATTTTAAAGGTGTGACTTTAGATGGTAAACCTTATGCCTTAGAGTTCTTTTTTGTGTCTTTTGGTGGTATACGGTCACCTAATTTTGCTCAAGAAAGGGCAAAGCCCTTAGGATCTGTCCTCTTTCTGTCCTTACTTGCTTTGTTTGCCTCTCATGCAGGTGGGGAAAGGGAAGACATCTTTCCCATAGAGAGGCCTAGAGCCTCTTGTTCTCTTCACATCTTTGGCCATATGGATGGGGAAAAATGGATCAAAACATGTTTGACTACTTAAAAGTAATTTGAAATATGCCTTACTTAATAATATTTTCCTGGCTCCTAAATTTTTGGCTGCCCTTAGATGCAAAGTAAATTTGTGGAGCCTTGCTTTCCACTGTCTTCAGAGCTCCTAAGATCTGTGTAAAGTTATGACTTTATTTCTGAGCTGTAACAAGGTTTTATTCCTCAACTTCTTTTATTACCTATTCTTTTATTACAATCCATAGCACTTATCTCCAACCTCAAGCATTAAAAAAATATTTTCGGAAAAACTAGTGTTTATAAACTGAACATACACATGTAATTTATGACAGTGACCGCATTCAGCCCCCATGCCTAGTGTTTCCTCCCTCTCTTCCAATGCATACAACATTCAGCAGGGATCATACCTAGTCATGTCTATGAAAGGGCTTGGCCCTAGGGTTCACTGGCAGGTCAAGTCTGTCAACCATTCACCTGATTCTAAGTGGAAGAGTCCAGTGCACCTTTCACATCTGGGAAAGGAACAGTGGGTCACCTTGGGACACTGTGTTGCAACCTTGTAATGACATGGTCTCCCCTACTAACTCCTTCCAACCTTTTAGGACCAAGTGACTCATGTACCACAGTCCTGGCTGAGTATAGAAATGGCAGCAGGAGGCAAACTTGGGTGTTTTTACTCTTATTTTTCTGAATTTCTTCTTAAAATAAATTGTAGTTACCAGCAGTCAGCAGTGCCCTCCAGCTGACTGTAAGGCTAGAAGCCGGCTGCCCTCTCTAACCCAGTCCCACCCTTTCCCTGTGGTCACCAGTTCTAGCCCTTGGCAGACTCTGGGGGAGGGGGAAAAAGCTCAGGGTTAGCACTTTTATTTTACACAAGACCTTGCTTTGTTCAAGAATATTTTCCATTCTTCAGTGTGCAGGAGAGAGACCCAAATTAGATTCCTCTGGGTGTATAATTGTTATCCTTAACCCTTTTCATCATCCTTTGCAAAATAAATAAATAAACAAATAAATGAATAAGTGAATGAATGAATAAAATAAATTAATTAAAAAGTAAGTAGAGAAGAAATGGGTAAATCTTCTTGTTTCTTCTGTTCTATTAGACCAACATACTGCTGCACAGACTTTCCTGATACCCTGACAGTCTCCTCATGTACATAGAGGAAGTGAATACCCAGTTTATGGAAGGAAAATACATAGCAGGCACATAATTCAATCCACCAATTCACCAGTCATTTATTAGATGACTACTATTTGCTAGCCATCATGCTAGGTGCTGAGGACACAAAGACAAAAATGTACCAGTCTCTACCCTCAGGAAGCTTATATTCCTCAGGGAAGAAATGATACCTATAGTTTGTGTATTGGCTTGTTAACATGACAGCAACTTTGGCCAAATTTATCAACTAAATCACTCTACTAATGTAATTCTTGTCTCCTTTCTGGCTGCTAAACCAGAACCACTAGGATTTGAATGGGGTTTAAATTTCTCCTTAATGGTAAGGTAGTTAGCTGGGGAAACCCATCGGTCCTTTCAGGCCTCTTGGAGACAACAGCAGTCTATGGTTGCTATGGCTGTTTCCCATCAGGGAAACTGAACTGGAATTGATGTATTTTGTTTACAAAATTCTGATCACCTGAATTGACTTTTCAATAAAAGGGTTGGTAAAAGACCACTCCTGACCAGAACAAAGTTGAACTGGGCCATGGCTGTTTATTTGTACACAGGCTAAAGCATTCAGTAAGGAAATTATAATAAATTAAAAATAAAATTAATTAAAAATAGAAATTAAAAACAACAACCACCCAGGCCCTGTAAGAATAGAATGTAAATGTTTGGAGAGGGAAGGGTGCAAGGCTGAGGGGTAAAGGGTGCTGCTGCTGTTTTGATCTGATAAGCCACAAAAGCATGAGTTTAATAATTTTGTTTGAACTTAGAACTGTGTCTCTGTGCAGGTTTGGGCCTGTCACCTGTAACCTTTTTTGCCCAACATACTATCAAATATCTGAAGCCCAAACTCCTAACAACCTTTCCTTCTGCACCTTCCTAAAAACAATTCCACAATATGCTCTCAATTCTATTTCTACCTCATTTGCCTGGTACAGACTCATTAAAAAATAAAATCAAATACTCCCATGACAGAATTGATATGTGGTTTAGTCTCAATCTAGTTATAGGATTATAAGTTGACTATAGCTGCTCTAAGCAGATCTTTTCTACCCTTAGTGCTTCATTTTTTTCTTTTCTCATTATTAGGGATAAATATCCTGTTTTTCTGTGTTTTAGTTTTCTCTCTTCTTATTCAGGATTAGTTTGACCTACCATACCAGTGTCCTACTTGGTCCTATATCTGAAGTTTTAGGGTGAGATAAAACACCCAGGCAACTTTTTTGTAAGATGATTAAAACTGGCACCTAGGATTATCAAGAGAATCTATGGAAGTTGCAGACTTGAAGATTTGTAAAAATGAGAAAAAATTACCATATTTCTTAGATGGTTCAGAGGATAGCCTGCCTGGACTAAATGTCTTCCTTCAGTATTTTCTAGCTCTTTGACTGCACTATTATAGACTTTGCCAACTTCATCTAGGTTAAGGGCCTGAATTTCACTGAAATCATTTGGTACTCTCCAGGAACCTACATCTGATTTCAAGCTACTGAAATAATAAAATTAAATGCCCTTCTGTGACCAGTGATCTCACTCCAGACAAGGCCTGGGGGAGTAGGGGCAGGAAAGGTCTAGAACAGTAGCCTCAATGAATGAAAATGCTGATTTCATACAAGAACAGTTGAGATCACCATGGTGCTTTCATCCAAGATCCTTTTGGCCCAAGTCTTGCTTCTCTATTGACCTTTTTCTCTTCTTATCTGCTGCAGAGGACATGAAGCCATATCAAGCTAGTGGAGTCAACTCTGCCTATCCAGAGACCCGCTATACCTCGGATTACTTCATTAGTAAGTTCAATGTCCCTCTTGTCCATGATTATTCTTCTTCCTAGGCTGTGAACCTAGGGAAAATTTCCTCCTTTGAGAGCTCTTTATGCCTCTTGATAATTCTGGAGGAAATGAAAGATTTTTCCTATGCTTATTCAGCGTTTCTGCTTCTTAAAGTGGGACTGGTTTTGGATGGCAGGTAAAAAGCCTACTCTATCCCATCCTACTCTAGGAGTGGATCCAGGAGTGTATACCATGCAGTTTTAAATTCTGTTGGAGAAACACATACACACACACACACACACACACACACACACACGCAGAGGGAGGGAGGGAGGGAGGGGGAGAGAGAGAGAGAGAGAGAGAGAGAGAGAGAGAGAGAGAG
>NW_027187419.1:42437552-42455693 GCF_028583685.1 Petaurus breviceps papuanus | reverse complement strand
AGAGAGAGAGAGAGAGAGAGAGAGAGAGAGCAGATGGAAAGTGGCCTTACAGGGGAAGGTACTAGCAGTTGAGGTGGAGCAGAGATTTGCTTGCTCTAAGTACAACTATCCAGTCATTCTAATTTTAACATTTTTCTGTCCAACTTTTGTTCCTGCAGGTTATGGTATTGAGCATGCTCAGTGTGTTCCTCCATCAGAGTTCTCAGAGCCCAGCTTCATCACTGAGTCCTATCAGACACTGCACCCCATCAGCTCTGAGGAGCTCCTCTCCCTCAAATATGAGAATGACTACTCCTCAGTCATCCTTAGCAGGGACCCTCTCCAGGCAGACACCTTGTCTACTGACTATTTTACAATCAAACAAGAAGTTGTAACCCCAGACAACATGTGTATGGGGAGGACCAGTCGTGGTAAGACCTTCTCTCTAGATCCTCTCCTGTTCTCAGTAATGTCTGTTTTCTGTCCCTTGCCCAAATTCTTTCCTTTTTCTTTTTGTCGGTATTATGGGGACCCTCAGATTCAGTTTTTCATGCCCTGAATAAAAAGGTGTTAAAAATTTTCCATGCTGGAATTTCCAGCCTTATTATTATCATTAATAACAAATCTCAGTGTTCCTCATTGGGGTTGAAATCACTTAAGCTGATTTTCTTATTCTGGAGGGTGAATAAGTGAGTAAAAATTGGAGCTGATTGTTGTAGTGTTTGGATTTGTCTGTTCTCAAGGTGGAATTTGCTCTGAGTAGATGCGGATCCAACTAAATTAGTCCATCTGAGCAAAACATCACAGCTTCAGCATGTATTTTTCACTTTTGCTTCCAGAATGTCATTGGATCAAGTTGCAGCTTTGTTGTAACCTGACTGTGGGGATTTCTGTTGTCCATCGTGAAATTGTCACTCCTTTGTTAGGACACTCTCAGGACAATTAGTTTGGGTTCTGTTTGGAGCCAAAAGATTTAGAGTAACCCAAACTGTCAGAGCACACTTTCAGCTGGAAAACCAGTGAAACGAGCAGTAGGAGGATTCCAAGAGGCCTGACTCTTGTAGACATGCCTGTGATAAAATAATGCACTGAGAAAATAGAATTGCTTTAAAACCAGGGCTGGCTAACTTAGAGAGAACAAATAAACATAAACTAAAGTAAATCACTCCCTCCCCCCAACCCTAAAAGTCAGGATACAGAAAAACACACAGAGGAAAAAAAATAAATGATATTAGGCAAAGTGATCAGATGGTTTTAATTTGAGCAAAGTGTAATCCATTAGGGGTCTAAAAGAGGATTTGATTATTGAGGCAAAACAAATTGGATTGGAAGGAGGAAGACAGGAAGCTTTTCAAATGAGTTAATAAGGTGTGAATCAGTGTTGGGGGGGGGCAACTTGCATTATAGTGAGGGTAGGAGAACCTTTCCTCAAGAATTTCAGGGAAGGACTTAGGAGTAAAATGCCAAATATCATCTTCTTCCAAATTCTAGTCAAAAGACTTCTCAATGGACTTCATGGATTGACCACAATAATGTCTTTATTAAGGATCCTGGCTCACCCTTCCCCTTGAGAGGCCTCACAAGTATCTTGTTAAAAAGTGAGGGAAAAGCCTCTTTTAGAACCAGAACTAGTCATCCACCTTCTCTCCCATAGCTTCAGAGAATACTTAAGTTGTTTATGTTTTAAGCAGAAGGGGAGTGTATGGGACTAGCTTTATCTTCCCCTTCTGGCATCTTATTTTTGGATTTTTATGTCAATATAAATAAATGTACACATACATTTACCTATACACATGTATGTGTATATGTCTTTCAGCAGGTCATAACCTTAGAAAGACTTTCTTGTGGAGGTTTCTGTTCACAAACTAGGCAAATGTGGAAGAGGTTAGAGTTTGAGTCTCAGATGTATTGTAAAGCTGGGCTGATCCATTCAGAGGGTTCTAAAATTGCCTCTGTCTTTAAATACATAACCCCTTTCATGTATCTCTACCCTTTCCATGATTATCTCAACTTTTTCTTCCTTCCTTCCTTCCTTCCTTCCTTCCTTCCTTCCTTCCTTCTTTCCTAGCTATCTGTCTTTCTAAGCAGAGGGGCAAGGGGGAGGCTGAAAAAGAAAAAATTCTTACACAGAAAAAAATGACATGCTTCTTACCCTTTGATTCAGTCTTGGAAGGTGTAGGCCACAGAAACCTCACAGGGAGGTCAGTGTTGTTATAGGGCTATTATTTTGTTGTTAGTGAGGCTTCAAACCAAACAGACCTCCATTGGTTCAGAAATTATTAATCTTGGCCTCCAAAAATGAAATTTTATAAAGATGAATCCTCTTCTTAGTCTGTTGAGACAGTTGCATGAGAGCCTTCCCATTTGCTCCTTTAGACCACTTTGATTTTGGTTTGTGGCTGTCTTATTCTGAGGCATTTCATGATGGTCTTAGTGAAAGATTTTGGTGGGGAGTTTCCCAGAAACATTGAACTCTAGTTCTCTGGGAATGTCAATCCTCTCTTTTGAATAAACATAGTAACATAGTTGACTGTCTAATATAGATGGTTCTAGCTCACTATGGAAGAAAGTGATAGGAACTAAAGGTTTCCAGCTCCAGGATTGTGAATAGAGTTGAATATATAAACAGGTTACTACTGTAAACCACTGCTCTCTCCACCTGCATTTGACTGTGGTTAAAAATTAAGTAAGCACAGTAAGCACCAAGGGGGTGGTTTATTGTTCTGCCTTACACAAGCTTTGTTGGAATCACCAGTTCTTACCTCGCCTGGGTCAACTCAATTTTCATGTTCCTCAGGAACACAGTGCGTCTTTCCAAAATAAGAACTGAAGGATCTCCATGTCTAAAATGTGATGGTCTGGTTGTGCTGTTCTTGAGAATAGAAATGAACTGATTTTTTTTTTTGCCTACTATCTGAAGCTACAGCAGATTTTGGGTTCCTTTCTTCTGTTGGCATGATTGCATAGAAAGAAAAAGAAATAAATGACCCTTAAATTTAACAGGTCCCATGATATAAACAGCTCTCTAATGAGTTATTCATACCACAAAGGTTCCTATTCACTTTTAGTACCCAAGACTGGGTCTGGCATCTGGGGTCATGGATTATGTTGCTAAATGCGAATTTCTGAATGGGAAAATCCAATACATTTTAAATGCCGGTTGAGAGTTTATAACTTTAACAGTAAACCAATGGATAGAACCAGTAATCCCATGGTTGAATTGTCAAACCTTTCCACTAAGTCCTTTCAGTTTAATTCATTGGAATTTATCCTCTTTTGGATCACTAGGGAGTTGAGGGAATTGAAGCATAAATGTAGTCAACTCAAAATTATCCATTCTAATGGAGGGAATCAGTGGTTCTGATAACACAGTGAGTAATTCTTCAAATCACTTATTTGATATCAGAATATATTTTCTATTTTTGGTGGTGGGACTGGAGGTAGGGCAGAGTTTGGGGGGGAAGATGGAGAATTTTTCCTTCTATCTTAGCCCTCCCTAGGATCCAGTCAGTTGTTAAGCTCTCTTCATTCTAACTCCATAATTCCCTTGTGTCCACCCAGTTCTCTCCTTCTCTGTGGCCACCGTTGTAACTTAGGCCTTCGTCACATCTTACCTGGACTATTATAATGGCCTCCTAATGGGTTTATTTGACACTAACTTTCACCTTCTCTAACTGATCATCCTTCACCCAGCTGTCAAAGTAATTTTCTTTTAACCATGTCAGTCAGAAACCTTCAGTGACTTTCTAATGCCTGTAGCATAAAATACAAATGCCTAAATCTAGCTTTTAAAACCTCCCACAAGCAGTCTCCAATTTACCATTCCAGCCATATCTCCTACTGCTCCCCTTTGTTTTAGCTAAATGGGATTAACTTGCTATTTCGTGAACTTTCCTTCCCAGCCTCTGTACATTTGTACAGATAGCCCACTGTACCTGGAATACATTCCCACTTCTCCAGAGTCTCATTTTCCTCAGCTCTGGCTCTGACTCTTCCATGAAACCTTCCTTTGTGCTTTTCCAACCATTCCCTCTCACATTTGTTAGGACTCTCTCTCATATTGATTTTTCCTAGAGCTTTTGTCTGACCTCTTCTTCCCTCCACTTATTCCTTGCCTGGCATTATGTTGATCTAAATTAGGCTTATCACAATTCCACCTTATAGATTAGAAGTTTCTTGAGAGCAGGCATCATTTCATTTTTTTTTCCTTTTTATCCCCAGCATCTAGCACAGTGCTTTGCCATCAGCAGGTGCTTTATATATGCATATATACATATGTATTGTGTATATATGTATATGCAGATATGCACACACTTGTGGCCTTGCGTATATGTAAATACATATTTATAAATACACACATGCATATATTTATGTATGCATACATATATTGTTGTGTGTATTTGTTGAATTTGTATGAGGAGTGCAGTAGGATACCTTGTATTAGCCCTATTTGGTTTAGGTGTTAGCTCAGATTCCCTAAGTGATGAAAGGGGAGTTGGCCCAAAAGCTTATGGGTTACAGGGGTGAGATACTAAAAACTTAGTGTGAATGATCCATAGATGACTAATTGAGAGTTGATAGCATATGTATTTCACAGTCACTGCCACCCTTCTGCTTCCTGATATGCTGGATCAAGCCGATCTTATTTCCTTTCTTAGTGTCACATATTGACATATATATATGTATATACACATATACATACATATATATGTGTACACACATTCTAATACATATTTAGCATATAATTAAATTGATTTATGTAAATAATTTATTTAAAATATTAATTTATTACTAAATAATTATATATATTTAAAGTAGACTATGACAGGCATTCTGATAAGCTCCTCATCTCTTCCATGCAACCTCTTTCTCTTGAAATTTGGTGCCAGTGTTTGGGTTTTGGACAGTTTTGCCAATGGAAATTTCTCCAAGAGCTGTTGTGCAATCCCAGCAGCTGTTTTTAACCTGGTTTGGGAAATTAATGAACTTGCATGATCTTGTGGTCAGTGAAGAATGTATTAAGCAACTCACAGAAGAAGAGATTTCTGAAATTGCAATGGACATAAACTATTTAAATCAGATATTTAGTTTTTTTTTTCTTTTTAAGAGGTACACTCTCAAGTAAAACATCCATGTTATACCTGGAGAGGGTATGGAATGCAGACAGGTGGTGGGGTGGGGTAATGGTGGTGTCCTTCTGGACAAAGGATCCCACAGCCTTACTTGCCTGTTGGAGACGTAGGTCTATACATGTATCTCACTAAGATATAATTATAAAATGTTGTTGCCAAATAGCATTTTAGAACCAAGGTCAAGGAAGGCCAATGTACTTACAATGTGATGGATATTTTTTTAAAGGCTCAAGGATTTTGCCAGGTTATGCCATCTTCTTTTTGAAGCATTTATGCTGTTTTGACTTGGAATAGGAATCTGCCATAATTTCCACATTTGGTCTATAGGTCAAAAGTGCTACATGGAAATCCCCACAGTAGGAGTTTCAAGAGAGGGAAATTGCTTAGTGTTTATATCTCTGAATCTGAGGTCCTTGTACAGGAGGCTGGCAGATCACAGAGCTCTGAATGTGTCCCAAGAGCTGTACAACTGAGCTGTAGAATGGATTGTACAGCTATAAGGACTCCTTCTATTCAGCCCAGAACAACTGACTTACTCCTGAGTGTGGCCAGTAGCCCCAATGGAGCTTCATTTAACCACTGGCCTCCTTGCAGCTCTGAGCAATACCCTTTTGAAGGATAAGAGGGTTTTCACCATTGTCTTTTCCTGACCCCTCCCTCCCTATCCCCATTTTCCCTCCTTCCCTACCTCTAGGTAAACTTGGAGGCCAGGACTCCTTTGAGAGCATAGAGAGTTATGACAGCTGTGACCGCCTCACCCAGTCCTGGAGCAGTCAATCATCCTTCAACAGCCTCCAGCGTGTCCCCTCCTATGACAGCTTCGATTCAGAGGACTATCCTGCTGCCCTGCCCAACCACAAGCCCAAGGGCACCTTCAAGGACTATGTGCGTGATCGTGCTGAGCTCAACAAGGATAAGCCCGTCATTCCTGCAGCTGCTCTGGCAGGCTACACAGGTAGGAGTCCCTTACCAACCACTCAAGGGGCAAGTGGTTATATGACTCCTGGTATGGGGCTGATGAGTGGAGGGTTTTGGCAGCGGGGGAGTCTGAGTAGATGTTAAGCTTCTTCTTTGTTTGGTCCTATTCTCTGTTAGAGGAGTCATCAATACTTTAGATCTCTGTTGAGCGTCATGGTCATAGTAGCTGCCGTAGGAAGTGAAAAGAAGCAGATTGTTCCAGATGTCATCTCACAGTAGTATGTGAGATATATTTGTACTTTTGGTTCTCTTCTGTTTCAGTAGTAAAGGGAACAGCAGAGCCTAGGAGGCTCTCCACCAAAGTCAGCACTATCTGGTGATAGCAGCAATTTACCTTCTCAGATGCCTGCTGAATACTCTTGACTGTAGGCCACTATTCGTTGAGTGATCTTTCCAAAGCTGGGCTTCATCTCTCAGCTTTTGGTGAATCTATAGGAAACACGAACTTTTGCCTTGATTTGTCAAGGAGGATACAATGGATTATTTCAGTCACGTGGCTTGTTTTTATTTTTTAATTTAACCTCCAACTTAAGAGTGTTCACTACATTACTATGAACATGTAATGAAGTGCAATACTCATAGGATCATAGATAGAGAGCTTAAAAGGACCTTGAGATAATCTAATCTAACCTTATTTTTATTGTTGAAAAGATTGAAACCCACAGAGGTTAAGGGATTTACCCAATAACACACAGGTAATAATGTGCTCAAAACAGGAGAAAGCTACAATATGGGTTGTGGGCTCTGGTTCAGAGGCCAGAAACAAAACTTTAAAAAGGCATTGTCTAAATGGCTTGCAGTTTGGAAGCTTCTCTGCCTTGAAGCATATGAAATATACAGCTTAATATGATCCATAGAACACTAAGGTTTTAATAATTGGATACTTTCTTGAAGATTTTAATATCTTCTGAAAGTAAAATCATTATGAACTTTAACTAAAAATTTAAAATATTAAATTTAATTTATTTAATTAAATTTTAATTAGAAATTTAAAATTTGAATAAATTTAAGCTCTAAATAAAACCTAACTCATATATTTTTTTTTTACTCTAGACCTAACAGATTGATAAGTAGTGATTATTTATGTGGGTTAGTAATCCACTGGACTGGAAACAGTAAGGGATACAGATTGAATGCAGAAACATTTGCCTCCTGTAGCAGAAAGAGCCCTGGTCTTGGAGCTAGAAAATGGGACCCCTGTCCTGACATTTATTAGCTCTGTGACCTTGGGCAAGTCATCATACTGAACCTTGACATAGAAGTGTTGACAAATGTCTTGTGTTTGTCGAACTTTAATGATTGAGTGAAGGGAGGGATAAAGCATTTGATAAGAGCTTATTGCATGCAGAGCATGATGCAAATAGGAAAGTAAGACAGCCTCTTCTCTCAAGGAGTTCCCATTTTAATGATGATGGAGGGAGACAAGACATGGAAGGTTTTAGCGGTGAGTCAAATTGAAAGTTATCATGATCCTGAGGGTGCAGTGGCAAAGCAGATGTCAATGCCTTTTCGTGTCATTTTCCACTGATGAAAATCAAATCAGTTTCTTGGTGTTGAACCATTTGGCAGTACCAAAGACTTTGGTGGGCAAGAACTCTCCTTCCTGGGTCTTCTTCAGGAGCAGTTGCCAGGATGTATCTTCACAGGGATTGACGTCCAGAATGATGTCTGAAAGCACCAAACCTGAAGCATTGTTATTCCCAAGGCTCATGGGATCAAGGTCCAGGGCTGTCTTTATCAGGGTCTAAGGGGAGATGAAGGAACTAACTAGCTTATAGAAGTGACTTCTCAATTGACCTTCAAGGGAAGGCTTCCTATTTATGTTTCATTCTCCCTGGTTCAGTGAAGGAGGGCATATTTTATGACCTTAAAAATGACATTGTGACTTAAAAGTTCACCTACCACAATTTCCTTATTTTAAAAACCTCTTACCTCTCTTTTCCTCTGCCTAATGAATACAGGAGGTGCTCAATAAATGTTTTGTGGGGTTTTTTTAGCCAGTTGAGTTAAAATCTAAATAAAAATGGGGTCTCCATTTTTTAAATTAAAGCCACCTGGAATGAGGGAAGCTGGGGGTGAGCCACACCCGTGGTACAGAGTGTTAGCTGACTATTAGGAATGCCTTCCAGATGTTACAAGAACAAGGCACTGAAAGTAAGGGGAGGGGCTGCCTTATTAGGAAGGGGGAAGGAAAGACGGGGAGAACCATCAGTCGTATTGGTCTTAGGAGTCTGACAAGGTCTCAGGGCCATGCTAAAATGGCAGGGCCTGCTTCTGCTATTGGGGTGGCTGGAAAGACCTCGCCCCTCTTTCACACTCTCACTTCCAGTACCAGATTCTTGGCTCTGTTGTTGAACTTGAAATATAACCCTTCCCCAACCCTGGCAACTAACTAACCACTGGTGAAATAAAAATCATAGAGCATGACCTTAAAAAATGTCAGTGTGATCTCACTACTGGAATCCTAGACCTTTGGAGCCAGAAGGAATGTTACAGGTCATTTAGGCCTACTCTACTTTACAGGTGAAGCCCCTGCCTCTCTCCTTCTGTGTTCTGTCTTCTTGCTTGTGACCTC
Organism: Petaurus breviceps papuanus; assembly: GCF_028583685.1. Lineage (NCBI taxonomy): Eukaryota > Metazoa > Chordata > Mammalia > Diprotodontia > Petauridae > Petaurus > Petaurus breviceps. The sequence goes on along the minus strand of NW_027187419.1, from coordinate 42,447,029 downwards.
TGATGGGCGAGCAGTATCGAAGTGTTACTAAGAACACAGCTGGCTGTGAAAACTGTTGAAGGTTTTGTGATGGTATAAAACTGTATTTCTAGCTCCAGGGCATGAGAGGCACTCAGAGGAAAAGCTTAAATGAATCTAGGTTGTTCCCTTTGGAGTTTCCTCACAGCTGAAGTGTTGGAGAGAGGGTCAGGGAAACCCTATTCTGGCCAATTCTTTACCAGTCAGTAGCAGAGGTTTGTGGTCAGCCCTCTGGGGTGGGATTCTGGTAGAAATGGATAACTTCAGTGGCAAACATGGAGAAGTGGCTATATCCTCATTCCAAGCTGAAACAGGAACTCTTGGGATTTCATGAAGCATGTTTGTTATTGGGTTTTCTGAATGGGAAATGCATTGAGACCTACAGGCAGAGTGCAGAGAGATGACTTGTACCCTCTCAGTTCCCCAGGGTGGTTTATGGAAGCTTTCAGGAGTATTACTACAGCACCATTAACAATAATTTACTGAGACCTGAGTGATCTTTACCAGAGCTACCTAACTTTGGTAGGAAGAGAGGATGGAGATGAAGCCTCAGGGACTGAGGATACAACTAAAAAAATGAATGTGAAATTCGAGTTCAGGCAGGGACAAGGAAATGAGCCATCAGAAAGGATGCTTAATTCAAAGTGCCCTTTGAAAGTAATGAACATTGGCTTCTCTGGCAATCAGACCTCTGAGCCTGAATGGCAAAATCAAAACCTGCTTAGCACAAATACAAATAATGTTCTGGAGGTATGAGCACTTCCTTAAGACTTTCCCCATATTCCTTGTTAATTATTTTGTTTACAGAGGGGAGTATATAGGCAGAAGACATTCAGCAGTTAGAGAGGGAAAAAAAGGAAAGTTCTTGGAAGCATCCTTGGACATACAACATAGTCAATTAAGTAAAACATCTCTAGGAACCACAATCACACTTTAAATGATAATTCTAAATTATAAAGAAATTATTTCTTCTTTGAGAACAATGAACCCTCCATAAGGCAGGTACCAGCTATGTGACCTTGGGCAATCATAACCTCTCTGGGTCTCAGTTTCCTCATCTACAGAATGAAGGAGATAAGACTCTGTGTCCTCTCAGACCCCTTCTAGCCTTTGATCTATGATCCCATGATCCCAAGAATATCGGGTGAGAGCTTGGGCTGATGGGAAAGAGTTCTGCTCATCATTTTCTAAATGACAGCTCTGTAGGGATATGATATGATGGTGAGGGCAACAGCCCAGAAAACAGAAGACTTTGAGATCCTCTTGTCTGTCATTAGCACATTGTGTGACCTTGAGAAAAATCTGTTTCTGTCTTGATACCTCCTTTTCATTTCTGTGAAGGGGAAGGAGGAACCTTCTTATCTTGCTCACGGGAGGTCTCTTGGGTTTTAATGTAAACTTAAAATATTATGAGATTGCTTAATGCTGTGGCCCATGTTTTAGTCTTCAACTTGCCTTTTAGTGATTCTGGAGCTTGTCGTACAGCTCTGTGACTCCTAATAACTTTCCCCATGCTGCTTTTTTTTTCCTTACTCTAACCCTCTTATGGCTCCGATGTTGTTCCTTTCAATCATGTCTGATTCTTCACGACCCCATTTGGGATTTTCTTGGCACAGATACTGGAGTGGTTTGCCATTTCCTTCTCCAGCTCATTTTACAGAAGAGGAAACTGAGGCAAACAGTATTAAGTGTCTTTCCCAGGGTCACACAGCTAGGAAGTGTGTGACGCTAAATTTGAACTCATGAAGATGAATATTCTGATTCTAGGTTCTGTACTCTATTCATAATGCCACTTAGCTACCTCTATGGTGGTACATTCCCCATTTATAACACAGAATTTCCATTTTCTAGGGGCAGCCCCCTCTTTCCCTCCCCAGGAACAGGTAGTGAAGGCATCCTTGGTGGAATGCCTCTGGATGAATTTCTGCTTTGTATTGTAGCCCCTGCCTCTAGACTTCACATATCCCTTTCTGGTGCCATTTTGCCCCACCCACATATGCTCAGATTCCTCAGGCTCAAGGTGTGTGTGTGTGTGTGTGTGTGTGTGTGTGTGTGTGTGTGTGTGTGTAGCAGGAGAGGGGGGAAGGGAAGCACTTTCTGTTCCTTCATTTGGTGTCTTAGTTGTTTCACTGTAAGTAAAAATCAGTTAGAAACTGAATTTTTGTGTTCTCTTGCACAGTTACATTCTTCCTCCATAGATAAGAAAAATTGCATCAACCTTTTCTGGGCTCCCATGGCAACTTGTTAAATTAGGTCAAGATGTGGGAACAGATAACATGGCTTGAAACGCTGCCTGTTAGCAGAGTTAAGAATACATCAAATGCAATGCTGGCTTCCGCCAAAATGTACCTTCTTACCTTACTGTGAACTGCTTACGGTTATCAGGCTGATAGCATCAGAGAGCTCCATTTTTTCTTGTGTTCAAATGCGTCATGAGTAAGTCAAGATCACAAATTGGAGGTGCCTGGGGCAATATTTTCTGTATGTTGTTTAGGCATCAGGGAAATGTCTTTGGGACCCTCAACCATGGGATATTCTGACAACTTTGATCCTGGCAAACTTAGATTACCTTCAGCATATTACCAAACAACATATTTCCTCCCACTCTGTAGATGGTGAAACTGAGACTGAAACAATGGCTTATCTAGGATAGAACACAGCAGATAGGACAGCTCCTGAATACTGAACTCTGAATTTTTCACCAAAATGAAAAACCTTCCTTTCTTCCCCCTGCCACCTCCATATTAAGCAATCAGAAGAATACTTGGAATCTGGGTATTCTCCTTGCTTCCCAAATAAGACAAAATGATTAGGAAACTTCTATGCCATTTATCTTTTTTTAAATAACTTTTTATTTATTTTTCAAGCAACAAGTTGAAAAAAAAAAACTACCCTTCTCCGGCCATCCCCCACCCCAGTTGAGCAAATTGAAAACATAAATAAACAAATACATAGCTACATTGTCTAGCAAAACAAATGCCTACATTGACCATGACCAAAAATGTGTCTTTCTCTGCAGTTCTAATTCATCATCTTCCAAGAGGCATGGCATGTTTTTTCTTCATTCTCTTGGACTCAGAGTTTATCATCCTCATTGGTCCCTCCAATCCCTTGGTCCCTTAGTTGTTTTCCAGAGCACCACCCCTTTACTGGCTATATACTCCATCTTCCTGTTACTGTTGAGGATATCACCATCCTCCCAGTCACCCATGCTCTTGACCCAGGTGTTTTGTTTGACCCTGCACTCTTTCTCCTCTCTCCCATATTAAATCTGTTGCCAAGGCATATCTATTTTACCTTCATTAAACCTCTTATGCCCCCTTCTCTCCTCTAACATTGGAATCACCATTGTGCAGACCCTCATCATCTCACACCCAGGCTCTCATCAGCACCTCACACCAGCTCGCACCTGCTGCTAGGACTGTCTGCCATAAGTTTCTCCTCTAGTCCATTCTCCACTCAATTGCCAAAGTATTCTTCCTAAAGCCCAGAAACTTGGAAAAAGTTGACAAATACTATAATGAGAAGACTTGGAATGAATCTTAGTCTAGTGGTCAGGAAAAGGGAATAGGAATAAGATGAAACCAGTGTGTTTACAATGGGGTTTTGGAAAAACTGTGCTCCTTTCTCAAGAAATTATTGTTGTTGATTTAAAAGCAATCATTATGATTCAAATTGAATGATAGAACTTGTAGCTAAGGTGTCTATTAATAGTTGAAGATTAATTAGGACTTTAGTGATGATCTCTTGGACATGACATTTCTATATTTCAGCTTAGAATCTTTTGACTTAGGACAATGGATCTGGAATAATTTAAAAGAGCAAATTAGGGAAGAGTGCTGAGAAGGTCTATAGCCTGAGATGTCAAATCATGAAATGTTAGAACTGGCAGAGACTTTAGAAAGAATCTAATTATTTTATGGATGAGAAAATTTAGACCCTGAGAGGTTAAATAATGTGTCTACGGTCACTCAGCTTGCTAATTGATAAACACCAGTCTTTCCTGAGTAGCCATGAAGAATTCAGTAAAGAGTATCTCTCAAACATCACTCCAGGATTATTTGGATTGAAATGAGAAGAGGAGGCTTGTATTATGTAAGACTTAGGAAGCAAGGATTTTTCTTCTGTGATGTTGAAGGAGCATGTAGAAGGTAGGTTGGGAAAATCCAGATCAGGTGTTAATAAAATATTTTATACTGGACAGAATTTTATAGGCTAAAGATGCCACAGAATCCCAGATTGAGGGTTAGGGAGTTTAGAGATCAGTTGAACTGCATTGTTTTGCAGGGGAGGAAAACGAGGCCCTGAGAGTGATTTGTCCACAATTCCACAGGTAGCATCTTAATTTTCTGTGGTTAAGTGAGATTGTAAAACTTCATTTGGAAATTGGTAATACTTTCCTGATGATTCCAAATCCAGGGTTCTTACCATTATATGATATATTGCATGATATATAATTATATGTCAATAATATATTAATTATATAAATTGAAATTGTGCACATATAAGTCCTATGATGTTTTATATGTGTATATGTATATGCATATATATACATATATGTTTGCATACATGTGTATATCTGTGTATTTCTATATCTATCAGGCTGCTCCTTCAAACTGTGATTTAAAGGGAATTGGGTAAGACCCTCACAGGATAAAAGGTTGAAATTGAGCAAAACTATGGTATTGATGAAATCATGGAAATACCTCAGAGGACTAAAATAGCTTTGGGTAACCTTCAGCTAGATAGAAGCCTGTTTTTTTGGCCTCCAGTGCCTGTCTTCACTGCCTCTTCTTCTGAACTTTTTGCCTTTGTTGCTATTTGTTGGTTTTTTGTTTTTGTTTGTTTATTTTTTTTTATCATTTTCCCTTGATATAAAGGAATTTTTGTAGCAGGGCATTTCATATCTATCTTTATCTTAAAAATGTGGGATGCTGGATTGTTCTTTTTCCCAAGCAGTTGTCAATGATTTAGGGAAGGCAATTTACTTGCAGGTGTTATCTGAAGCAGAGGGTGATGCCTTTTGCCTTGGGGCAGGTGATGTGGGGGGCAGCTAGATGGTGCAGAGGATAGAGTGCTGGGCCTGGAATCAAGAAGACATAAGTTTAAATACTAACTGTGTCACCCTGGGCAAGTCATTTAACCTCTATTTGTCTTAGTTTCCTCCTCTGTTAAATGGGGATAATAATAGCTCCTACCTCCCAGGTTTCCAGGATCAAAAGAGCTAATAACTGTAAAGGCAAAGTAGGTGCTATATAAATGTTAACTTTCGTTATTCTGGTCATGGCACTTTGGGGCCCTTTGATCAGATAGTAGCTGCCAAATCTTTGGCATGGGTAAGCAAAAACAGGGCTCCCAGGGAATAGACTGCTTATTTGTGGGGTCAGTTTGTAGGTATGGCCTCCATGCTTGTTTCAAGCAAGATTTCCCTCAAACACCTCTCCTCTTCTATCCAGGAGCCTCTCAGTCTCACACAGCACGAGTCTGTCTTTTGACCTTTTGAATAAGACTTGAAACTGCAACTTATCCTGAGAGAGGTCGGCTACCAACCCGACATGCTTCTCAGTCTCTGCTTCAAAGCCAGGTCGTTTCTTCTTTGAAGTGAAATGATCTCGCTGAGCCAGATCTCCTTAGTTCTGCTGTGATCTCCAGTACTGGGGTCATCCTTACAACATCCACCTCTGATAATTAATTAAAATGTCCTGGAAATGCTTTGCCATCTATTGGGAAACAGCTTGCCAGAGCTGGGTGGTTTTCTCTGCTTTTACAATTTGACATTTTCCTCTTCCTTGAATGAATTTTCTGTGGCTTGCCTCCCTTTGCTCCCCCCCCCCCCCCAACCCTGCCTCCTTCACTTCCTTCTCAGGCATCCCAAAGCATTTTAAAATTTTCCTATCTCCAAATGCTTTTATTAGAGGCAACTAAATAGCTTAGTGGATAGAGAGCTGAGACTGGAGTAAGAAAGACCTCAGACAATAGCTCTGTGGCCCTGAGTAAGTCACTTAACTTCTGTTTTCCTTAATCTACTGGAGGAAGAAATGGCAAACTATTCTAGTAATTTTGCCAAGGAAACCCATACAGGGTCATGAAGAGTCAGACATGAATGAACAGTAACAATGCTCTTATTATGTAATATTGAGTATTCTAGTTATCTGTGTTGGTATTTTATCTCTTGGTGGCCTGTATGCTCATTAAGGATAAGGACTGTTTTCATCTAAACTTTGTGCCTCTTCCAATGTTGATGCAGTGCTCTGCACACAGTAAGTGCTTAATACATGTCATCATAGTTGCTGTTCCCTTAGCTCTGAGTTAGGAGGGTATGGTCCAGAATCTTAAAGGCTAGAGTCAAAATAAGGGAAACCTTCAAGCCTTCCCTATACCTGATTTAAAGTGGAAGTTTTACCTTGTTTATCGATAAATGCTGCCTCTCACTTACTACCTGTGTGAACTTGGTCAAATCACTTAACTTCTCTGGGTCTCATTTTCCTCATCTATAAAATGAGATGGTTGAACTCGATGCTTTCTGAAGTCCCTTCCTGCCCCTCATCTTCAGTTTATAATATTTTAAACTGAGACTAACAAAAGCTGCATCTGTGATTCCATAGCTGATTGATGTCAGTCCTTATCAGTAAAATTTCCCCCAAGTTTTTTGTCTGGACAAGTCATGCTCATGAGACTCAGGATGCATGGGTGGGTCCCACTGCTCTTCTGAGGTATGAGGAATACAGCCCAGCATTCAACACAGAGGAGGCACTCGGTGAATTTTTCTTGACTACACAAACTTCTTTCTGATTCATTCGTGCCTTAGACATGAGACCTAAGAGTGAAAGTTGTCCTAGGTGACTGAATGTGAAAGTTGAAACTCTGAGACTAGACTGGGACTAGGTCTGGTTGAATGATGCTCACAGAAACCACCTCCATAGAGGCACTAAACTTTGGCAACTGAAATGGTTGGAAAGTTTCTCGGGGACCCTCCGAAGGATGAATTCTTTCCTTGCAGATAGATGGTGCCTATTGTATTACATTGCTGTGAGACAGAGGAGGAGCCTCCCATTATTTTCTTTCATCTAGCTTCTAATATGCTCTTTTATTTCGTTATTAATGTCATTGCATTCTCAGCTTTGCTCCTTATTACCTGTGTGAATGTGGTCAAATTGCTTAAGTTCTCTTCAGAGAGCCCTCAGTTTCTTCATTTATAAGATGGGGGGAGGGCTTGGACTAGATGAGTTCTGATTCCCCTTTAGCACTAGATTTCACTTTTCTCTCAACTTCTAGGCCCAGTGTCTTGCTTATCAGCAAACATTTGCTGAATGAATGAATGAGATTTCACAGTACCAGAATTGTCTCCTTGAATTTAACTCCCCTAAGCAAAAATTCTAAAGGGTTTGAGTTTTCTCAGCCTAGATTTCCAGGGAGCTTTATAACCCAGGGAAATGTGTTAACTTGCAGATTGGTAATAAGAGTCATTACTGAAAGAAAGTTCTGAACGCAAAACCTTAGTTTCAGTCCTTAACTCTGACTAGTGACAATAACTTCTAGTTGTCCTTGTAGTTAACATAAAATACATTGTCTTTACCAAAATCACCACCCCAGATCCAGCTCCACCCTACCTTTAAGAGCTTCTTAAAAGAAACAGTTACCTAGAAAACCTTGGTTAGAAAAGACATAAAGAAACCCACTTCCTGACATTAGCTTCAGTGTTCCACTATCAAGCATTGAGTCAGTGCTGGGTTTGACATGGTTAAAAAGAATATTTGTGGGTTTGGAGCAAAGAAGTAGCTGCTTTTGAATATACTATCTCTTTAAGAGAGTTACAGCTTCCCCCCTCTCCCCCATTCCTTTCCCCACTTTTTGTTCTTCCACCCCCAGATACGTGAACTTGAGCATTCAGACAGTGCAGGTGTTCGGAGATGGGACAAAAATAAGTGTCTTTTCTCCAAAACTTTAAAATTTTGTAACTGTCTTGCTGTTAAGCCCTACAAACTCACCAAATGAGCCATAATGAGGTATGTCCCAAGTGGGACAGCCCAACCAGACCCTATCTAGATAAGAGTTGGACAAGGGTGTTGCTTTTATCCTTAGATAATTAGCCCCATATAACTTCCCTTCCAGGGGAGTGTTGGAACCTAGGTCCAAATGCTTTCTCTCCCTAATAGAAGACTGTAGATTTCTCTACAGAACATTTATGTTTAGGAAGGTTTATATATGATAACTGGGGGAACAGACACAAAGAGAAACAAACAACTTTTGGAGAAAGAGGATCTAGTCCTCTCTGTGGCCAAGGTCTCCCCAGACACTTTCTGTAGCACTTTTACTTGTAAAACAGTTTCCATCTATTTATTTTTGTGTTCACAGACTTAGAAAAAATAAATTTAAGGTATGCATATCCAGCTAAAAAAAAAAGTAGATGTGATTGTGTTCTCATTTACAACACTTTTCCACACATTTTATAACTGCTAACAATTTCATGCCTTCTGTCTTCCCTAGATAGCCATGTCAAAGTCCACAAATTAAATTCCAGAAACTTATTTTCCTTCTTTTTCCTTTGCATCTTTTACTTATCTAATGTTCAAAATTTTCTCTCAAAAATTAAATTAAAGAAAATTTCTTCAATTTCATGTGATGCTTTTGGTCCAATGACATTAGTAGTATTTTCATCCATTACTTCCATTCCTATCCCTTATAGCATTTTTATTCTTTCCTTATATGTGGTTTCTCCAATTTATACATTTATGTAAAGTAGGAGAAACAGAGTTGTTGCCTTTATTTTTATGGCTGGAGAAACGAGGGATTGTTGAGTCATATTGTCCAAAATTGCCCATCAAATGTCAGAGTCAGAATTGAGACATATTTCCTAGCCACTACACTGCTTTGGTCTTTAATGTAGACTGTAAGGTCTCATGGAGTCTAAATGCTTTATTTCTAGGGCTCAATCTATGATCTTTTTTTTTTTTTTTTAAATTTAAGATGGCTTATACTAACTCTTGGAGTAATGTGTTTGTAGTATTAACTAGGCTACAAAAATTGCTTTTGGTTCACCTGTCAGTGATGGCTGCCTTGTTAGTTTTCATCTTTGGTCTAATGCAGGTTCTAGGGAGGTATTTTGCATTATACTGAATCTTTACAATTCTTCACCATTACAAAATATGTTCAATAAACACTTACCTATCCTTTTGTGCTTGGTAAGAGCAATGCATAGATAAACAAGTATTATCCCGTACTAGCTACTTGACCATAGACATGCTAATTAACTTTTCCATCCCTGGGTAATTTTCTTTTCTTTTCTTTTCCTTTTTTTTTTTTTTTTTGGCTTTTTGGAGGGAGGAAGGCAGGACAGTTGGGGTTAAATGACTTGTCCAAGGTCACACTGCTAGCAAGTGTTAAGTGTCTGAAGCTGGATTTGAACTCAGGTCCTCCTGACTCTAGGGCCAGTGCTCTATTCACTGCACTATCTCGCCC
>NW_027187419.1:42372988-42437452 GCF_028583685.1 Petaurus breviceps papuanus | reverse complement strand
TCTTCTCTTGTAGGGTTTTTTTTGCGGTGTGGGTCTTGTTACCACCGCTCGCCCTCCTTTGTGGCGGGTTTTTCTTTTTCTCTCCCTTCTTCCCCCCCCCCCCCCCCCCCAGGTAATTTTCTAAGACTGTTGAAGACAAGTTCCTGATCTGTTTTGGCAAAAGGAATTTCCATACCAAGTACCCAACATCAGTGAAATCACACATCTAGGTTCTTCCCCAATGAAGTACAAAAAAATAAAAATCTAGTTCCTGCCTTTTGGGGGTTTAAAATTTAAGACAGATAGTCCATATAGAAACCCATTTAAAGCCCTATATGCAGAAGAATAAAAACAATTAGTGGATGGAATTTATGTCATATTCAGATGGTCTATTCAGATGGATCTTCTTGGTCTATCGATTCTTATATCCGTCCATTTTTTCTGGGAACTTTCTCCGTGGATTACATTGCCTCTTTTATCCTCTGTCTTCACACATGCTCAGGTTTCCCTTATCTTAAAACCTTCCCTTGACCCTGTTGCCATTCAGCCATCATGTTCTGTCTTCTCCCTCATGCCCCCACTCCTCCACCCACTCACTATTCATCAGAGCCACTGTAATCTGACTTCTTTCCCTACTGATCCATCAATGGAAAGGGCTATCTCAAGGGCCACTAATGAATCCTTAATTTCGTTATCCATTGGGCACATTTTAGTACTCATTCTCCCAGATCCTTCTGCAACATCGAACACTGCATATTGCATATTGTCTTCTCGAGGAAGTCTTTCTTGACCCCTCTTAATTCTGGCCTTTCTTCGGGTTAGTTCCAAATCACCCTCTATGTAGTTGGTTTTTTGCATAGTTGTTTTCATGTCATCTTCCCCGTCAGACTGATCTCCTTGAGAGCAGGGACTGTCTTCTACCTTTCTTTGTATTCCCAGAGTTTAGCACATGCCTGGCATATAATAGGTGCTTACTAAATGTGCATTAACTGACGGATACTTCTCTCATTCCTTGGTCCTCCGTGACACCGCTTTCTCTAAATACTTCTACCTCTCTGACTACTCCTTGGTCTCCTTCAGTAGTTCATCTACCTTCCTTAAGCCTTTAACTAGGAGTGTCCCCCAAGGCTCTGTCCTTGGCCTTCTCCCTCCACATTTTCTCTCTTGGTGATCTCATCCATTCACCTGGCTTCAATTATCAGCTCCATGGAGATAACTTCCAGATTTGTATATTTAGAACTACTCTCTCTCACCAGTGCACTATGTCCTACTATCACCTAAAACTTAACATGTCAAAACTGCACTCATAACTCCCCCATCCCCACTTAAAACCTTCCCCCTTTATCTTTCCTGTTTCTTCCCAGATTTTGGATGCATCTTTGAGCCTTTCTGATCCCCCACCTCTGCCCCATTCCCTGCATCCAGTCAATTACCCAATCTTGTTGATTCAGCCTCTGCAATGTCTCTCTCTGTGAGAAACACAGTATTATCTCTCATCCTATTATCTCAGTGTCACCATTGCAATAAACTCTTGTAAAAGCCTCTTAATAGATTCCCTTCTTCCAGTTTTTGCCCTCTCAGTCATCCTTCATCTAGCTCCTGCATAAGACTGGCCAGGCTTCTCCCTGCTCAAAGGTCTTCATTTTCATGTAGGATAGAATAGAAACCCCATTCTTTTTTTGTTTGTTTTTTTGGAGGGGGCAAGGCAGGGCAATTGGGGTTGACTTGCCCAAGGTCACACGGCTAGTAAGTGTTAAGTGTCTGAGGTCAGATTTGAACTCATGTCCTCCTGACTCTAGGGCCAGTGCTCTATTTACTTCGCCACCTAGCTGCCCCAAGAAACCCCATTCTTAAGGATTAGGAGAGCCACCCAAGCTCCAGAATCTGCCTCCAAACTATTTTTTTCCTACATCATTTTATATTACTTGTCATCACATGCCAAAGTGAGTTAATTATTCCTTACTCTTGTCCTACCCTCTTTCTGAATGTGCTTCATTTAAGCTGGCAACATGATACAGGGGGAAAAATAAAACAAACAATGACTCTGGAATCAGAGAATCTAGGTTCAAATCCTGCCTCTGACACTCAATACATCTGTGATCTTCAGCAAGTCCTTTAACTTTCTTGGTCCTCCATTTCCTCAACTGTAAAATGAGGGGGTTTTTAGACTATGGTAACCTCTGAGGTCCCTTACTCTATCTAAAGCAAGGTCTCTTAATCTAGGATCTACAGAGCCCCAAGGTGGGGAGGGGGCGGTGAGGGGTCCTATGTATAGATTTCAGGTCTATGAACTTCGATGGGGGAAAAAAGGATTATATCTTGACTTTAGTAACTGAAATTTAGCCTTTCCTTCAATTATGATTGTAGGGAACAAGCATTTTTCAGAGTAGACATAGACTTCATTAGATTGTTAAAGCCATCCTTGATACAAAAAAAAAAGTGAAGAGCAGCTGCTGGTGAGCTAATGTCCTAGGACCCCACTTCTAGGAACATGCTCATGCTACAGGCTCTGCCCTTTGAAGGCCATCTCTGCCTTGCCCAGCTCAAACATCACTTTTTCCATGAAGCCTTCCCTGACTGCCTATGCTGGAAAGGATAGCTCCTTCTTTCAGCTTTCTTATAGCCACTTGCTTGGTTCTCTGCTACCATGTTCTTCTTTATTTCATGTTTATTGGTGTATATATCTTATCTCCCCTTCTTAGACTGTTAGCTCCTTGAGGACAGAGTTTATATCATTTTTCATCCTTGTACCTCCAGCATTTAGGACAGATCCTTCCAATCAATCAATTAATTAACAAGTATTTACTAAGTCTTCATTATGTGTCAAACTTTGTGCTAAGAGTTAGGGAAATAATTACAAAGGATGAAACAATCCCTGCTCACGTTGAACTTACATTCCAATGGGGTAGACAAGTGCATGTAATATATGGGTGTGTGTATATATTTATATATATTTTGTATATATAAAATAAAACATTTCTATATCTATATTACATATACACAGATCTAGGTATACATACATACATACATACACATCTGTTCGTCTATGTGTCACCTATATTAGATACTGAATAAATGTTTGTTTTTTGAAATGAATTGTGATCAAGGTAATTTTAGTTTGGGGAAGGTGGCTATTAGGGACCAATTCATACAGAGACTTTTCTCTCCTTTCCTCTATTTTTCTCTATCCTAGATGTAGTTTGGTTCACCATTTAGGTGATAGTACCATAGCTTGAGTTACGTACCCTTTCCCGTAGACAGGAAGGCAGTTGGGCAAGATGAAGTTAGGACAGTGAAAGCTGACCAATCTTTTCTGTTCAATCTGAAAAAGGGCTTCATGGAGAAGAGGATTTTTCAGTTTCTATTTAATTTATAAAAAGTCAAGGAATTGGTAAAGGGGAGAATAGGCGTTCAGACATAAGAGTTCCTTCTGCCTGAGGAATGCAGTTTTACCAAAGGATGCCTTGTGAGCAGATGGGGTCATTTCTAGATCTGAGTGTTCTGTTTTTGCTATCATTGTTTGACTGTGGGTTGAGACATCTGGCTAGAAGGGAGGCACCAGAAAAGACTGTTTCTCTGTTTTAGAGCCACCTGCCAGATGTGTACTGATCACAGAGGAATCAGCTCTTGTGCAAGACTGACCAACCATGAGAGTTTCATAGGTTAAAATAAAATCTGGTACCCTCCCTGTACAGAGAACTTTAATACAGCTTAACTCATCAACAAAGCATCAATTTAACCCCCAGTTGTCAACAAGGTGTGGAACCTTGTACTCCCGCAAGGATGGTGATGAGATGGAATTCAAGAGTCCTAATGCTCCTTTTCACCCCAAAGAGAGAGAGGCAAGGAGTTTGAATCTTTCGTCTTGCCTTGTTTTCTTTACAGTAGCAATCAGTTTCCATATCTGAGATACTGATTCTTTCTCCAAGAGACATCTTGAGACATCTCTCCTCATTTAAAATTTTCAGCTTCCTCCAGGCTTGAGATTTCCATCTGTATGAAAGTCAGCTCTTGTAAGTTAGTCCTTCTTAGGGTACAGATAGAAAGGCAGCTGTGGTTAATAGGAAATAATGAATTTGAGAGAGAACCTGAACCCAGTTTCAGCCTGTTGTTAATGTACTTTCAGCAGAGGGGGGCCAGAAGAAGGGGTGATCCAAGTTCTGAAAATGTTACATTTAGTGATCAATTCAATTACAGTCAGGGCATAGAAGAAAGGAAAGGGACTATTTGTCAGTTTGGTTTGGTTTCTTCGAGAAATAGGTGTGCTTGGCAGATATGAAGTGGTCAGGCAGTCTTTTTAAATCTAAAAGGGGATGAATGGTTGGTCAGTCAGCAGAAACAGATAAAATGAGCTTTGTGGGCTTTGGGGCTAGTTCTGCTTTATTGGTCCAGAGTCATCTCAGTCTTCTAGTGGGTTGGCAGGGGTCAGCTTTGCCAAGAGAGCAGGGAGGAGGTCTTGAGAAAAGCTCAGGGTTAGTGGGGGGAAAATGTTATCAAGACCTGCTTGATGATGGTGATACCTCTTTATCCAAGCTCCTCATCATTATATGGGGGTTTCTATTTTCTCAACTGCAGAGAAGCCAACATTGAGGTAATATCAGGGTGGAGAGAAAAAAAAAAGAATCCTTCAAGGTCTTTGGGAACCTTCAAATGGTCAGGAGATGTGATGTACCTTTTGCTTTTGACTGGTAAAGGAAGGATTTAAAACATTATCAGAGTTTTGAAGGCCTGATGATTGGTAGTATGGTATAGTGAATAAAGCCCTGGCCATGATGTCAGAGGATTGAGATTCAAATCCCACCTCAACTATTTATTGCCTGTGTAACAACAGGCAAGTCACTCCTTGAACTTCAGTCTCCTTATCTATAAATATAGGTGGGTGGGTTAGATGGGGAAGAGGGGAACAAGCATTTATTAAGCACTTGCCAGGTGGTGAACTTGATAGATTGTTGGGCCTTGAATCAAGAAGACCTGAGTTCAAATCCAGCCTCCTATACATACTAACTGTGTGACTCTGGGCAAGTCACTTAACCCTCTTTCCCTTAGTTTTCTCATCTGTAAAATGAGCTGGAGAAGGAGATGGCAAATCACTCCAATGTCTCTGCCAAGAAAACGCCTCCAAACGGAGTCACTTAGAGTCTGAAACAGCTGAACCATAACAAACTATATGCTGAGCCCTATGCTAAGTGCTTCACGAACATCTCATTTGATGGCCCCTAAGGACCATTTCATCTCAAGATCTATGATCCTATGAAGATAGAATTGGATTACTTGAGGTGCTCGAAGCTCCCCTCTGTGGAAAAAAAGGATCTGCAGTGTGGCTTGCCAGTTGGTTTGGTTCCTGTTTTAAAGTGGTCTCTTTAGCTTCTGTTACTAGAAACTTATCAGTGTCTTCAGATCAGTATTGTTCATTTGTGCCAACCATCTTCCTCCTGGTCCAGGAGAGAATTACAACAATGATAACAGTAATAACAACATTAATAATAATAGCCCCCTCAGAGCCCAACCCATTGTCCCCTTCTCAAGAAAGGAGGAGTGTCGATGCTGGGAGTTGTCAGCCATAACAATAATGTTGATGATAAGAATGGGAACTTATGGAATAGTTAAAGATCCTCACCCCACTTCATAAGTCCCATATCCTTGGAGCCTCAGACTGGTGCTATTGTTATCCCCATTTTATGGTTGTTGGGCCTGAAACTCAGAGAAACTGAGTCCACTGTCACAAAGCTAGTGGGGAGGAAGAGGCAGGATTAAAACTCAGGTTTTCTTGATACTTAGTCCAGCATTCCATCTAGAAGAGGAACACTCAAAGATACCAAGAAATACAAAACCAACAAGGAAATATCGGTCAATAGAGGGAAAGGACAGAAGGAACGGTTGGGGGTGGGCTGGGGTGAAGGGGGTGGTGGGGAATGCTTAATGGTATGCATGTGTACTTGGTGTGCTGTTGGAATCCCCCCAACCCCTACCCCCTAGGCAGAGACTTCCCTCTAACAGGGACCCCACTGTAGTTGTGGCTCTGTGCTCTGACTTGAGAAGCATAGTTTCCCAGTGATGCCAGTGAATTCCTGATGCGTGACACTCTGAAGCAGTTGTGGCAAAGGACGCTCTTGACTGCCAATGGGGGCCTTCAGACAGGGACACCATTGTGAGTCACATCTAACACGTGAGCTTCCCCCTTCCCATGACTGACGCTATTCTTAGTACCCTCCTCCTCCTCCCAGGACAGAGGTCATCAGGCCAGAAGCAGGGCCTGGAGTGTGTGTTGGGGGCGAAGGGGGCTTTACAATGTAAAGAAATCCTAGGGGCAGGGTGTTTGAAACTGAGTGAATATGAGCAAATCTACAGAAATCACAACTAAAATGGCCTCCTGCTGAGGTTGTAATTAGAGTCTGCTGCACTCATTGTCTGTTGTCTGTTTTGGGGAGGCTTGGAGCCATGACCCTGGGTGCTGGCTGCTTGGCCAACCTGAATAAAGTACCTGTATCTTTAGTTCAGCACAACATTCAAGTCGTTGGTTTCCAACTAGATTTTTTTTCTTTTAACTCTATCTTGGACCTGAGGGGACAGAGATAGCCCATTACAGAAATAAAGGCTTCTGTTGCACAATATTGTGAGGGTCCCATGGGAAAAGGTTTTAACCATTATAACCAAGGACATGTCAAGTACCTATGAGGGAGCCAACTTGGCTGGAGGCAAGGTCAAGGCAACCCTGCTAGAATTACCCATCCTTCTAGGCCTCCTCTCTCAGGCACTTAAGAAATGTGTTTGTGCTGTATTGAATTGAGTTGAATTGAACTGAATTATCTGGCAGAAGGCAGAATGTTGACATTCTTTTTCCCTATGAGAAAGGACATAGGCTTAAAAATTCTTAAAAATGAATCATGAATTCTGCTTATTTTTTTCCCCTCCCTTATGATATTAGAGGGCCTGCATTCAAATCCAAGTCTACTTGCTACCTGTGTGACCTTGCAAATCACTTAACCTCCTCCTCTATAAAATCAGGATGTTGAACCAGGTGACCTCTAGGTTCCTATCCAACACATTGTTTTCTTTTGGTGAAAGAATAAAACTTTTATAATGGGTGATCAATAACTTCCCCAAAAGCCAAGGATAAGAAGCCTAAACTTTTTGTTTATCCCAGGGTTGGGTATATTTCTCTGTTAGTATTAGTACTTGGAAAATCAAGTATTGGGAAGGAAGGAAGCAAGCAAGCAAGCATTTTTTAAAAGTGCCTACTCTGAGCCGAGCACTTTATAAATATTATCTCAATTGACCCTCACAACACCCCTGGGAGGTAGGTGCTATTATTATCCCCATTTTGCAGTTGAATTATCTGGTTAAAAGCGAAAGGTTAAGTGTCTTAGGTCAAATTTGAACTTGGGTCTTCCTGACTCCCAATCCAGCACTCTATTCACTGTACCCCCTCTTTGGGGTTGAAAGAGTAGGGGTATGCTGACATCATCATGATCTTGACCACGGTTTTGCTTTTTTGTCCTCTGCACTTTGCACAAAGCCCGGCTCCTAGAAAGTAATCTATAAATACTCTTGCCCACTGATTTGTCCTGAGACCAATCAAAGAAGCTGCAAGTTTCTTTCCCAAAACTAAGTTTCTATTGGAGATCAATAGGTTTTCTCTGGAGAGTAAAAATACCTTTTCATGTTTTCTTTTCTGCTTCCTTCAGTGAGCCAAAAAGGGAAAGGAGCCAAATGGAGCAATGGATCCGAACTGCCAGTGTCTTTACTGGAAGTTTTTGTAGTCTTTTTGAGCAAGGAAAAAGTTTCAATGAAAGGAGGCCCAGAAAGGACCCTCCCTTTTCCCCTTCCCCCCAATTTTACCCATAGAAGCGGTCAAACATTTCCTGGGAAAGGGCATGTACACACAGGAAGACTTGACGAATGGTTCTGGCAGCACCAGCAAGAATAACCTTCACTCTTTTTCCTCCCTGGCTTGGTGCCAAGAAAGATTGAACTGCAATCCCCCTCTTTTCTGTGTTGGGGCAAGCACCAGCCAAATGTCATACTCCACTCTGCTTGCTCCACCCTGATGCATAGTGTGCTTCAGGGGCTGTGGGGAGCCCAGTCTTGCCTCCTCTTCCCCCATCCTAGAGCGTTTGGTCCCTTTCACCTTGGCTAGAAGCTTTACATGTTGGTTCTCTTATTGGAATCATTTGAAGTTTTTAGACTTGAACACTATTCTGCTGCTGGTAAATCTCCGATCCCCTTGTCAGCTCCCTTTTGTGTGTAGTCTTTCCCCATTAGAATTCAAGCTTATTAAGGTTAGGGTCTGACTTTCTCCTTACTTGCATTTGTATCCACAGTGCTTAGCACAGGGCCTGGCACAGAATAAGCAGTGAATAAATTCTTTTTTGTCTTGAATCAGTCTATCCTTGTTTGTTGTTGTTGTTTAAGAGCACTTTATTGGCAATTTTTTTTTTTGTATATTGTCTGCATTTCCCTGTATATTCCATTCCCTTTCTCGGAGAGCTATTCGTTATAACAAAGAAGAAAAAATTTTGTTTGAGGTGTTCCACACTTATAGTTCCTCAGTTTTGCAAAGAAGCAGGGAGAGGACCTCCTTATATCTCTCTTTGGGGTCAAGGTTGGTGAGTGTTCCTTATAAGACACTGCAAGGTGCTGTTTTAGGGCACATAAAAGTAGTCCAGCACACATGCTTTACCTCTAGGAGCTTGGAGTCTTGTTAAGGAGAAAAGCTAAGCCTGTAAGGGGTTAGATAGCCATACAAGAGTTCAGTTAGAATGAGCCTAAGAGATGCCATAGGCAGTCTGTGTTTTATTGACACATGAATGGTGTCACCAAATGAGTCAGGGTGATGAATTCATATGTGGGTGAGATCACTTGGGACAAGAAAGAATTTCTTGGAGGAACTGAGACTTAAACTAAACCTTGCAGGTAATTAAAACTTAGTATTAGACTGGCCAGTGGAGGCTTGGAAGGTAAAGAAGAATCACAATGGTCATAAGAAAGTTAGATAATATGGTGGAGTGCAGCAAAGAAATTCCTTTTTATCTTTTTAAACCAGGGGTATCTTATCCCTTAAAAAGTCATAGCTGAGGAGGAGAGTTGCTGCCCAAAGACCTAGGGGGACCACTTCTAACTGCCTAGTGGCATTCCCAAAGTGTAAGGATGCATGAATTGTCACAAAATGTCACAAAGTGTCCTTATAGGCCTTAGCAGAGCTTCCCTCCTCCACCTTCAGATTCATTCTATGGCAAAAGAAATAGTGTGCAAACTCTCAAGCCAGATTGCATTGGGAAGTGTTCCTTGGTGTAGTTTGGATAGCTTTTTCTTGTTGTTTAACCGTTGCATTGCTCACCAATTAAAGTCATCAACCTTCACGCATTCCCTTGCAGGCCCCCTTGGGTCACACTTTTCATCAGCACACACAGACCAAGGATGTTTATGCCTCCAGAAATCACAGAAGCAAAGAATGTTAGAGTTGGGTGGGACGTGTAACAGCATGTTATGCTCAGAGCTCTAGAATAAACAATAAGGACTACTGACCTCCTCACCTCTCTCTGCTCCCTGGGATGGCATATCTCTGGGAAGTCTTTGCGATTGCTCATCCTTAGCTTGGCATTTTGGTCAGGGAGTATTCAAGTGATTTTTATTAATTTCCCTAGAAAAAGTTATATATGCACATCAATTCTATTTAAACCCTCAAGCTCTCCTTTGATGGGGAGAGGCTCCAGTGTGACTTAGGTACTTTCCTCAAAGGCAGATATTGGCTTTTTTTACCCTATGTAAACTTTCTTACCTTATTTGGAGGGGTTTTTTGTGGGTTTGAAAATAACTTATCTTGAAAACTTTTTTTCTTCTATTTTGCCTTATTGCACTCTAAATTTTCTCCCCACTAATTAAGATGGATTTAAGAATTATAGATTCCAGTGTTTAAAACATTTTTCTCAATTAAAAAAATTATCTTCAAATGGAGTGAAAGCTTTGCCATATATTATTAAAAAGAGGAGTCAGGAACTGGCTTCAGAATTGGGAAGACCTGGTTCCTGGCCCTCTTTTGCCATATACTGGCTATAGGACTTTGGAGAAGTCACTTAACCTTTCAGAGCCCCCAGGCAAGATTGTAAATTACAAGGCAAGTGCCATCTACAGTGGTTGAGAATGTTTCCTCAGTGAGGAACTCTATGTCCTGATGAAATCAAAAGGGCAAGACCTAAAAAGAAAGAACAGCTGGAGATAGCCAGTTTTGAGTTATGGTTTTGATGGAGACCAGTGATATGTCTAATAAGTTACTGTCAAGAAATGTTCCTGGAGGAATTGGCCTGTCTTTGGCCACCACATTATAGCCAATGCTAGTAGTTCCTTCCCCTCCTGCTGTAGAGACTTTCTTTCTTCTTATCTACTCTGCAAGGTTTTTCTATATTAGATTGAGAATAGACCTAAATTCTGCAGATAACTCCTTTAAAAAGCTTATTTTATTTCAGCATGCCAGAAGTAAAAGGATACCCTGAAATTGAACAGATTTGGAGCACTGAAATGCTAGCTTTTCCATATCCAAACTACAGTACCATGAGCCTTATCCTCATGACTCAACTCATCCCCAGACTAACCATAATATCATACCATCATATTGACTTCTACCTCTGCTCATATTATATCCATAGTATTTTTCTAAGTTTCACTGCCTGCACTGATATTAAAAAAAACATCTTTTGGTCAATCACTAATCTTTTCACATATGGCCATATGCAAGCACAGAGATCAGTATCAGTATAGTAGTCTGTGAATACTGAGGATAGTAAAAGTATTGAAAAGAAAATACATGAAAGGAGCCGAGGCATGTAGCTTTCAGTATAAAATAAACCAACCACTAAATTGTTTGAGCCCTAGCAGACCTTAGGGCTTGACAGTCCAAAGTCCAAGACAACGGATAAATAGTTTTTTTTTTAAAGTAGAGTTTAGTGACTCCATGCATGAAGAATTTCCAATATGGTTCTCAATTCAGCCACTTAGAGTTACTTAGATGGCAAATTAGTCCCTTTGTTTCCAATGAAGAGAGAGAGAGAGAGAGAGAGAGAGAGAGAGAGAGAGAGAGAGAGAGAGAGAGAGAGAGAGAGAGAACAAGAACTTTCATAACAACTATGTAAGCAAAGCAAATTTCCAAATTGGTCATATCCAAAAATGTATGCCTCTTTCTATTTCTCAATATGTAGAGGGTGGGGAATTGAAGATGAGGAGAAGAGAGTGGTGTTAACACAGCTCATTCTCAGGGAAGTGACTTGATGGTAGAGATCCTTCCAATTTGCAAGTCAGGACAAGCCTAAGTTAAAGAATATTCATACTATCTTCCTTGTTTCACATTCTAACATTCTTTAGGAGAAATATAGTGACTGGATTTTTTTGAAAATTACAGTGAGAAAGGTACAATGTCATAGCAAATTTCAAAGGACAAGTAAAGCAGTATCTTTGTTGCTAATTGGTTATAAGTGATAGTGGTTAATAATAATGTGATTGTGATGTTGGTTAATCAGAAGTAATAAGGTCATTGTTGTGTCTTTAAATGCCAGTTTTTGGAAGAAAACTCTTGGCCTTTCTATCTAACTCATCTAATCATACTTGACTTTAACATTTGTACTATGTACCTCTTTGTTTTGTACTGGAGATGAAAGGAAAGTAGGAGAGGAGGAGAAAAAAGCTCTGCAGTTCAGTTACACTTGTAAAAAGTGGGATGCATCTGGTGTAATGCTTCACAATTACTTGTGTTTCTAGGCAGTGGACCAATCCAGCTGTGGCAGTTTCTTCTGGAGTTGCTCACGGATAAATCCTGTCAGTCATTTATTAGTTGGACAGGAGATGGCTGGGAATTCAAGCTCTCTGACCCAGATGAGGTAAGAAGGGAATATGTTGGGAGTGCTATGAGAAAGAACTCTGTCTGGACAAGGACTAGCTTGGAGTTGGATGCCACATTCCATTTTTCCAGTGATATGAATTCTTGACCATTTGGACATCATGGGAGCTATAGAGGGAAGAGATCTTAATGATCATCTTGTCAACTCTCATTTTATAGATGTGAAAAGTAAGGCCTAGAAAGGGAAAGTGATGAGCCCAAGTGAGTTGAAGCCTTGGAATTCTCCTCATTATCTTAAACAAGGTGTACTATTGTAGTCACGTGAAAGATTTAGGGGTTTTCTCAGATCTTTGCATATTGATGGTAGTACCAGCCTGCCTCCTTGAAGCAGATAAGGCATTCCTGAGATGACTAAATACTATTAATAATATTGATAACAGAGTAAGGCTTTTGTTCTTTTCCAAATTGAGAAGCTTTGTACCTATTCATTGTTTAGGATCCCTGATTAATTTCCCCACTTCTATATCAGCATTCATTGCCGACTGAAACAAAAATCTACCAACTTTGATTTTTCCCTGGCCCTTAAAAAAATAGAACTTACCAAAATGTCTTCTAACTTTATAATTCATTTTAAAAACATTTAACTTAATTTTAACTAAATTTTTATTTTTAAAAATAAACTTTTTTTTAAACTAAACATTTTTTCTCCTTCCCGTCTCCCCCCAAAAAAACAAAAAGAAGGCAAAAGGAAACCCCTATGATAAATATTCATACTTGAACAAAGCACATTTCTGAATTGACTGTGCCCAAACATGTGCATCTTATTCTGAACCCTGAGTACATCACCTGTCTGTCAGGGGAGATGAATAACATGCTTCATCTTTGGGTATCTGAAATCATAGCTTATAATTAATTACACTGATCACGGTTCTCAAGTCTTTCAGAAATTTTTTCTTTATTTTATTTCATTAATTATACTCCTGGTTCTGCCCAGTTAACTCTTCATCAGTTCATATGGTTCTTCCCAGGTTTTTCTGAAGCAATCCTTTTCACTTTTTATGGGTCAATTCTACTATTTTCACATGCCACATTTTTTTAGTCATTTCTTAATAGATGGACACTACTTAAGATGTTGGGTTTTTTTCCTCTCTGCAAAAAAAAAAAAAGACCTGCTACAATTATTATTATTTTTTACGTATAATGTCCCAATTCTTTATGATGTTACATGTCGCATATCAGTGTGGGCATATAGTCAGACACATTTTAAAATTACAGTATTAATTATTTTTATTCTGCTACCTCCTTCCAGGTGGCCAGGAGATGGGGCAAAAGGAAAAACAAGCCTAAGATGAACTACGAAAAACTGAGCCGGGGCCTACGTTACTACTATGACAAAAACATCATCCACAAGACGGCGGGTAAACGCTACGTTTATCGCTTTGTCTGTGACCTGCAGAGCCTGCTTGGGTACACGCCTGAGGAACTCCATGCCATGTTAGATGTCAAACCTGATGCAGATGAGTGACAGAGATGGACGGAAATGGGGAGAACTTTGCTGAAGCATTTCAAAGATCAACTGCATCAGTCGGACTCTTGGTTTTAAATTGTCGTTTTTGTTTTTGTTTTTGTTTTTTATTATTATTATTTTCCAGACATGAGGAAACTCAGTTTTTACATTCAGGGGTGGGAAGCTGAGCCGAAGTTATTACTGATGGTGGTGTGGCCACCAACGGAAAGCAAGGAAGGACTTCTGAACTAGGGAAGGACAGATTTTCAAGGGGAAGGGAGGGTCTTCGTAGAAGCCAGAAGAATCTGGTTTAAATGAGGAAGAAAGTTCAATATTGAATCATTTATAGAAACCATTCATTGAAAAGATGCCACTGTTGTTATGGCCTTATTAATAAGCAAAAGAAACTGACACTTCAGGAAGTCAAAAGACTGATGAAAAGGTAGACTTTTTTGAGGGCTGGGAGGGCAAAAAGGGTGGGATAGAAGGTTCCATTCTGAGGATGGACCTTGGAAAAAACACAAGAATTTTACTCTTTGCCTTTTACTCTGCTTTTGGAGCAAAAAAAAAAAAATGGACTTCAGTGGGGAGGGGACCAAACTTTTTTTTTGTGTTTAAAATTTATTTTATTAAATTTTGTGCCAGTATTTTTTTTTTCTTAAAAATCGTCTTAAGCTCTAAGGTGGTCTCAGTATTGCCATTCTGTGCAAGTTTGTTCTATGTACCGGCTGAGAATTCGGTCACAGTGAAAGAAAACTGTTTATATAGACCCCACTGGAAAAGTGTAGCGTTGTCATTGAGATTCAGGAATCTAAAATTTAAGATTTGAATATGGAGGAAAAATAAGGCAGATTTGGGTATCAGGGATGGAAAAAATGTTCTTTGGTGCATGTGTATCTCACCCGTGAATATTTCTTATCATCACATCCATTTTCTCATTTGCCATTAGCAGACTCTTGAGGTTTGGACTTAATGCAGAACTAAGAAAATCATTAAGTCTTTTAACTGAATGTATTTCACAGCTGTAACCTGGAATTGTAGTAATTGTAGTAGCAGTGGCCTAGTAGTAGAAAAGAAAGTGAGAGGGGAAGATGAATTTGGAGGTGGTTGCCTCTTAGTTCTCAATCATATATGTAGATTAAAAAGAAAAAAAAAACCTGAAGGTGTAGGCATGTAAGATAGCTGTCAGATCTAGAGAAATGAGTTCTGAGTGCAGTGAGATCCCAGCCATCCACTTAAGCATCCCCACCCCCATTCCCTCCTTGCTGGGATCATCACACATAATTCTTCTGTTATCTCTTTTTTCTCCCTTCCCCTCCACCCACCCAATTCTCAGTAAGGAGAAATTTGTAGTTTACTGAATGATGAATGAGAGGAAGCTACCAGAGAGAGGACAAGATCTGGAGATTTTTTAATTAAGCCATTTTGGCTGGATGGGTTTTTGCCAGGAGGGTAGTTGTAGAAGTTTAGATAGCAGTGCATAGCAAACAGCTTGGTATAGAATTCCACAGGGGTAAAAGCCTGAGGCTTTCCTTTAAAGAATGAAGTCTGCAGAGAATAGGGATGTTAAGCATGTAGTTAGTATGCGCCTTCTTGGGGCCTGGTCCTCGGATATGATATCTTGTTAAAGGAGAAGTAAGGATGAATAGATGGCTTAGAGGAGAGGAAAGGTTTCTAGGTAAAGGAAGCATGATGGGAGGAGACTAGATTTAATAGGAAAAGGTAGTCTGTGTGTTGTGAGAGAACATCTTCCCCTCCCCACCAGACTCCAAGAGTTGAGTGCTTTTCATTTCTTTTTTACTTATTAGGCATGGCCCTTGAGAACCATTTTTTTAGTC
Source organism: Petaurus breviceps papuanus (assembly GCF_028583685.1). Classification (NCBI taxonomy): domain Eukaryota; kingdom Metazoa; phylum Chordata; class Mammalia; order Diprotodontia; family Petauridae; genus Petaurus; species Petaurus breviceps. The sequence goes on along the minus strand of NW_027187419.1, from coordinate 42,422,301 downwards.
TTGGGTGAATTGTGGTGTTAGGGGGGAAAAAAGCAGCTAATGAGAAAAAAAGTGCCTGATGTTAGTATAAGTATCTTGGTGGCTACCTGAACAATGGGATGATGATGGAGAAAAGGAAAAGGAGGACTTGAGTTTAGCTTTCAGTATGAAAATGGGGAAAAAAACAATTTTAGATGGGTTGCTTCCAGGCCAGCCCTTTCTAGGTTCTCAATGAGAAATTGGATGCTTGAACTACCTTGTGGTATATATCCTAGGAAAGAGAAAACTTACTCTTAGGTCAACTCCCAAAGCCTGGATCATCAAAAAAAGGGGCTTTGTGATTGATCCATAACTGCCCCAAACTTGCTGAGGTGGAGACAGGAAGTGGTGGACAAAGTGGAGTTAGGCCAGGCCATTATGCATTTTGCCTGTTATATGCCAGGTGCCTTAAAAAAGCTCCCATTGTGATTTTTGGGGCTGCTCAGGGAGGTCTTTGGTGGAACAAGTTGGACTATGTTGCTTTCCCCCACATTTTATTGTCTTGTTGGTCACTGGCAAAGCTCTGTGTGTGTGTGTGTGTGTGTGTGTGTGTGTGTCCTTGCATGTGCTGTAAAACTCTGAAATAGTGTCTGTTTCCCAGTTCAGTCTTTTCCTATTTCAACAGTGGGGGAAAGAAGAAGCTGTGGCTTACCATAGCTCTTTGCTTGCTATTTGCGACCTGGCATAAAATCATGTATTCATCTCATTGCTTTTTCCTTTTGAATTTAGGCTGAAAATACCTATTTTTCAAACAATTCCATAATTTCTGCAGTTGTATAGTAAACATAAGAAAGTGCTGAAACACCTAGTAGTTCCTAGACCTTACAAACCTTGCTTTACATGAGGGCCATTTCACCCCCGCCCCTAATCCCTCCATACTCAGTATTTGCAGCTTCTGCTTTTGCCCAGAAAATTTTGTTGGCCTAGTCAGATTCTCGTTCTCCCTCTCTCTCTGTCCAAAAAACAGACCATCCCAGGATGAATGGTGGATGGTTTATACACTGGAAATGTACATGAATTGTTACCTTTTTTGCTTTTCTTTAATTAAAAAAAAAAACACGTTAACTCTAGAGGAGGGATGGGCAATTCTGGTTCAGCTTGATGTCACCCTGACTTTTGTGGAGATGTCTAATGTACTGTCAATGGATTTTAGCTTCAGGTTCTCTCCTGTTCCCTCTTCTCTCCAGGAGAAGGATAACCCTCTATTTAGCCCAGGTCCCTGGCTAAAAGGGTTGGAAGGAGCATCAAAAGGTTGGGGCCTTCTCTGAACAGGACAGCTGGATGTCCCCTAGTGTTGCCTGTCCTTACTTTGGCGTTGAACACTCTGGGTTTTTGGAGCATTAAACCTACCTTTTCTTCATGGTGGATAAACACACCATCTCTACTCTGGTCATGCTGTGCATGCTGCTTTCTCTGTTGGGGTCTATATAAATCCGTTGAATTATTGCCTACATTCCAAAGAAGTTTCAAGGAACAATAAATATATGTATACATATATACATATATAATATAAAATATATATTGTAATGGAAATATCTCCACCAAGAATACTGCCTCAGTTATTGAACATTGTTGTTTTTTTACATAAGAATTTTTTTAAGCTGAGAAGTGTAGGGGGGAAAATGTTATATTGTGTTTGACTATTTTCCAACTTGTATTTTCATATAATTTATATTTTTTAAAAGTGGAAATTTTAAAAGCAAGATTTTAAAAAAAAGGAAAAGCAGGTGCTTTTTGAAAAATTGGAGCTGAGGTAGCTTAGAGATGTAGCGATGTATGTGTCTATGTTTTATTGTGTTTTTTTTTTTTTAAGAAAATGCAAAAAAGCCATTTCTTATGGGGGAGATTTTTTTTTCCATTTGTTTTAGTAGCTGATGCTGGCACATCATTTTGCTGGAGAGTTTTTTATATACTGTAGCCTGATTTCATATTGTATTTTAAACTGTGTGAAATTAAAAAAAAATCATTCATAATGATGTGGGTTTGGCTTGATTTTTTTTCCTGTCTGGTTTATCAATTAGTTTAAAAAATTTTGACGAAGAAGAGGCAAGTGCAGGGATGAAGGCACTTCATGACAATCTATTGGAACTTCAGTAGTTGTGTTTTAGAATGTCCATATTCTCTAATTTCACATTGTGTGAATATTTTTCCCCACAGATTTAGAACCAAAAGTGATTTTTAGGGATCACTTAGTCCAACCATTTTTTTTTTTATCCTTATATTTCAGATGAACAAACCCAAGCCCAGAGAAGTGAATCATTTATGGTCACACCATTAGTAAGTTCTAGGGCTGGAATTCACACTCAAGTCTTTAATTCCAAATACAGAACTCATTCTTCTGTGCCACACTGCCCTCACAACCCCATTGGGCATCACTTCTCTTGGTCTCCATATCTTAGTCAGGAGTCATAGATAAAAAAAGAATTATAACCTTGTGTCCAACCTTCTGGTGATGAATTTCTTTGAAAATATCTAGACTGTTCCACAGGCATATAGACAAACAATGGTTAAGTGACTTGTCCAAGGTCACAGAGTTATTAAATATCTGAGGTAGGAGTTGAACTCCAGACTCAGTGCTCTATCCACTGTGCCACCAAGCTGCCTCCCCAAGAACAATGTGAAGAAGACTACTGAAATCAGAATCCTTGAATATACCATATCAAAGGTTTTTTCCTAAGTACATTTTGGTCTAAATTCAGAGGAGGGACATATTCCAAACATTTAAAAGCTATTCAAGTAATATAAACATCTGATTTTCTGTTACAATTCCTAACACTAATTAGAAAAAAAAAACATTTACCAGTGAATGCATTGGAACAGAAATCAAGAGACTTGCTTTCTTGTTCCCTTCTTTGCCACTAATTTACTGTATAGCTGTGGTCCTATGAATCCAACTTTTTGCGACTCAATTCTTTCAAAGCAATTTAATTCAGTAAAAAATTTTGTGCTAATTATTGGGCTGAGCTAATTGTAAAATTAGAATGATGGTAATCCCTTGCTGAGGTGCTATGAGATGAATTCAATTGTATTTGCAAAGAAAATTGAGCTCTTTGAAGAAAGGTAGTCCAGGACAAAATCCAAGGTTGTAGTGTGTAGTGTTCTGTTCTTATTGCCAAAACCATAGGAGTTGCATGCTTTTAATTAAAACCAGTGTTCCCAACATGAATCCCAACCTACAGCTGGAAATATATATATATATATGTATATATGGATATATATATATATATGTATATACATACACACACGTACACACATACATTTTTTGGGGGCTGAAATTGTTCACAAAAAGAGCTCTGTTTTGGGAAGATCTTATTTCTTCAGTCCAGGAATTTGAGGTTTGCTGAGTATACATTAAACATTGGCTATGTGGTCTAGTGGTTAGGGAACCTGACTAGTAACTGGGAAGAATCTTGAGCTCTAAATCCCAGCTGAGCAGTCACCACCCACCGGGTGACCTTGGGGAAAGTGCTAGACATCCCTGTATTTCTGATTTCTCAGCTAGAAAACTGGGCAAAACCTCCAATCTTCTGTGGAACCTGAGGCCACATCTGAGCTACTCTACCCCTGAGTAAATAAGAGAGCAGGTTTCTGTATCGAGGATTTGGTCTTAGAGGGTTTCTGAAGTATGATGTATCTACTATCCCTCTGTGTGACTATTTTACCCCTAACATGCTTAGAATGTTTCTTCAACTGAGATGGAAGTGGGGCTGGGGGTGTCTATGTCAGGAGTTCGGATGGGAGAGGACTAGAGACAATTAACAATTGTGTGTTCTAGTATTAGGCAGAGACTAATTGAATGTGCCTGCCACTTGGGCGGTTTTCTTGCTGTGCTTGCTGCTCTGGCAGGGTGGAGGGGTGAATTTGAGATCTGAGATGATGGAAAAGGTGATAAGGGACTGGGTAGACAATCTTCAGCTCCTTTGAGTCATACCTTTATCATTAGTTATTATTATCAATGGTTGAGGACTGAAGAACAATAGAACTTATATCAAAGAATGAATGAACTAAAAAGCACTTATTAAATAAATTCCATAAAGTTACAAAGTAAAGAAATGATACTGAAATAAAGACGTAAAATTTTCCTGTCCAAATTCACAGACTCTCTTAACTCAGATACCCCAGTCTCAGAACTCCTGCTTTAGAGAATGAGGAAGTATTTTTACTTTTCACAAACTTTCCTTCATATCTAGTCCTCAAAATCACTCCTCTAGATTGTGACTCAGTGATCACAATGATAATGTAATCATAATAAGTAATAGCTAGCATCCCTATATCTCTTGAAGGTATTTCAAAGTGCTTTCCTTTGTTATCTCATTTGATTCTCCCTGGGAGTTTCCTGGGACTCCTCCCAAACCACATCTTCAGACCAGGAATAACCAAAACAAAAAGCCTCCAGAGGTCTAACTGACCCCAGGGTATGGCTCTACCTTTTGACTGCTTTGCTGGCTCCGTTCAGCTTTGCCCCACATTCATTCCTCTAGTTTTTTTTTTTTTAGACTGTGAGAAATAGCTCAATGATCTGCGCAGTTTTGAAGCAAAAGGCTGCTTTCTGACATCTTCCAGAGATGAAGAACTTTGTGAGATTTAAACAAGGCAAAAATTTGGGAATTCTAAGGAAGGCTAACAGGAAAAGATCTTTGGCTAGGGGATGTAAGTGGTGGAAAACCTACTGTACTCTAACTTTGCTTAGAACCTTTGGGTAATGTGCAGAGATGGCCAAAGGCTATCTGTCCTTTGATCTCTGCTGTTCCTGCAGAAAATGACTGAGGAGTCAGATTCCAACTCCACCATTTTCCTTGTTCCTCTCTCCTCAGCTGCCTCCGCTCATTTTCATCTTTCCTGCCAAAGGAGAAAGCTGATTCTCTTAGATTAGGGCTGGCATCCTCCTGAAGTGTTTGTTTCCAGAGCATCTGGATTAATAGAGACCCTTCTTCCCACATATGCTGTACAGCCAGGAAATTAACAGTGGCCAACCATCATGACTCATTGGAAGACTCTCAATGAAAATAGGCAGCTTGGACTTCATGCTACCCCATCTTCCAGCTCCCATCCCTCTCATTCACATCTCCTCCCCACCTTCTCTCAGTTGTAGTGTCCTCAGGGCACTGAGGTCATATGGGGCTGCCTCATCTGGATGGACACAGAGGAGCATGCAGGCTGTCAACGGCCACTTGTTAGAGATGGAGAGGGGTGAGAAAGATAACCACTATCTATCTCCTGTCCACTCCATACAGTGTCAGGGCAAACAAGACTCTCAAAATAACAGTCTCAATCCTTTGGCAGACAAGACCCCAGGAATCTCCATCTTTGATTCTCCAGAACCGGTCACCTTCGATGCAGCAGACATCAAGAGATAACAGAAAGGTGTCGATCATCTCTTTAAACTTAGCCCACAGTCATTTCCAAACCAGGAAAGTTATTTTTTTTTCCCTTTCACTTGGAAATGGCACTTAGTCTCTCTCCTGTTCCCCATCAGTTAGACATGTCTGTCTCTCTTATTCCTACATCTCTCCTGGGAAGGGAAAACCTACAGCCTTTATGGGTGAGTAATGTAGTTTGGAAGTTCTTTCTGCTAACCCCTCTAGTGCAATTTTGGCCCATTTCTTCTTGTCTTCTCTCAGCTAATTTAGATAGATGAAGTATTAATTAAGTACTTAATATCAGGCCCTGTGATAAGAGCTAGGTAAACAATGGAGTTAGATATTTTGAAAAGGAAAGAGTGTTGAGACATAAAGGGAACAATCGCGTCTCCTTCATAGCCATATATATGGGTCTGAGAATTGAGTGATGGGGTAGAAAATGAGTAGTATTTTAGGAATAATGGAGTGGAAGAAGTTTGGGCTTTGGGATTTGGGGACCTGACTTTGAATCCTAGCTCTTCTATTTAATTATTTTTGTGATTTTAGGCAAATCCTAGGAACTCTTTAAACCTCATTTTCCTCATGTAGGAAATGAGAGTACTGAAGGGATACCTAAGCCAGGGGTGAAGAACCTGCAGCCTTGAGGCCACATGAGGCCTTCGAGGTCCTCGGGAGTGGCTTTTTGACAGGATCCAAGTTTTATAGAATCCTTTTATAAGGTGATTTGTTCTGTGAAGTTTGGATTCAGTCAAAGGGCTGCACTTGGGGACCTAGAGGACCACAAGTGGCCTGGAGGCTGAAGATTCCCCACCCCTGCCTAGAACCCCTTCTAGCTCTAGCATTTGGTGGGCCTGGAGTGGGGAGCCTTCGCAGGGGAAGGAAAAAACGCAGACTTGGGTTGTTTCCAGGGTAAGGAGTAACTGATAAGAGGCTGGTTGCTCAGAGTAGTGTATTTGAACCAAGGAGAATTATAAAACCTTTTCCCTTCAGCTTGTTGTTGTTTGTTCTGGAAGAGGACCAATGACATCAAGCAGGTGATATCTTGACTTGCAAGTGAATTAGATTTTAGTAAATCAGGGCTGGGAGCCATCTGGGTCCAGTGGCAGGATACAGATCCAGCCGACTAGAGATCTGTATCCTTCAGCTGCTATGCTGAATGTTGAGGGAAGTCCAGAACTCCAAGATCTTGTGTCTAGGGGCTTTCTATAACTCTCATTGTAAGGAGTGGGGGTAGAGGGGTTGGAGGGGGGGGGGAGTGAGGAAGCCCTGCCCCACTTGAAGGAGAACAAAGCAAGTCGGACAATGGGAACTCCTCTCGACTTGGCCTTGTGGAAATTCCCGAACTGAACTTTCACTGATATGCTAATTGGTCTCTTTTCTGTCCATTGCAAATAGATAACCAGAACTATGACTGCAACCCACCAAGAATTCATTAAAACCCAAACTTACCCTGGAGACCTCGAGAAGAGCAAACTCTTGGAACTTTCACTGGAGTCTTTTTGATGGCTCGTTTTGTTTTTGTTACATTTTGGTTTTTTATTTGTTCAGCTCATTTCCCCTCATGACCCAGTCATTCTGACCACCCTCTAGGTAGATTTGGGAGACTCCTTCAGAATCTAAAAATTGTGAAATACCAAGGGTCCAGCAGTTCCCGGAGGCTAATTACAGTAATTGGGGAGTACTGGGCCGGTTGTCTGCCTTGGGCTATTCCTGGGAATAGCAGAATCCTAGATTTTAGAACCAGAAAGCATTTCAGAGATCTTCTAGTCCAGGGGCTCTTAACCTAGGACTAGAGGGACCCATAGAAAGGTTTCAGGGGGTCTGAGAACCCAAGTTCATACTTTAACAAGTTTATTATTCTACTACATGTAGTACTTTAGGAAAGTCTAGCAGAAGCCTGCCTACCCTCTATAATGTGAATTTCTGGGCAAAAAGCTGATCTCAAGTGATTCTAGACTTATGTTGAAGGCCAAAAAAGTCTAATCCTGACAATTTTATAGATTGGGAAACTGAAACTCAGAAAGGTTAAATGATAATTGTAATGATTATTATGGCCAGTATTTGCATAGTGTAATTTGTAGTGTAGGTTTGCAAAGTGCATTTAATTTTTCACACCTTGAAAATAGTGAATTAAGTGCTATTATGCCTATTTTATGATGAGGAAACTCAACTGAATGAGGTGGACTGACTTGACTAGTTAATAAGTGTCAGAGGCAGGATGCAAATTCAGATGTTCCAAACTCCAGGAATATTACTTGTAGTTGAATTGCCTATGGTCAAACTGTAAATAATGTCAGAGGGGGGCAGCTAGGTGGCATAGTGAATAGAGCACCGGCCCTGGAGTCAGGAGGACATGAGTTCAAATTTGGCCTCAGACACTTATCACTTAACTAGCTGTATGACCTTGGGCAAGTCACTTAACCCCCATTATCTTGCCTTCCCCCCTCCAAAAAAAAATAATGTCAAAGGTCAGGATCTGAACCCAGAGTCTCCAGATTCTTAAATCTAGTCCTTTTGTCTATCATTATAACTGTTACCCTTTCCTTTCTCATATGGCTCTAGGAATGAACTTAAGAAAACTATGTTGAGCAACTGGAACCCCAAGAGAAACCACTGATTCAGAGATTTTTGTGACATAACCGGGTGCTGAAACATGAATGTTCCAGGCCTCACTGGGAGGTTGTATTGCCTTGTAATACCTTTGTTCAATGTGATCCTATAGCAGAATCCACAAAATTTACTGCTTTTTATATCTTACCTGATGAGGAATGGTGATGAGTGCCCTTTGATGCCCCAAAGGAGATAAAGAAATAGTTTCATCTTTCTGCCTGTGGTGGATCATTATGCATTCCAGGCTTCTCTGCTTCCTTCTCCTGCCTTTCCTCCTTCTGAGAGAAGCCATTTGATCCATAAATGGATCTGACCCAAGGCCCTTCTGTAGCTGACACCAGCTGTCTCTTCCAATCAGGATGCTAATCGCTCCTTGGAGCCCTGGGCACCTGCCTCCCAACTAGGCTGTAATTGGAAATGGACTTGGAGGGGAAGGAAAAAGTGGTTATCACTATTCTGTGGCAGCTGCGCGCCTCAATAGCTACCCTAGCACTTCCAGCACGTGGCTGTCATACCCTTCTGGGTTTGATTCTAGGGTTCTGTTGACTACACTGTGCCCTTCTCCTTTCTCCTGAGCTTCCACCTTCCATACCAGCTCCCTTGCCAGTCCCCACATTAGCCCCTGGCCTGGGAACTAGGGCCATAGGGGGAAGCCTGGAATCAGTGCCAGATCAATTGTGGGGATCTGTGTCAAAGAAAGAGTTTCCAGCTGGTTCCCAATATTCCCACAGTAGACTGGCTGCTAATAATACCCATAGTAATCTCAGTCCTACACCACCCCCCATCCCAAGTCAGTATCCTTTGTCCTCAATTTTTCACCTGTGATCTCAGAGAACCTTTCTCTGTTGTGGCCAGGAAGAAACATAACAGGATTGAGCACCAGAGCACCTGAGTTAAAATCCTGGCTCTGCCACCTGCTACTTAGGTATCTCTGGACAAATCACGCCACCTCTGTGGGCCTTGTCTTTCTCACTTTTAAAATATGAGGCTCGATCTAGATGACCTCCAAGGCTCCTTACTGCTTTCAGTCCTACCATCCTAAATCAGAGGTCCTTAGTCATTTTTGTACCATGGACTTCTGGCAAACTGGTGAAGCCGATAGACCCCTTCTCAGAGTAAAGATTTAAATAATTGAAAGAAATTCTACCTTTCAATTAGAGGTCACTGAGAATAAAAACGTCATTTTTCTCCCATCCAAGTTCACAGACCCCCTGAAATCTATCCACAGACCCCTAGGGACTTAGAACTTGGGGGTTTTCCATCCAACTTCCTTTCCTTTCATACTCTACCTGGTGCTCAACAAAACTTAGCTTTCTCCTGAAGCGGCCGCAACTCTTTGCATCCTTTTTTCTTTGCTCTGGTTTTAGACTAGAGGACCAGAAAATAAGAAAGGCCTGTTACCTAAGTGATCTGGGGACATTGCTCTTAGCTTGTCTTTGGAGAGTGACAAAAGAATTGGTGGCTTCTTTCATTGACATCATTCTGACTTCTGTTACCAGGTGTACTTAATATGTTTCTAGAATTTTAGCCTTGCTCCCTTTCTCTGGATCTTTTCTACTTTCTGTACTTAAAAAAAAAAAAAAACCTTTAATCTATGGAATAAAACTAGCATTTCCATACCATAGTATAATAGAAAAAAGATGATTGCATATGCAACTGCAAATCTGTTATGTACAACTTGCTATTCATTTAAAATATATAATAAAGTTATAATTTTTCTTTTTTTCTTCCTTCCCCCCCCTCACCCCACCCTAGAGATGGCTAACAGCAGACACAAATAGGTATACATATACATATATGTATATATAGATAACTATATAGAGAAATATACATAGATGTATAGGTAACTATATATAAATATATACACATATATACCTATGCATATGTGTATAGATAACTATATATAGAAATATTATATACATATGTGTATAGATAACTATATATAAATATATATACACATATACATATGTAAAATTATTCTATATATCTATCAATTCTTTCTCTGAATGCAGATGGCATTTTTTCATAATTCTTTATTCTTAATTTGTGGATTTATATTTATTTCTTCATAATTTTCAAAACAATATTGCAGTAACTGTATACACTGTTGTCTTGGTTCTTAGCACTTCGCTCTTCACTATTTTGTGTAAGTCTTTTCATGTCTTTGCAAGATCAGCTCATCATTTCTTATAGCACAGTAGTATTCCATCACAAACATACTCCCTAACTTGTACAGCCATTCCCCAGTTGATGGGGATCCCTGCAATTTCTAGTTCTTTGCTACCACAAAGAGAGCTGCTATAAACATCCCATTCTCATTCAGTTATAATTATTTCTGAATTTCCCTCCATCTTACTATTTTTTTCTCAGTCTCTCTTTTTACCCTGTCCCTGTTACCTTATTTTCTCCCCCCATCCTCCCAACCCCAATCCACACAACCCTCCAAAAGACCTACTTCCTATTCTTAATCTTTTTGTTTCCAGATTTCAGAATCATAGAGATGCAGAATTAGAAAGGATCTCAGAAGTCATTTAGTCCAACCTCTCCCCAGAGCCATAACTGGAAATTCTGGCACCTAGGGCAAAATCCAGTTGAGTTAGGTGGCAGCCCAAGTTATATGTCTTTGTGTCTGTGTATGGGGAAGAGGTGACATGTGGAATAAGACGACTCTTATGCGCGTGCGTGTTTGTGTGTGTGTGTGTGTGTGTGTGTGTGTGTGTGTGTGTGTAATGTCTTAGAAAAAAATCTTGGGAGTTGAACAGAGTAAAAAATTCAGAATATGAAGTATTTGTAAAGGGCAGGTGAAGACAGTGAACCAGGAACTGATGAGTTTATTAAGGAGGAAGAAAGTGACCAATATGTTCATAGATAATAGCAGTAATGATTTGGACAAGATGAAATCAATCATTAAGAGAAAAAAAAAGTTGTGACTGAGTAATGTCTGAAAGTGACAATGAAGAGCAGAGAATGCCAATTTCTCCTCCTAGCCCTGTGGGTCAGTAGGTGTGATAAACGTATCAAATCTTGTAGAGGGTACCAGGAGATGGGATGTGAAGGTACCAGGAGAAAGTGAGTTTTTTGTGAGCATCAGAAGATGGGAAGAATGTGAGAAGGGTCCTAGGATGAAAGGATCATAGGTCTAAACCTGGAAAGGACCTTCAAAATCCCCAAGTCCAACTCCTGCATTTTAGAAGTAAAGAAACTGAGGCACAGGGAAGTAAAAATTTTACCCAATGTCACTTAGGTGAAAAGTGGCAGAGTTCTCTGACTCTTAACTCCAACTAACTTTTCTTTGGCATCACAAGAGAAACACCTCCTCCCTCACCCCCCAGAACATAATGGAAAGTTACATCAGAGGATTGTGACTAAGACATGGCTAGGACTAAGTTTACCATAGAAATTTTTGGCAGCCATCTGGAAGCTACTTTTAATATTGATCTCTCCAGCTGATCCTGCCTACACTTAGCTGAAACAATAGTCTTGTGACTTGGAACAATTAACTTGTTGACCTGTCTGGGGTCTGGGTGGTGAACTGGAGTGGAGGTTGGAGATGATTTAGGGATGTGTAACCCATCTGACCTTTGTGGAAAGGCAGCTGGGAAAGGGATATGACAGCTATGAGACCCTGGGGGTATGGTGACCCAGCTAGGCAAGGGAATGAAACCAGTGCTGAAAGGGGGAGGTAGGTGCAGAACAGCAATTCAACCCCTTCCCCCTCTCCCCACTACATATAAAGGTAGGTAATCATTGAATGTCAAACTGGGACCTGTTAAAGACTTTAGCTTAAAAAGACCAAGGTCCCCCACTGCATACAGGGCCATCTTCAGTCATCCTGCCACTGGATTTTCACTGGACTCAGATATCTCAGGAGGAGAGAGTGAGGCTGGTGACATTGTACAGCCCTGCCTCACTTAAATCCAATTGATTTCAAATCAAGACATCTCCTTCCTGATGTCATGGTCCTCTTTGAGAATGAAGGACAAACAACATTCTGTGAATAGTAGTAACTGGCCCACTGAGGACCCAACTGACCAGTTCCAGCTGAGCAATGCAGCTCCTTCCTTCCTTCCTTCCTTCCTTCCTTCCTTCCTTCCTTCCTTCCTTCCTTCCTTCCTTCCTTCCTTCCTTCCTTCCTTCCTTCCTTCCTTCTTTCCTTCCTTCCCTCCCTCTCCTTCTCCCTCTCTCTCTCCTTCATCTCACTCCTATCTTTCTGTTCACCTGGGGAATCATACCCTTACCTGTGTGTGCTCTTTCAAAAGAAATATAAATTTTGATTGCTGAAACCTCACAAGATATCTTAAGGTTTATGGGCTAGATTTTTTTCCCCCTCTTCTGTACTTATTTATTCTATCATCTGTTTTTTTTTTTTAAGGGACAACTAACTTATCCCCCATGTAGTTCATTTATGATTTCTTGAAATACAGCATGGAAAACCAGACTTTAATAAATCCCATTGGGATTTAAATGGAGCTACTTGACCATGACCTTAAACCTAAATCGCTCTGGTTCTCACTGACTAGTCAACAACAGGTCCCAATCCAAGCCTCACTTGGTCATTGTTTTGGGTTTTGATGGTTCAGAGTAAGTATTAATAACAATTGTTTCTGTTCTGGCTAGAAATTCTGATAGTCATCACCTTCCAGACAGATTTTTTTTTTTAAGTAGGTAAAAGAAGACATTTTTTTTGCCTCATCTCTTACCTAGCCTTAATTACTGAATGGGAGTGGCCTCAGACAAACTAAGACCTTAAGGAAAGACCTTAGCTTAAAAAGAAAAAGGTCTCCCACTGCATCTGGGGCCGTCTCCAGTTGCCCTGATCTGTATCTGGCCTCTGGTGATCCAGATGGCTCCTGGGGAGAGAGTGAGGCTGGTGACTTTGCACAATCCTCCCTCACTTAAATCCAATTCACTTGCAAGTCATGGCATCACCTCCCTGATGTCATGGTCCTCTTCCAGAACGAAGGCCAAACAACAACAAATCACAAACAGCAACAGAAACAGCCCTGGGATGTTTATGTATGGGCTGCAGTCTGGTGACTTTGTGCTTGTTCTGACTCTGCCTGTATCTTTACACAAATCTTCATTTCAACATCTCAGATATATTCATCACCATCACATGAAAGCCTCCAGTGAAAGACAAGTCACTACCTCCTTACAGGGTCCATTCTACTTGAGACAACTGTGATTGTTAGAAAATTTCTCCTTATGTGAAGATGAAGTCTGTCTGTCTGTCTCCCATTTCCATACATTGCCCCTTGTTGACGATCAGACAAAGTGTGTGACTTTAGATAAGTCACTCAATATCCTCTAGATGTCAGTTTCTTCATCTGTAAAATGAGGGCGATAATTCCTTTATTACATGATGTGTTTTGTAAAACTTAAGGTGCCATATCGGTTTCTGCCATAAGCATACTCTTTTGACTAAGGCATTATTCCTCTACCTGATGGCCTCCACCTACTAAGACTCTTCTTGAAAGGAAACAGCCCTAGTGGTTTCTTTACATGTTCTCATCTTGGCATGGATGCCATTTCTTTCATTATTCTTATCACTCTCCTCTGGATGTGCTCCAGTTTGTTCATTAACATCTGTAAATGTGGCACCCAAACCAAACACGATAATCTAGCTGTGGCCTGACCATGGAATAAAACATTATAATGTCTCTCACCTCCCTTAGTTTGAACACCTTGCAGCCTAAGATTACTATAGAGAGATAGTGTGTAGTAGAGGCAGGAAGGAGAGAAGGAAAGATTTACTAAGTGCTTTCTATACACCAGGCACCAAGAGCTAAGCACTTTTTAAATACTATCTCCTTTGATCCTCATACCACTCTTATGATTATCACTATTTTACAGATGAGGAAACTGAGGCAGAGTGAGGTTAAATGATTTATACTCCATATCTAGTAGGTATCTGAAGTCAAATTTGAACTCAGGTCTTCCTGACTCTGGGCCCAGCTCTCCAATCACCATACTACCTAATTGTCTTAGTGGCTGGAGGACTGGCCTTACAGACATGAAGACCTGGCTACAAGTTCTGACCTTGCCACATCCTGACTTGGTGACCCTGGGTAAGTCACTACCTCTCAGCACACTGGGCAAATCTCTAGAACTAATAATTAAAGCTAGAATTTATATTGCTCTATAGGTTTTACAAAGTGCTTTATATATGTCACCTCATTTTATTCTTACAACAACCCTTTGGGGGAGGTGCCTTTATATCCTCATTTTACATTTGAGGATGAGAAAGGTTAGGGACTAGACCAAGATCACACAGCTAAGGAAGTGACTTTGCTCACATTTGAACTCAGGTCTCTCTAAGTTTACAGCTATGAGATGGTGATCAGCACCAGAGGGTATTCACATATCAGGCATTCCCCACACTGATTCAATCACAGGTCTAGACCAAAAAAAATAAGATAAAACACTTTTAACTGTTGGTTGTCATTTAACACTGTTGACTCATACTGAGTAACTCCCATTGAGTCCATTAAATTCCCCAGGTCTTTTTCACCTGAGCTGTTTAGTCATGTCTTGGAAATTCTGGCCCTCTCCTCCTCTACCTTTTCCCTTATCTTTACAATTTTTACCATCTGGCTTGTTCTCCCCGCCTCCCCATCTCCCTCTTCTCTCCAGCTCCCCCCACCTCCTCCAGAATACACACACATCTCAAATTTCTTAAGTTAGTACTTGCCAGAAGGAAAATGTCAAAATTCTCCCCACTGTCCCTTCTCCCCACCCCCACCCCCAGTTGTTTAACAATCCAGTGCCTCAATTTCTCTTGAATTTCCTAAAGGAAGGCAAAACCTAAGTATTCCATTCAAAAGTCCCTCTTGATCCAGGCTGAAGAGAGGGGAGTCAGCTTCCTGCCTGTCTTGTCTCACTGGCCTGAGTTGTGGGCACCAGGGTCCCAGGCCAGGACTCTAAGCCCTGGTGGCTCTTGCAACTGCAGGTGGGCGGCCTCAGCTTCTGGCTCTGAGGGGATGGAAAAGCAGAATATTGCCAGGGCAAGCTCTGCCACTCAGCATTTTCCAGTCCTCCTTGTACTGCTTGTTTTCCTCTCTGGGTCCCTACCCCCTCCCTTGAGTGGGGACTTCTGAATGGTGTCCAACAGCAATGTTTGGCCCCATCCAACGTGGTCTCCCCCTACCAAGTTTCTGAGCCCTCTTGTCTCCGCCTGCCGGTGGGCAGAATGGGGAGTGGGGAGACTGGCTGGCCCTTGTTGAAAGTCCCTCACACAAAGTGCCATTGTATGGGACTAGTCTGTGGGAGAAAAATGAAGGGATTTCAAAATCAACGGCAAGTTATTTTTATCCATGGAAAGGCTGAAATGCCTTTATTTTCCATTCTGGAAAACAAACCTTAAGGGATCTTTGTGCTGCCAATAGTGTTTTCATTTACTCTGGTATTTAAGTATTTGGGAGGCTTCTGGTAAGATGTGGGCACTGATATAGAATCACAGAATTCTGTATCCCAACATGTACCTCCAGTTGAGTGTAGGGCTTGGCGGGAATAAATCAATTAATAAGCAATAACTAAGCTCCTTCTGTGTACCAGATATCAGACCAGATGCTAGGGATACCAAGCCAAAAATGAAATAGACCCCGCCTTGAGGGAGCTTACATTCTTAGAAGAGGTTGGTCAGGTCACACACTCATAGTCTCTACAATTCTCCAAAAGCCATTCAGCAGACTTGAAGCTTCTACAGGATGCTAGAAAGATGCCTTACTCCTGAACTGGAGAGAGCCTTCTTATTCCAATTCACCCCCCCATCCTCCCATCCTCATGGTTAATTATCCAAGGCATAAGCGCTTTCTACTCCTCCCTATCTCATGTTACTCAGTTCCTGGAGCCTGGGTGGGAGCTGAGCTGATCAGTTAGCACTTCTTCAGAATAAAAAGATTACTAGCTCATGTTAAGAAGCTGTCGGTCAGCTGAATGGACCACTCTGGGTGGTCATTGGTTCCCTTTTGCTGGAGTTTTCCAAGCAAAGGCTTCATGATCATTTGCTCTGTATTTTGGGGAGGGGCTTCTGGCTTAGGCATGGAATGGAAGACAGCTGCTGGGGTCTCAGTTGACTCAGATTCTGCTACATGTTTCCTATAGCACTTCAAAGTTTGCAAAGAAATTTTCCCAACTCTGTGAGTATATGTATTATCAGCTAAAAATCTCCTGTCGTGTTTTGTGCCACTTAATTTTTAATAATACCTTTTGTTTTTATAGTGATTGTTTCCAATTTTCTTCTTCCCTCACCTTCATGTACACAAAGTGAATGAGCTTGACCCTCTAACAGAAGAAAACAGTTGAACAAAACCAATCAAAAACAATATGGTACAATGGAAAGGACAGTGAACTATGTTTGACTCCTGCCTCTGATACGTTATTTTTGTGAACTGGGGCAAATTACTTCATTTTTCTAGGTCTCAGTTACCTCATTTGTAAAATGAGGGATTAAGACTGGATGACTTCTGAGGTCTCTTCTAGACCTATGGTTCTATACCACATCTGACAACACATGCAATATTCTATACTCAACCCATACCCCCCACCCTTCCTTTTCAAGGAAAAGAGGTACATTTCCTCATCTCTTCTCTGGCGTTAAAGATTAGTCATTATAATTATACATCTGTGTTCCTTCATCTGTAAAATGAAGGGTTGGACTCATGATGGTCTAAGGTCCCTCCTAGATCTAAATCTATGATATTGAGAATTAAGACTTGTGTATCATTTTAGTGTTCTTTTCACTCACACTATTAGAGTAATGTATATTGTTTTTCTGGTTCTGCTTACTCCATTCTGCATGAATTCATTCGAGCCTTTTCTTGTTTCTCTGAATTCCTCATATATGTCATTTCTTATGGGGCAATAATATCCTATTACATTCATGCACCATCCTTTGTTTAGCTTTTTCTCAGTTAATGGACAGCTTTTTTTTTCTATTTCTTTTATTGTCGCAAAAAAGGCTACAATGAATATTTGTGTTATATAGGAGACCTTTCTGTCTTTGATCTCATTGAAGTATATGCCCAGTAGTGGGACCTCTGGATCAAAGGGTTGTCAATCATTTCTGGGAAAAACTTTCAACAAGGTCAAGCAAAGTTCCTTCTGTTTCTTCTGTTTGACAGCCAGAAGCAACCAGGTACTTATAATAAGGTCCCTCTCCAACAGACCCTATTATTGACACCTAAGAAATTGGTGGTGGTAGTGGTGGTAGCAGTGGGTGGGAAATATTCATGGGTGGGAGATTGGTCCTGAGCCTATATTCTTCAACACAACACTGAGTAGATGGTAAGAGAACCAAGGGTGTGTGTGTGTGTGTGTGTGTGTGTGTGTGTATGTGTATGTTGGATCCCCAGCTAGTGTGTAATAAAGGGCCTTCTGCAGTTGAATTTGTTGGTTCCAGTCCAGTTCCCAGCAGACAAATATACTCATCACAGAAAAAAGCACAACGCTCCCACAATTGGCAGTAATTAGCCCCCAAATCTATGCAGCCTAGCCAACAGACTCAGAAATGAATGAACCATGCAAACTGAAGTCCCTTCTCCACCCTGTTGGCAGCCTCTCTTAGCCAAGGCCTTGGCCTTTTGTCAGAGGGAAACATAGTAGGGGTGTGGGGAGGGTGGATATCTGGAATGATGGAGTTATGTCAATAAAGAACCTCAGTGTGATTCAGAGTCAAAAGAAGAGGGAAATTCTCTTTAGACAGGGAATCCAGGGAAGAACTGGAAAGGTGAGAGATGAGGGAAAGGCAACCATGGGTCCATACTTGGAGCTTTAGCCAGGAGTCAAAAGTGATGGGAAAAGGGTTTAATTCTAAACCAGGAAAAAGACCCTAGCTCTGAAAATAACAACTTTAAAATTTACAGAATGCTTTCTTCACCATGACTTTGTGAGATTAGTAGTGCTAATATTATTACTCCATTTTACACATGAAGAATCAGAGGGATTGTGAGGTTGAAACTTGCCCAAGTCTACACAAACTTTCTAGCAAACTGTTGAACCCATCCCCAAATCCAGACCTCTTTCCATTAGACCACATCACATGGATCTGAAAGTTCTGTACCCTGACTTTTGGAAGCCTCAACAGAGGTATAGGCCAGTATTCTTACCCTGGGACCTTCCCCCTAATCTGACTTTCTGCAATTAGTCAAGGGCCAACTCCCCTTGAACCTTTAGAAAATCCTTTTCTGAGATTTTTTTTTAAGTGAAATTGGCCTCAGACAACTCTGACATGTTCTGGCACACATAACTGTTAGATGTAGACAAAATGAACTAAAAACTATTCACAGACACCCATGCTGTTGTCAATATGGGAATTAAAATCAATTTCATCCCTCATATAAGAATAGTAGATTCCTGCAAGGGGTAGAGAGCTGATCATTCTTCCCAGAGAGGATGAGGCTGGGCCTGGAAAAGAGACAAGAGGGAAATTTACCTGGTTTATAGATCCATAGATGACATCATCTACATGTCCTTCTGCAATCTATTCCAGACAGGTAAGGAGAGTCTGAGTCATGATTTCAGTAAAAGGCAGCACCTGGTAAGTATAATTCTCCATTCTTTCAGCCTGACTGGACCTGTGTCTCTGAGCTTAGAGTGATGCCCTTAAATACAAAAAAGCCTTGAGTTGTAATAGTACTCCTCAGAGTTCACAACCTTCCCTCCTCTCTACCTCTGTAACCCTGGCACCTAGTACATAATTTATATAATAAATTCTTAATAATTGATTCTTGAGGTAGATCTCCACTCTGGGGCTCTTTTCCCAACTCTTGATTGCATTCGTGAGTCAGGTCCCAAGAGGGCTATTGCTATTTCTCCTCACAATTCTGGGGGTAACCATGGGAAGTTATGGTTTTTAGTATTGTGGTTCTTGAGCCCCCATTGATATGTTTCTCCTTGATTATCAGTCAGTGGACTCAATTAGCTTATACTGAGAAAATATAGTAAAAAAGAGTTGGCACCAAAACATTCTATCAAAACCCACAATGAGTTTAAACTCTTTCTCCTTGGACACATAAAGTCCCTGGGGAATATTGGCTCAAATTTAAGGCCTAAAGTTAATGAAGAATGTGAGTAAAGAAGACATATGGCAAAGAGGTACTTCCTGACTCTTGCCTGGAAGCTTTTTCTTTCTTTGTAGAATCCTCATGAAGTTGACTTTAAGGTACTGTGTTAGTGATAAATCAGTTGCTCTTCTAGGATAACTCTGCAGGGTAAGGCATCTCTATAGGATGGTTTGTAGGAACATGCTGTAGACGTATAGACAGCTTGTAACCAACTTGAGAAAGCTAATAATTAAATTTTCAGCATGAGCATTTATATCTTAGAAATCTGCAAATGCCACAAATCAGGGCTTGATTTTTTTTATTGTCTAGACTTAAGAAAGTAATAGAGAAAATGTGAATAATGCAGATTAAACTTAAAAGTGCACAATATGCATTCTCTCTCCCTCCCCCCCAACAATATAAATATTGTTAAATATTTGCCAGCATCATATTTTTAGCATCACTATTGTTATTGTTTGAACCAATGGGCTGAATTATTCTCTGGTCACTTAGATACTACTCTGCAATCCCCACAGACCTGGCAATGTTTACAAGGTTGCTGTCCAGGTTCCTCCCTGGTCACCCTCCAACTCCTGTGTTTATTGCTATCAGCTTCATTAGACTTATACTGATTCCAGCTGCTGTTGGGACCCCAGGATCTTCTGAACTCACACAACACAGCCTGGAGTGGGGGAAGAGCGTGAAAGAGAGGGAAAAACTCTTCTACCTAAGTAATTCTTTCTTAGGGACCATTCTGGATGGAGCTCTTCCTAGCAGTGGAAGATATCGCCTGCTGCTAGACTGTGTAGGTCTGAACCAATTTCCTGTATTGCTAATTCTACTTTATGACAAAAAGGCTAATACATGGGTCCAGAGGTGTGATTTTTTTCAGTCAGTCACAAGATATTTTCTATATGTCAGTCATCCATATTCAATGATTAAAACACTTGATTCTTCTCAACTTAATGAAGGACTTGTTCAAACCCAATTTATGCTTTTAACCAATTGATTCAACCAAGATGCCTAGATCTTTTGTGATTACATTCATTGGGATTGGGGTGAAACCCCTCTTCCTTTACATGTAGATACTCAGAGCTTACCAGTTCTCTTTGTTCCTTCCCATATCTTCCTCCTGTAGTAGCAGAGAAACAATACTTCATTCATAAATCTGAAACCTGAAAGATTTCATTGGGTCTGTTGTTGAGCATAGACACAGAGTGTA
Organism: Petaurus breviceps papuanus; assembly: GCF_028583685.1. NCBI lineage: Eukaryota > Metazoa > Chordata > Mammalia > Diprotodontia > Petauridae > Petaurus > Petaurus breviceps. The sequence continues at coordinate 42,402,049 of NW_027187419.1, read as the reverse complement.
TCTAACAACTCTTGCCCATGGGGCAGGGCTAGATTACTGAGGCCAGCCCCTTCTTATTCTTAGCTCTTTTTTTCTGCTATGCATCTTACTCGTCTCTGGTATCTAGCTCTCCTGCTGGGTGTTATTTTAGGTCAGGAAGTGAATAAATGGCTCTTGTTTACATATCACCAAAACAATTTGATTTAGTCAATCCACTAATCAGCCAAGTCAGTGGGGAAGAAAAATCAACCAAATCAGTTATTTGGGGCCACATATACTAAACAGACAAGTTATTTAGACTGCTTACTTGTTAACCTGTGTGACATTGGACAAATCATTTAACCTCTCTGGGCCTCTATAAAATAAATGGGGGAGAGGCAGAGGGGTTAGGATAGATTGGTTGTATTATCTTAGAAGTTATTTATATCAGCACTGAGGTGACTGAGGCAAAAGGAGGCAGGTGGTATTATTTAAAGGACTCATAATCAAGGTAAAGGAAAACTACAAAGATCTTGGGGCTGCATGGGATGGGGGGCATGACTTTCATTTAAAAGAAAGTGATAATCCTGTACTCTATCCTGGTTATACCATGCAGTACATAGTATTTTGTTCAGTTTTGGAAACTGCTGTTTAGGGAGGACATTGATAAGCTGGAGAGGGCCCCGAAAAGGCCCGCCAGAATGGTGAAGAGCTTCAAATGAATGATTTCTAAAGATCATTTGGAGAAACCGGGGAGAATTAGAATAGAGAAGACTTGAGACCAACACGGGGTGGCGGTGGGAGGGGAAGGTCCTAATATCTATCATCACATACTTGAAAGACTGGCATGTGGAAAAGCAGTGAGGCATTCCATTTGGCCCAAAAGATAGAACCAAGAACAATAGATAAAAGTTGGAAGGAGGCAGATTTCGACATCATATAGGGGAAAACTCACTAATAATTAAAGCTATCTCAAAGTGGAATAGGCAGCCTTAGATGGTTTTATGTTCCTTTCCATCAGAGGTCTTCCTGTAAAGACTGGAAAACCACCTTTTGCTTGTGCTTTAGTGGGGATTCCTCTTGAGATGGCCACTGAGGTCTCACTGGACTCTGCCAGTCTAGATTAAGATTCAATAAGCACTCCTGTGCTTTGGGATTCTTCATTATATGAAATGTAAACATGAGATTTTTTTCTCTCCTGCTGAGAGAGAACTCATTGTGGAATCAAGATCCTTAGGCTCTTTTCCTTAATTTTCATTTTTTATTATTCTGAACTTGATAAACACTGACACACATGAATATGTCTATATATAAAAGAAAGAATAAAGAAGATTGCATATGAAACTATGAATCTCTGTAACGTGCAACTTGATTTTTAATAATCAAGACTTTGATGTTAATTAGCTAGGCAAATCACTCCACCTCTGTTTGCCTCAGTTTCTGCATTAGTAAAATGGGAGTAATGATACCATTTACTTCACAGGCTATTGTGAAGATCAAATGAGATTATTTGTAAAGTATTTTGCAAACTTTAAAATGCTCCAGAACTGCTAGCTATGCTAACTCAATGATAAATTTAATATGTTGGTCTCAAAAATGTCCTGTTTCTCTGTTGCCCACTGAACTTCCTTCTATTCTCTTCTGGGCACTAAATTAAAGTTTCAATGACTCTTTTCTTTTTTTAGCATCACTATTGTTAGTTTTTCTTTCCTTTCCAATCTCCCACCCTTCTAAATAAAAACAAAATCCTACCTAGTAATTAAAGAAACAAACTATAGTTGATCTACTAAAACAAATCAACACATTGACATCGGAATATGCATGTCTCATTTTTCACCTCTGCTCTATCACTTCTCTGTCAGGAAACAATGAGAATATCTAATATTAAGGACTGCTACCAGTTCACTCTAAGGTTTGGTGGCATAGTGCCTACTCTCTCTTCTGTACCCAACAATGGGTTAGACTGAATTTGGTTCTGGGCAGTTTGGCCTTTAATGGAATGTGGCTAGACTCCTTTTTCTCACACTTTTCAGCTTATTAAACTTCTACTGTTGTTCAGTTGAATCCGACTCTTCATGACCCCATTTAGGGTTTGCTTGGTTTGCCATTTCCTTTTCCAACTCATTTTGCAGGTGAGGAATTGAGGCAAACAGTGTTAAGTGACTTGCCCAGGGTCACACAGCTAGTAAGTATCTGAGGCTGAATTTGAACTCACAAAGATGAATCTTCCTGACTTTGGGTCTGGCACTCTATCCATTGTGCCTCCTAGCTGTTCCCAATATAGCATTTTACTTGTTGATTCAAAGGCCTTCACCCAAAAGGGAAATAAGTAGACATGATAGCAGATGCCTGTAATTCCAGACTTGTGCTGGCAAATGACTTGAGTTTTAGAGTTCTGAGCTGCAGTAGGGTTAAAGTTGATCCTAGTGTCCACATCAAGTCTAAAGGGTGTGTTGAATCCCAGGGAGCAAAGAGCCATTAGGTTGAACAAAGAAGAGTGAACTGTCCTGGGTCAGAAAAAAAATGGAGTGGGCTAAAGCTTCTGTGATGATCAGTATTGGCATTGGGTTAACAAATGAACACTGTACTTCCAGTCTGAGTGAGACAGGGACACCCAGTCTTAAAAAATGAAAAGGGAGGAAATAGAAATGGCACTAAATATACAATACAAGTTGAGTATGGGACAAGTAATTTTTCTTAAAAACACTAAACATGAAAGATTAAAAATGTGCATTAATAGAAGAGAATTTAGTAACTTACCTGTTGACAGATACTTCCAATTGACAGATGTTCCCTTGTTTTCTAGTTCTTTGAGAGAATTTTTTGAGTTGAGTGCCAAAGCTGAATGTCTTCACAGCTCTATCAACGGTGCCTAAGTGTTTTTCTACATGACCTTTAATAATTGTCATTTTTCTTTTGTCATCTTTTGTAATATCATATGTATGAGGAAGAAAGTCAGAGTTCTTTAATTTTCACTTCTCTTATTATTAGTAATTTGAAGCATTTTATCTTATGATCACTAATAGCCTGGATTTCTTCCTTGAGAATTCCTTCTTCATATCCTTTGATTGTTTTCCTTTTGGGGAATAACTCTTGTTGTGGTTGGATCCTCATTTATATTTCATGATACTATTTTCTATATTATTTTAGTTCAACCTTTTCACAATCATAATTATGATTAATAATTGTATATTTCACTTTATCTTATCTTTTTTCATTATTTTACTTCACCCTTGCCCTCTTGAAGAAGTTGGTGAAAGTGAAGGATTGTGATCAATACCATAGAATTTGCTTTCATTACACAATTCCTTTACTCCTCTTGCTCACATTTTATAAGTGGTATTTATTCCCTTCTTGTTTCCCCCTTTGTGATCCTAGGATCCACTTTTTCATGTCAATATTTGTTTTGCTTGTGACTAGGCCCCTCCTGACTTCGAGGCCTCCAAGTTCCCTCTTTCCCTTCCTTGTTGCTGTCTAGTAACCTTCTGAGTTTAATACATTTCTACATTAAAGGATCTGTATGTGAATTCAGTCTTTTTTTCCTGATTCCATTAAGAGTGAAGTTCATATGATAACCTCTCATGTTTCCTCCTTGCTTGTATACTCTTCTTCTCACATGTCCTGATTATAAGAATTTTAAAATTTCACATCCTTCTCTCACATCTTCTCTAGTGTAACCCCCCCCCCCCCCCCAGTTTTTAAAGTTTTTTCTCCCCTTTCTTCCATCTCTTAATACCATCAAAATAGTATGAAACCATGCACAGGCCCTCTGTTTATCTTTTTTTTTTAATCTTATGTAACTCCATATATTATACTTAGAGACACTAGGGGTCTTCATCATTGTTTTTTCTTCTCAATTTTTCAGAAGTATTGACCTTTCTAGTTTTCACCTGGATACCTTTTGGTGTAGTGCTGGACTAGATGAAGATAGTCACTCTAGTAGCTTTTGGAATTACCCATTCATTTTTCAATCTGATGCTCTTTTTAATATTTACTAGAGTAAATGTGGGAGAGCTGATCTCCCTTATGATTTTTCATACTCACACACACACACACACACACACACTATCATCTAGATTTTCCAATATGCCCCCTTTTTCTTCCTCCTAAAGAGCCATCTCTTAAAACAAATATTTTTTTAAGAAGAGGAAAAATAATTCAGCAAAACCAATCAATAATTAAAATTGTCTGACATCATGTGCAACCTTTCACATCTGTGATCTTCTGTAAAGGAATAGAGGTAGGTCATACTGTTATCTTACCCAGAAATCCCTATTCCTGAGTTCTTGAAGGTTATACCAATAGAATAAAAATCCTACCAAGGGAGAAAAGCTTGAAACACAGACCAAGAAGTGGATGGTGTATGTATTTTTGAGGACCAGTCTATATTACCTTGCAGGGGCTTCACATCAGAGTTTGGCTTCCACTTTATTTTATTTTTGGTCACAATGGCTTATGAAACCTTCTGTTAAGGTATGAATGCTTTTAGAACATTTAGTAGATCGAATGTTTGTTGCTGTTCAATTGTTCAGTCATGTCAGACTCTTCATGATCCTGTGGACCAAATAACATGCCAGGCCTTTTGATCCTCCACTATCTCTCAAAGTCTATTTGTTGCTTCCATGACTACTATCTATCCACCTCATCCTCTGGAATCTCCTTCTCCTTTTGCCTTCAATCTTTCCCAATGTCAAGGTCTTTTTCAGTAAGTTTTGTCTTCTCATTATGTGACCAAAGAATTTAAACTTCAATTTCAGTATTTGACCTTCCAGTTATAGATTGATCAATTGATTCTGCAGTGTTCAGCTTTCCTTACAGTCTCTCTCACAGCCATACACTATTATTGGGGGGAAATAGCTTTTTTAATATATGGTCCCTGTCAACAAAGCGATGTTTCTTCTTCTTAATGTATTGTCCAGATTTGCCATAACTTTACTTCTGAGGAGCAAGCATCTTTTCATTTCATAGCTATAGTTGCTATCTGGAGTGATCTTTGAGGCTAAGAATACAAATAACTGAGGAAAGATGGAAAGTGAAATATAAATGAGAAAGGGGAAGATATAATGCAGAATTCCTGAGAATAGCAAGGAGAAGAAGCTTTTGTTAAAAGAATTGAATGAGAAAAGACAAGAGACTTCTTCAAGAAAATTAGATATCAAAGAAATGTTTTCTACAGAAAGTAGGCATGATAAAAGACAAAATTAGTAAGAACTTAGCAGAAGCAGATGATATTAAGAAGTGTCAAGAATACACAAAAGAACTATCCAAGAAATATCTTAACATCACCAATAACTGTGATGGTGTGGTTACTGACCTAGAGCCAGACATACTAGAGAATGAAATCAAATGGGCTCTAGGAAACATTGCTAAAAATAAGGTTAGTGGAGGTGATAAAATTACATCTGAGCTATTCAAAACCCTAAAAGATGATTCTGTTAAAATGTTACACTCAATGTGTCAGCAAATTTGGAAATCTCATCAGTGGTCACTGGATTGGAAGAGATCAATTTATGTCACAATTCTAAAGAACAGCAATGTCAAAAATGTTCAAATTACTCAACAATTGCATGCATTTCACATGCCAACAAGGTTATACTTAGGATACTGCAAGCTAGGCTTTGACAATATATGAAATAAGAATTACCAGAGGTGCAGTCTGGTTTTCAAAGAAGCAGAGTAACTAGAGACCAAATTGCCAGCATTCACTGGATTATGGAGAAAGCTAGGAAGTTCCAGAAAAAAACAAACAAAAAAACACATCTAATTCTGCTACACTGACTACACTAAAGCCTTTGTGTGGATCATAACAAAATATGGCAAGTCCTCAAAGAGATGGGAGTATTAGATCATCTTATTCATCTCCCGAGGAGCCTGTATGAGGGTCAAGAAGCAACAGTTAGAATCAAAGATAGAACAACTGATTTGTTTGAGGTTTAGAAAGGAGTATGACAAAGCTGTATATTGTCACCTTATTTATTTAATCTATATACAGAGTACATCATGCAAAATGCCAGGTTAGATGAAGCAAAAGCTTGAAACAAGGCTACCAGGAGAACTATCAATAATTTCTGATATGCAGATGATATCACTCTGATGGCAGAAAGTGAGGAAGAATTAGGAAACCTCTTGATGAAGACAAAAGAAGAAAGTGTAAAAGTTTGACTGAAGCTTAACATTAAACAACAACAACAAACTAACACCATGGCAACTGGACCCATCACTTCCCAGATAATAGAGGGAGAAGAAATGGAAGCAGTGTCAGATTTTATATTTTTGAGCTCAAAGGTCATTGCACAAAACTGCCAGTCTTTCAAACTATTGACTAAGGTCAGAGTTTACATGGAGGCCTCCCCTTATGTCCAGTTTTTAGTCAATCAGTAAGCATTTATTTAGTGCCTACTATTTGTCAGGTATTGTGATGAGGATTGGAGAAAGAAAAAGAAGTAAATAACTATCCTTGCCCTCAAGGAATTCACAATCCAATGGAAGCATTCTCTACATGCTTGTAAAATTAGGGATGCCTTCTTGAATTCAGAAGTTATAGATCCTTAATAAGCTTAATAGTCCCTTATTTTTTGTCATTGTTCAACCATATATGCTAAGCTCTTCCATAAAAACTTAAAAAAAATCAAATTCTTAAGATATTTAATTATTTGAATACATATTATTTTCCCTTAGTAGAATGTAAGATCATTGGGGGTTGGGCTTACTCATTTTTGTTTTTAGATTCCCAGTGCCTAGCACAGTGTGTTACAGATAGTAGGCACTTAAAAATGCTTGTTGAATCTAGTTAAATTGAAATGGTATAACTTCCTCGCAAGAGAAATTAATAGGTCTCCTATTCAGGGATCCAGCCAGTTGCTTTGGTCACATTAGTATTGAATTTTAGCCAACTGACCCAACCAGCCACAGACAATATTAGGATGTGGTCAGAATGATTAAGGAGAAGTTGGATACAGGCTGGCCTTTTGAGTATCCTCTTTGCTTGACGATCTAATCAATAGATTGTCAGATCAGATAAGAACATAGTGGTGACATGGCCAAGCCCTCAGAGACCCATGGATGAATGTAACTGAGTAGATAATGTGCAATGATGGATTCTTATTGCTTTTGTTCTGGCAGGAATGGAGTGGTTCTGGGGCATTATAATAATACTCTGCATGTATATAGTCTTTTTTTTTCTTTTCAAAGTGCTTTCATAGGCATTATTTCATTTGAGGTTTAACACATCTGTCCATATGCACTAGGTAAGGGAAATAATATAATCTCCATTTTACAGATTAGGGAATTGATGCACTGAGAATAAAATGACTCCCCCAATTTTACACTGATTTAGTAGCAGAGCTAGGATTACAACTGCTAGTCCAGTCATTCCCTACTATGCAACAGGATACAATAAAATTAGATTATAGGGGGAAAAGAATTGTGGAGAGGAAAAGATAACCATATCCATGTGTTGGGGGGAAAATATTTCCTGATAAAGCAGAGGTGCCCCAAAATGAAGTGGACTTCCTTTTCAGGTAGTAAGTTTTTCACCACTTCTTCAGGCAGAGTCTGGGTGACCAAGTGTCAGGGACAATGCAGAAATTATTCCTGACTGAATACAGATTGCACTGGTTAGTTTATCTGAAGATTTCAACTTTGAGATTTTACAAGTCTAAACTTCAACCTCTCCGAGTCTTAGTTTCTCTATCTGTAAAATGAGGACCATGATATCTGTGTACTCATCTATGAAGTCAGTATGACAAAAAAATTTTTTTTACAAATTTTAAAGTGTAGAATAAATGCAAATTAATGTTAGTTTACATGTTTTATCCATTCAACATGTGCCTTGAAAACCTGTTTCCAAAAAAAAAAAATTAAAAAAAATTAGGAATTATTGTAATACATCTTACACATCCTGCTTCACCTTGCCTAGCACCTAACATATAATAGGTGGATGATAAAGAATATTTTCATTATTTGACTAACTGTGTCTATGTAAAGCCAAGTACGAGCAGCTTTCTAGAGGACTGCTGCTGTGAACAGCTTTACAGTTCTGATCACACAGTATAGTGAGCTCTCTATTTATTCAGTAGTAAATTAAAGCAAAACATTCATAGAAACCAAAGTACAGCATTCACAATATTATAACATAAAAACTTATCACTAAAGTGGCCACATAGTTTTAAACAAAAGATATCATTCAATAAGTCCTTAACTCAGTCAACCTTAAGGAGCAAGCCTCCTTAAGGGACACAAAATACAAAGGTCAAAGTTCTCTAGATCACATTGTCTTAGTCTCTCAACCAAAAAGGTCTTCTTTCTTCTTGATTGGAGATTAGTTTCCAATCATCCTTAACTCGATCATCCTTAAGAGGTACAAGGTACAAAATTGAGAATTCTCTCACCCCTAGGCCATAGTAAATCATGATCTTCTTACTCAGCATATCCAAGGAGAGGTCTTTTCATCTTGGCTCAAGGCTGACTCCCAAATTCCATGTTCTTTTTCCATGGGTCCAGCTCCTGCCTGAATCTACCCAATCATCACCTGGATTTACAGGTAGGCAGCTCTAAGTTTCTCATATAGCTCCTCATTGAGTTCCATGTTGAAGCTCAGTGTTTATTCCACCTCAAGTCCTTTGCAGTTTCTGTTTCTGGGAAGACAAAGTTTGACAGAGCCAAAACAACATTCATGCACATTGCCAGCACCATCATCAATTCACTATCTGCCTGTGAAATCAACACAGACCCACAAGGTCTGAGAACTCAACAGTGACTCACAAATAAGGTCAGAGAACTCAACACAAATGGTCAGTATGGTTCAAGGACCTCTGAAACTCTCCTCCAGGACTTCTGTAAACAGACAACAAGAAAATCCCTTTTCAAGGGTTCCAGTAAGGTCCCAGAACTTCTGTACAAAATAAAACAAACAAAAATCAACACAGACAGAACAGACAAACAGAGTGCCAGCACCACAAGTTTTCCCTTCTCAATTCTCTTCTCTCTCAGCTTGTGCTCAGTTTTTCATCTGGTCATTAGCTCCTCCCTGTTCCACCCACCTCTTACATCCTTCCTGTTCCTGTCTTTGACAAGTCCTTCCCACTGAGGGTTTCACAAGTTCTATTTCTTAACAAAGACTTGATAAAATCATGGGAAAGGCTCAAAAGAAACTTGAACTGAAACAAGGTACTAAATAATTAAATAGCTGAAACAAGGTGCTAAGTACTTCTTTGCTTGCCATTACAGTCTAATACAAAATTTACTGGGTGTATTTTTCTTTAGATAGAGGGAGATTTAATCTATATTTAACCTACTTGGAGATTAACATAACTTCCTCTCCCCTCCCCACTGTAACAATAGATTGGAGCAAAGGGATAAGAGAGATGATTTTGTTACAGTCATGGAATGTTTACTACCTATGTGAACATGGACAAATTCCTGAACCTCCCTGGGCCACAGCTTCCTCCTTGATAAAAGGAGGGGATTGGATTCATTGGCCTCATAACACTCTGGGTCTGTGGTCTCATGATCCTGAGACAACAGTTAGAGATTAATGGTCAGTTCTTTGGATAGCAACGTAAACCATGGAGTGTCTTGGGGATTGGTGCTACAACTGTCTTCAAGTCACATTTTAATAAATTATTTGGAAGAGGAAATTCACAAGTGATATCTCTAAATCTTGAGTTAGTATACCACACTTCAGGTTAGTAAGTGTCCAAACTAGCTTAGAAGTTTGCTTCCAGAAGATCATAGTGTCATAGATTTTTGGTTGGAAGGAAAACATAGAGGCCACTCTTGTCTAATTCTTTCATTCTGAAGAGGAGGAAATTGAAGTTCAGAGAGGTTAAGTAATTTGCTCAAGATCATATAGGTAATAAATGGCACTCCTGGGATTCCGACCCAGGTCTCTTGATTCAAAATTAGGGACTTTTTGGTCTAAAGACAGTGGCTCAATGTTTAGCTGAAATAAAAAAGTTTCAAGAAAATGCTATGTGTTATCAGTTAGATAATGGGGAAGGGTGAGAGAGGTCCACGCAATTTTTGTCTTTGTAGAAAGGAGGTTGGACCTCTAAGATCCTCCCAATTCTGAATTCTACCAGGCTAAATGGCTGCAGAGAACATGTGAAAGCAAAAGTGAATGCACATAGGAAGTGAAACAGATTCCTTCCTTTCTTTTTGCCCCAATTATTTCAGATTCTCTGAGTTGTGATCATCTCCCCACCGGTGAATTTGTTTATGTTGGGTTTATTTTTTTGTTTTGTTTTTTTGGTCAAGGGCAGGCAGCCTGTGAGTTTCCCTTTGGCCAAGGCCTCATGCCTCTGGGATGACATCAGGCTCCCTGCAGCATTCTTCCAGAATTGGGCTTTCATCTTTTCAGCAGGACTGGCCTGAAGAGCTGGTGAAATAGGTCAAAAGGGTTGAAAAGGCTTTGGTGGCATTATGGGATGGGAGGAGAATATATATCTGTAAGGGGGGAGGGGGAGAGACAGGGAACTGGATTTTCCCCATAAGCAAACCCATATCCTTCCAGATATTTCTTTCAGCCCCTACATTATGCCCTTGGAGATACATTTCTCTGGGCCTTGAAGGATTTAAGGTCCTCAGCAATCGCCTTTTAAAAGAAAAATATCCCAAGGGAAGTTAACATTTGAAAGTTAATTAGCTAAAATGTGTTGAGGTCAGGGTGATGGTAAGAAATAGAAGGAGAGTCTAATAGTCAGTGAGAGGCAGGACACAGCCCCTGGTATGATGTGCAGGCTAGGTGCCTACATGGCAGGCTGCCAGGAAGTGGGAAAAGAATGGAGTCCCTCCCAGGTAAGGAAGTGGCGTTGGGTGGAGCGGTTAAATATGGAATGATGATTGCTGTCCAGGGACAGACCTCTTTCCAGTCTCCTGGGGGTAGGAATGGGAAAGGTAAGGGGAGAATTCCCTTCATGCAAGTCTCAAACATCTGTTTCTCATCTCCCTAGCCATTTATGATTCTCTCCCCCAACTTTCTCCTTCTGACTCCCAGGGTCAGTTGTAGTGGGAAGTCCATGTGGAGTAAAGTTCTCAGTAAATCACTGAGAAGCCTCCAGGGTCCTAAGGCTCTTTTTTTTCCCCTCTCCCACTAAAAAGAGATGAAACCATGGGAGGCTGGTGAAGATAATAGAGGAGGGGAGCCCCTAACCCCAGAAAGAGAGAGTCAACTCCCCAGGCCTGGCAATCCTGCTGAGGACAGGACTTTGCTCAGCCATGAGAAAGCATTTTCTCAGCTCTAGGAAGTGCCACTGCTATTGCTCTGAGGTCTGAGAAGCCAAGTTTCCCACCCACAGGCATGAAAGGAAAGTAAATAGAGGCAGTGAAGAGCACTCAAGGAATTGCAAGAAATAGCCTAGTTGGAAGAATGATCAAGAGAAACTGTGAGACTAGGAAAGAAAAAAGAAGGGAGGGGAGTAGGAGGGAACAGGATATGGTCTTTTAAAATCACTGCAGGGAATAATTATCAAATCTAATTTTATATCCTTTAATATTCCCTCATGTTATATAGCTCTTTTACTCTTTGGGGGGGGTATTGGGGAGGAATGGGGAAGCATTACCTCATTTTGTCTTTAGACCAACCTTACTAGGGAAACTGGAAAATTATTACTATCCTCATTTTGCAGATCAACAAATCAGAACACAAAGAGGAGGTTAGATAGATCTAGAACTTTGAAATAAATAGAACTCAGGCCTTTTGACTTCAAGACTAGAATTCGGCCCAGTTCAGCACTCCCAGGACTGCTTCTCCACCTTACTCTAGCAGGCAGGTACTTTAGTCTCCAACACTCAGACCCCCCTGCCCTTTTCATGTTTTATCTGCCTCTGTTAGACTGGGACTTCCTTGAGAGCAGGGACTTAAGTTTTGCTTGTATGTATATTCTTATCACTTAGCACAGTACCAGACCAGAAATTTACATTACATACTCTCAACTGGACCCTCCCTGCCACAAAACAATCATTGTATACCTCCCAAACTGATTAACTATCTTACTACTTCAGCTTTTTCAAACTTCTTATCCATCCTCAAACCTTCCATGGCTCTCCTTTTCCCTACATTCTAGGCCAATATCTTTGCCTTTTGCCTGAAAAAAAATGAGACCATTCTCCAGCAACGCCTTCATATCATTTCACTCAAATGTGGAGATTTGCCTTGTTAACAGAAGGACCATCTTTTCTACCGTCGTCTCCTCCTTCATTCCTGTTTCATAAGAGAAGGCAGTAGAAAGTCATTATCAAGCAGCCCCCTCTACAAACACAAGTTGTCCCATTTAATCTTATCTTCTCCGGCAGATTGCCCCCTCTATTATCTTTATATTACTAATTTTCTTTAAATGCTTTATTAACTTCTGATTTACATCATTCATTTCTGCCAGATTTTGAGTTACAATTTTTCTCCCCGTTTTCCCCTACCCACCGCCCCAAAAAGCAGTCCCACAGGATATCCCCTCCTCCAATTTGCTCTCTCCCATATCTTCTCCCATACTCCCTTCGACTTTTCCAGTAGGGCATGGTGTATCTCTATGCCCCAGTGCCTGTATATCTTATTTCCCAATTACATATAAAATAGTATTAATAATAGTATATGTATATATTTAAACATTTGATTTTAAAACTTTGAATTCCAGATTCATTCCCTTCCTCCCTTGTCACCCACCCTTACTGGGAAGATAAGCAGTTAAGTATAGGTTGTACATGTGTAGCTAATGCAAAACATTAACATAGTAGATATATTGTAAAAGACTGACTATATTTCCCTCCCTCCTATCCCACCTCCCATTTGTTCTAATCTCTACTTTGATCCTGTCCCTTTTCAAAAGTGGGTGCTTCCAACTTCCTTCCCCCCTAGCCTGCCCTCCCTTCTATCATCCCCCCTCTCATCCCCTTCCCCCCTACTCTCCTGTAGGGTGAGATACCCTATTTAGTGTGTATTTCATTCCCTCCCCAAGCCAAATTCAATGAGGATAAGGTTGACCCATTCCCTTTTGCCTTCCTATTCTTCCCCTCCATTGTGACCATTTTCCCTTGCCTTTTCTATATGAGATAGTTACCCCATTCTGTCTCTCCCCATCTCCTCTCATTATATTCCTCTCTCACCTCTTAATTTCACCTTTTAAGTATCATCCCTTCCTATTAAATTGGTCCTGTGCCCTCTATCTATGTATATCTGTAAACATATATACACACATCCACATATGTATTCATATGCCAGTATACCCTCTGATATAGACATATATATATATATATATATATATATATATATATATATTTCTATTCTCTTCAACTATTTTCATACAGAAAAGAGTTTCATCAGTTACAATTATCGTTTTTCCATGTAGGAATGTTAATAGTTCAAATCTGATAAGATCCTTATGATTTCCCTGTTTACCTTCTCATGCTTCTCTTGCTTCTTGTATCTGAATGTCAAGTTTTCTATTCAACTCTGTTTTTTTCATCAGGAATGCTTGAAAGTCCTCTATTCCACTGAATGACCATATTTTCCCCTGAAACATGATACTCAGTTTTGCTGGGTGGGTGACTCTTGGTTTTAATCCCAGCTCCTTTGCCCTCCGGAATATCATATTCCAAGCCCTTTGATCCCTCAGTGTAGAAGCTGCCAGATCCTGGGTTATCCTGATTGTGTTTCCACAATATTCAAATTGTTTCTTCCTGGCTGCTTGTAATATTCTCTCCTTGATCTGGGAATTTCTGAATCTGGCTGTAATATTCCTAGGAGTTTTCTCTTTGGGATCTTTTTTCAGGGGGTGTATATTACTAATTTTCAATCTCTCCCTGTCTACTGACTGCTTTCCTACTGCCTTAAAACATGTCTTTGACTCTCCTATCCTCAAAAACCTCTCATTTGCTCCATCGCCACTAGTTATTACTCACTCAGTCTCCTCCCTTTCAGAGCTAAACTCATTGAAAAGGCTATCAATAGTCAATGCTTCTACTTCCTTTCCTCTCACTCTGTTAACTCTGCAGTCTGGCTTCCAACCTCATCATTTAACTGAAACTACTCTCTTCAACATTACCAATGATCTCTAATCGCCAAATCTTACAGCCTGTCTCCAGTTCTCTTCCTGCTTGATCTCTCTGAAGCCTTTGACACTGTTGATCACCTCTTTTGATACTCTTATTTCTGTGCTTTTATGACACTGTTCTTTTCTGGTTTTCCTATCTGACTATTTCTTCTCATAAACTTCTTCATAAACTCACAATGTGTCCAAAACTCTCCCTACCTTTCCTATTACAAGTGAGAGTAAGTACTATCTTCAACAATTACCCAGGCTTTAAAACTAGGCATCATCCTTTAATAAAGCCCCATACACTCCTTTTCTCCCTCTCCCTCCATATTCAAACTGTTACTGAGGCCTGTTGATTCTACCTAACAAAGTGAAAATCTTATGAATTAATAGAAAAGAATGCTAATTTCTAATGAGATCACTCAGAATCTGCCCTTTAGCTCCCATCATCATCATCATCATCCATACACTGTTGTGGTAGGGCACATAACTCAACCCACCCTCTTATGTTCTGGGAACCACTTAACACTTTGCTTGCTGCTACTGCATTCTCCACTATCATATTTTGCCTCCATATTTACCCCACCATTCAGTGGCAATAAGTAGCAGACTTCAACTTTTTCTGGTGTGAGCATAGGAAGGCAAGTCCATGCTCTGGATGTTGTAGCAGTGCTCTGCCAGAGAGCTCAATAATAGAAAGGAATTGGGACAGGGTACCATCATGTGGGGCTGCACCAGATCTAAAGGAAAGGGGACTGATTTGTAGCTAGTGATAGTCCTGTCCCCCTAAAAATCACTTGGGGCTGTGACAGAGACCAGTGAAAATAAATTTCTCAATGTGGAAGGAGTTTGAAACTGTAAGTTTACTGGCCCTGGATTAATCCCATCATCAAAGGCAGAGGACCCCAAGAAAGAACATTGATTAAACAAAGAACCTGAGGGTTCTCAAGAGAACATGGAAGAACATCAAGATGTTCCTGAATCATTCAAAAGATAATTCAGAATCTTGAAAAAAGTTAAAGTGAAACAAACAGAAAACTATACACCCTGCACAACAACAACAGCAACAACAAAAATAGGAGGGAAAACCTTGAATTAATAGTGTCAAGTCTCTTTGAAGAAGCAAAAGACAAAATAACAGATTGATAATATAAATATATTTAGGTGAAGGACAATTCAGAAGAGAAACAAAAACAATAATGTTAATACATACACATACATGCATATACACACTCATAATCTCTATACAAACAAAACACATTGATCTTGAAGACAGGATGTGTAGTAGTATCTCAGGAATCATAGACCTCCTAGACAAATATAATAAATTTTAAAAAACCTGAGCACCACAATTCAAGAAATAACACAAGAAAACTGCCCAGAATTTCTGAATACAGAAAGTAAAGCAACAATAAAAAGAACCCATCACTAACAGAAGAAAAAAAAAACAACAAACAACCTATGCTTCAAATCCAAGACACAATGGTTAAACTGAGTAATTCCAGTTCCTATAAATTACCAGGAAAAAAAACATTAAAAAAAAGGAAATTTGAATGACAGAAGACTAGTATGCATTCACTAGAAACTGCAGAAGACCATAATATATAATTTTAAAATATATTCTTTTTTAAATTTTATTTCCTTTTTAACTTATTATTTATTGATTTTTAACATTTGTTAAATTTTTTTTGAGTGCTGAATTCTCTCCCTTTCCTTGATCTTCCTCCACACATTGAGAAGGCAAGAAATATGATATCAATTATACATTTGAAATCATGTAAAACATATTTCTATGTTAGCCATGTTGCAAAAAAATAGACAAGAAAAATCAAGTGAAAAAATATACTTCAATCTGCATTCAGATTCCATCAGTTCAACCAGATCCTCTTCTCCCCTGGGATTGCAAGTGCTAATGCTTCTCTTGGCTCTGGAACTGTGACCCTGAGTTGCATATGGACAATAGAAGAGAGTTTTGCACCCATTGCCAGCAAAAGGTTCTCTGCAATCTTTTTCTGACCAGTTACTGTGTCTGTGCTGAAAACTCCCAAAGTTCCAACTGCTGGTGTGTCACTGTGTTTGCTGGGCTCTGGGCCCCCATCCCGGTGTCACAGACCCCTCCTGCTTACCTTGTAAGTTGTCTTGGGATGTCTTGGGCAGCCCACCTTTTTGTTGGCTCTGTCACTACAGAATTTGATTTGAGGTGTTACTTTAAAGTTGTTTGGACAGTAACATTGGGAGAAGTTGGTTGAGGTGTTGTCTTTACTCTGTTGTCTTGGCTCCCAATAATATATTCTAAAAAACAAAGAAACTCAAAATCCCACACAACCGGGAAGGGGGAAAATTTAGAACTCAAAATCTTATAAAAGTAAATGTTGAAAGCTAAAAAGAAATAAATAACTTTTTAAAAATTAAAAAAATGAAGGAAAAAAGTTTTCTTTCTAAAATTACACAAGGGCAAAAAGATGTAAGCAGAACTTAAAGAATAAAAGTAATGATGGAAAAACAGGCCTGTCTGAAATATCCCTCACTAGTCAATGCATTTTGTGGGATTAAAGTGCAGAATGGGAAGTTGATTAAAAGAGGAGAGGGGAGATAGAATATGTGGTGTTCTCTAATCAAGTTAACAGGCAAGTAAATCAGAACTTCTGGGGCCAATATTAAACAATTAAGGGATGTGATTCCTGCAATCTCTCAGCAAGAAGAGGGCAAACAGGAAAGTGATTGAGGTGACAGAGTAGAATTTAAACAGGGAAAGAAAGGGCAATGTAGAAAATGTATACATATGTGTATGTGTCTGTATGTGTGTGTACATATATATACATATATGTATACACACATATATAGTAATGGGAGATGATAACTTAACAATGGACAAATCTACAGGGATTCATTTGGTGATCAGGATGATCTGAGAGTGTTTTGCTTCCAAGGACAACATCTTGCCTTGGGAGGAAGAAAAGTGGACCTTGGGCCAACCAACATTGCCCAAAGAATACTTTTCATGGCAAATGGGAAAGAAAATTATCATGAGAAGGGCAAGGGATAGAATTGGACCCCATAATCTGGGACAGATGAAAATGTCTATCATGTGGCAAACTTTCTATCCTCATACAGGAATGGGAATCAATAGGAATTGATACTTCTAAGAGTGATGTACAACAGAAAAAAAAAGAAGAGAGGAGACAAGATTTACAAGTCAGCAACAGAAATTGTTTAGAAGAGGGAACTCAGGTTAGGGACTTTATCATTTTAATTCCATGAGGAACACAAAAAGACTTAAGGATGAACAAATAAGCATAAAGACTATGAATCAAAGAACAAAGATCTAGGATAGACAGAAAAGGAAGAGAATAAGGTAAGGATATGCTTTTTTTTTAATTTATTAGGAAAAGGTACAGAGAATGAAGGGGAAAAAATCCTAACAAATGTAAGAAGTTAAAAGGTCAGAGATTTTCTAGATAACTAAATAAAAGGAATAAATTTAAAAATATATATATTTAAAATGGCAGGGAAAAGGATTTTGCCCATTGTAAAGAACTAGCTAGCCATTCCATTAAATGTCTGTGTTGTCTTCTGAGTTCTATACAAATCTCTCCTAAGACTGTATGTGTGATAGTCTCTTCCACTTAGGAGGAGCAGTGTGGTATAGTGGAAAGAGACCTGGCCTTGGCACCAAAAAGATCTGGATCCATGTCCTTTCTTGGGATTATTCCAGCTGTGTAATTCTGGGAAAGTCACTTAAATCTTTCAGTGGTCTTAACGCCTCTCTAAGACCATAAGTTGCAGAGAAGGTACTGACATGCTTTAGTAGAAGGAGGCTCCTCATCTAGGGAGATCCCTATACCCACAAAATCACAATTCCAGCCCCCATCTCCTATTCTCTGTCTTCCACTTTATTGTTCCATTAATAAACATTCATTTTCTTTATGTCTTATCCCCTCCTCCACTGGAAAAAAACAAAACTCTTGTAACAAATATGTTTAGTTAGCAAAACAAATTCCCACATTGGCCACTTCCAAAAACATGGGTCTCATTCTTTATATTTACAGACCATCAAGTCTCTGTCACAATGTGGGTAGCAGTTTTCAATACTAGTTTTCATGGAATCATGGTTGGTCATTTTCTTGGTCAGAGTTCTTAATTCTTTCTTTTTTTGTAATTGCCTTAAACTTCATTACTGCATTTAATCACATTTATGAATACCAACATTATTTATAACTGCAGTATAAACTAAGTAATTCACAAAGTAAAATCACCCATTCTATATTTAGTGGTATAATTTTATTACTATAATAGTCAGATACTGTAATTTCAATAAGAAATCCAATAAATTTAAGTTATTTTCAGCAAAAGAGCATAGTGGGCCAAGGCTTTGCTATTTACTTTCCTCTTTTTTTATTCACATAATTTTGTAGTACTTATTACGTAATATATTATGCAGAATGACATGACATTAACATATATTAGGTAAATTTTGTCCATATTTTTGTATATATACATATATGTACATGTTATCTTTCATGTTTCCTTCATTTGTATTTTGACCTTGTCATTTTATTTAGTCTAGCTTTTTTTCTTATAACACTACAAGACACAATGTACTATTTCATTGCTTTTTTAAAAAATATGGCTAATATCAATGATTTTAGATTTTCATGATTTTCATGATTTCACATATATAATTGATAGTGATATCAATTGCTTGCATTTTCAGTGGGTGGGGCAAGAAGTTGGAGGGAGGGAGAGAATTTGAAACAAAATTCAAAAGGAAAAAAACATATTGAAAATAAATAAATAAGAAGAAATTTACAAGTTTCTCTGATAAAGGCCTTATGTTTCAAATAAACACTGAGCATAGAATAGTCAAATTTATAAAAATTAGATCCATTTCCCAATTCATAAATGGTCAAAGGATATAAACAGACATTTTTTTTTAAGAAGAAGAAACCAAAACTCTTTATAATCATATAAAGGACTCTATCACTATTGATTAGAGAAATGAAATTCAAACATCTTTGAGGTACCATCTCACATCTATTAGAAATGGCAAATGCTGAAAGGGATGAGGAAAAAATAGTTATGTTAATGAATTGTTGGTGGAGTAGTGAACTGATCCAGCCATTTTAGAGTACAATTTGGTACTGTGCCCAAAGGACTATAAAACTGTGCATACTCTTTGGCTCAGCAATGCCACTACTAGTCTGGTATTTTCATCAGGAATGCCTGAATATCTCTTATTTCATTATATATCAATCTCCGCCTAACCTCCCCCACCAAGAATTTTACATAGTTTATCTGGGTAAGTGATTCTTGGTTGTAATCCTAGCTTCTTTGCCTTTGGAATATCATATTCCAAACCTTCTGGCACTTTAACATGAAAACCACAAAATTTCATGTGATTTTGACTGTGACTCAATAATATTTGATTTTTTATATTTTTGACTGCATGAAGTATTTTTCTTTGAACTGGGAGCTCTATAAGTTGCTTATACTATGCCTGGGAGTTTTCATTTTGAGATCTCTTTCAGGAGGTGACCAGTGGATTTTTTCAATTTCTATTTTACCCTCTAGTTCTAGGATATCAGGGAAGTTTTCCTTGATAATTTCTTGAAATATGATGTCTAGATTCTTTCTAGACTTTTTAAAATCATGGTTTAAGGTAGTCCAATTATTCTTGAATTCTCTCTCCTTAACCTGTTTTCTATGTCAGTTCTTTTTTTAATGAGATATTTTATATTTTCTTCTATTTTTTTCATTCTATTGACTTTGTCTTATTCTTTCTTGATGTCTTCCACTTACCCCAGTTCTAATTTTTGAGGAATTATATTCTTTAATGGAATTTTGTACATGTTTTTCCATTTGGCCTATTCTGTTATTTTAAGGTGTTCTTCAGTGAACTTTTGTAACAACCCCCCCCCTTTTTTTTTTTTTACTACTATTAGGTCAATTTTGTTTTTTAAGGTGTTATTTTCTTTGGCATTTTTTTATACCTCTTTTTACCAAGCTGTTAATTGTCTTTTCATAATTTTCTTACACCACTTGTCATTTCTTCCCCCAATTTTTTGTCTATCACTAATCTCTTTCTTTAGTTTTTTCAGGAAGTCTTGTTGAGCTTGAGTCCAATTAGCATTTTTCTTTGAGTCTTTGTTTGTAGTTCCCCTCACTTTGATGTCATCTTCTAAGTTTATGTCTTGATCTTACCTGCCTTTTTATGATCAAATTCTTTATTGTTTGCTTATTTTTTCTGATTGATTTCTTGACTTTGAACTTTATGCTAAAGTTGGACTCTGCTCACCTGGGGATGGGGAGGCACAATCCTAAGCTTAAGGCATTTTTGCGCTGCTGTCTATAGAACTAGTTCTGGGGTCTGCGAGTTTTTGGTGCTTCCAAGTTGGTGTGATCCTGGGAGAGTTATGGTCACTGCTCTTATGATCTATACTCTGCTCTTTACCCAAAATGGACCCATGATCCCCTGTAGCCACAAGCATTGCTGCTCTCTGTGCTTTGGAAGTACAAAGAGGGTCCCTGCTTTCTTATTACTGACCCTCAGCAACCATTTTCATCCAGAAACTGTGATCCAGAACTGCTTATGGGCAATAAAATTGTTAATCAGTGCTGGCTGTACTTAGTACCAACAAATCCTCTATAATCTCTTCCTGACCAGTTGTCCAACTCCCATACCATCTCTTGGCTGAAAGCTCCAGAGTCTGCTGTTGGCCAAAGTTATTACCAATATGTGTTTGAGCTATGGACAGATTTCCACCCCACTGTCACAAACTTCTGCCACCCACTTAAGTTTTCTTTTACCAGAAAAATATCTCATTTTGAATTTTTGTTGGCTCTACCGCTCCAAAATTTGATCTGACACATTATTTTAAAGTTGTTTTGAAGGGGAAGATTGAGTTCAGCTAGGTCACCTCTAATTCACCATCTTGGTTATCTTAAATTTTTAAAAGTTATTGGTTTTGCCAGTGTTGTTGCTTTTGTATAAATTTATTTCTTGGTTCTACTCACTTCACTTTACCAGTTCTTACAAGTCTTTTGACTTGTAAATGATTCACTTCACTATTTCTTATGGCACAACTGTATTCATATATATATGTATTTATATATGTGAGTATGTATATGATATGTGTATGTGTGTATGTATATATACATATGCACACACAAAATATGTGTGCACGTGTATATATTATATACACATATGTATACATATACATACATGTATATGTATATACATACATATATACATTCACACCCCATAATGTGCTCAGTTATTCCTCAACTAATGGTGGTCCTCTTAGTTTCTACTTTTTTGACAGTACAAAAAGAGTTCACACACACAATATGCTTATTTATATGTATATACGTAAACAATATATGTGTACATGTGTGTATGCATGTATGTGTATATATAAATTATATATATATGTTCTTTCCTTCATATCTATATATATCTGGGTCAAAGGATATTCAAAGTTTAGTAATTTTTTGGACATAATACTGTTATTTAGCTATTTCATGTGAAATTAGAGGTCAATGGGGTAGCTAGGTGGTGCAGTGAATAGAGTACCGCCCCTGGAGTCAGGAGGACCTGAGTTCAAATCCGGCCTCAGACATACTAGTCATGTGACCTTGGGCAAGTCGCTTAACCCCAATTGCCCTCCAAAAAGCCAAAAAAAAAAAAAGAAAGAAATTAGGGGTCAAGTTGCATAGTTCATATGGTTCTGGGTACGAAGCAGGAAGATCTGTAATACCCTGCCCTCCATATTCAGGGTGGCCTTTTTATTGGCTAGTGTACTATGTGACTGTTATGCCTCTCCTCATGATTAGATGTGCTACTGATATATTTACTTTTGTGAGCTATATTACATAGAAAACATGACCAACAAGATGATAAAATATTTTTTTATAAACTTCTCCAACTGCAAACCTTCAAAAGAAATGAGTTATGTGCCAGATATAGAGAAATTCCAACTTATTCCAAGGTAGGAAGACAGAATCCTCATACGACTTAAGGACCTTTGGAAATAATACTAGAAATACATAGAGCTCTCATTTCATACCCTTACCCAGTGAGCAAAAGCAAGCTTGTAGACTTAGGACCTAGTTTTCATCTGTAGATATTTCTTGGCAACAGGAGCTCTGACTAAACCATCCCACCCCTCCCAACCTTGCAAGAGGCAGCCCAATCACAGTAGGGAAAGGAGAAGGGGGAACAGAAGACTCCAGAATGGCAGATGTGCTTAGAGAGAAAGGTTAAAAAGGATTGGGCATGAGGGAACATAGATCAGAAAAGCCAACTTGGTCCAGACTTCTCCCACTTGGAGATTAATCTGGAGCCAAACCTGACCTCAGCCAGGAACCTGACCTGAGGCACCTGAGGCCATCCAGTTTCTAGCCTGGGAGAACTATGCTATAGTATAAGAGGGGAGAGGTTGAAGAGAAGGGAAGACTAGCAAAGTCAATGAAATAAACACTGAAAGATTTTAAAAAATCTATTTTTAAAAGATTAAATAAACATACAACACATAAACAGATAACTCAACAGAGAGGATGACATAGATAAAAATAAGAATAAGTAAAACCTAAAAAGGAACAAAAACATTTTGAACAAATAATATATTAAGAAGGAAGATGAACTGATATTACCCCATGAAAGAACAACTTGTAGATTCCATACAGACTATGTGACAACAGAACAAATGCTATAATGGTTAAAAGAAAAGTAAATCTCATCAAATTTTTCAATAAGAAGGGGGAAAGAACTTTTGACAAAGACAGTAACCTGAAAATTTAGAGCTAAGCCCAGCACCAATAAGAAATGGACACTCTAGTAAAGATGAAAAAGAATGCCAACCTAAGCAAAAACCTGAGGGACACAGCAGTAAGCTCCTTCATCCAGTTTAGGACCAAATAACAAGACAGATAGAAGCCTGTAGATGCATTGGTAGGAGTCATTCTGGAAAGACTGAGTTATCACAACCTCTGCAAAATGGCACCTAAAGGCAGAGATACTGTCTTGTTAAAGCCACAGCAGGGAATCAAGTCATGTCTAATGACATCACTACATATAATGGTAGAGATAGGGCAGAAAGCTGGACAGTAGGGGTCCTCCAAAAGACCTGAAGCAGCATGATCTCTGATATTGTATGTCTTTATCAGGAGATAAAGGAGATAGAGATGACCTAGTACTCTTCAGGAGTCCTAAAGCCAGTATGACCTTTTTTGTTTGTTTTTGCTTTGCTTTTTGCTTTTTGGTGGGGGGAAGACAGGGCAATTGGGGTTAAGTGACGTGCCCAAGGTCACAAGCTAGTAAGTGTGTCAAGTGTCTGAGGCCAGATTTGAACTCAGGTCCTCCTGACTCCAAGGCTGGTGCTCTATTCACCATGCCACCTAGCTGCCCCACCAGTATGACTTTGATATTTAGTCAGAGCCTCTCAGGTCTGCAGGAGAAGATTAATCTAATTCCTAATCGGTGATTACACAAAATGAAAGAGATTGAGACAGTGACAGGGCCAAGGCTATTACCTCTGTTACATGACCAAGAGATCAAAATGGAAATAGAAATTGAGGCAACAAGTTGGGTCTGGTTTCATCTCTAGCCCAGAGGGCAGGGAAAGAAACTAGGAACTAGTTACCCCATCTAGAATTGTGACAGGGCAGTGACAACAGCATCCAGTTTGCAGAAAGGGCAAGACAATGGCCGAGTTACCCCATTCATGAGTAAGAGGGAAGAACCTGATTTTAGCAGAGAAATGAATAAACCAGAAAATTATGAGTACAATGAAGAAATATTGTGGGTATTAGAGAAATCCAAAAAATAAGAAGAGAAGGGAAAAAACAGAAAAACAAGAAAGCAACATAGCTGTCTGATGAGGTTTTAAGAATAGTTGAGGAAAGAACTGAAGCGAAAGTAAAAGGAGACAGGGAAAGATATACCCAACAAATGCAGAATTCCAGAGACCATATAAGAAGATTTTGTTAAATGAGTAATGCAAAGAAATATTAGAAACAATAGAATGGGAAAGACAAGAGATCTCTTCAAGAAAATTAGAGATAACAAAGAAATGTTTTATGTAAAAATGGGTATGATAAAAGACAAACATTCTAAGGTCCTAACAGAAGCCAAAGAGATTAAGAAGAGTTCAAGAACACACAAAAGAATTATACAAGGAAGTCCTTTGACATCTGATCTAGAGCCAGACATCATGGAGAATGAAATCAAGTGGATCTTAGGAAATATTGCTAACAATAAGGTTAGTACAGGTGATGGGATTCCCACATGAGTTATTTGAAATCCCAAAAGATGACCTATTCATTAAAGTGCTTCACTCAATATACTAGCAAATTTGGAAAACTCAACAGTGGTCTCTGTATTGGAAAAGATCAATTTATGTCCCATTCCTAAAGAAGGGCAATGACAAAAAGTGTTCAAATTACTGTATGATTGTGTTCATCTCACACACCAGCAAAGTTTTGCTTAATATTCTGCAAGTTAAGTTTCAGCAATATGTAAACCAAGAATTACTAGATGAGTAGGCTTGTTTTTGAAAAGGCAGAGGAACTAGAGACCAAATTGTCAACATTCACTGATTATGGAGAAAGCAAGAGAGTTCCAGAAAAAATATCTACTTTTGCTTCATTGACTACACTAAAGCCATTGATTGTGTGACCCACAACAAAATGTGGTAAGTTCTTGAAGAAATGGGAGTGCCAGATCATCTTACTTGTCTCTTGAGAAACCTGTATGAGGGTCTAGAAGCAACAATTAGAAACAAACATGGAACAACTAATCAAGACTCGAAAAGGAGTATAACAAGGCTGTATATTGTCACCTTATATAACTTAAATGCAGTGTACATCATGTAAAATATGAGACTGAATAAATCAAAAGCTGGGATTAAGGTTGCCAGGAGAAATATCAAGAATCTCAGATATACAGATTACATCACTCTGATGGCAGAAAATGAAAAGAAATTAAGAAGCCTTTTGATGAGGGTGAAAGAGGAAAGTATAAAAGCTGAAAAAGTTTAACATAAAAACAAAAACAAAAATAAATTAAAAAAACCAAACAAACCCAAAACCTAAGATCTTGGCAACTGTCAGATTCTTGACAATCTGACAGATTCCTGTCAGACAGAGGGAGAGTAAATAGAAGCAGCGTCAAATTTTATATTCTTAGGCTCAATATCACTGCAGATAGTGACTACAGTTATGAAATTAAAAGATGCTTGCTCCTTGGAAGGAAAACTATGACAAATCTGGACAGCACACGGAAAAGCAGAGAAAGGTGCATATTGTCAAAGCTATATAGTAATGTACAGCTATGAGAATTGGATTGTAAGGAAAGCTGAGCACCACAGCATTAACGCTTTCCAATTTTGGTGCTAGAGAAGACTTTTGAGAGTCTCTTGAATAGCAAGGAGATCAAATCAATTAATACTTAAAAAAATTAACTCAAGATATTCATTGGAAGGTCAAATACTGAAGGTAAAGCTTAAACATTTTGGCCACATAATGTGAAGACAGGAATTTATTGGAAAAGACTCTGATGCTGGGAAAGACTGAAGGCAAAAGGAAAAGGGGACAGAAGAGTATGAGATGGATAGATAATATCATGGAAACAATGAACATGAGTTTGGACAAACTAGTGGAGGATAGAAGGGTATGGCCACAAGGATTCCAAATGTAGATTTTATTTTAGATAAACTTTTTATTCATTTTAAAATTAAATAAAAAAACGAGAAAAGGAAAAAAAAGAACATTGTCAAGTATACAGAAGAATATAAGAGAGGATTCAATATAAAACAACACATTTCCATTTCAGGAAAACATATATAATAAATACTACACATTGTTTTCCAAGTTACCCAGCTTTTCTTTGTTTCCTTGTAAGTTTTCTTTTGTTTGCTTTGTGTACTTTTTGCTTTATTCTTCCCCTCCCTCACCCCCCTACCCTAAAGAAAACTGTAAATAAACATGGATATATACATACATACATTATATATATATCACACACATAAATATCTATAAACACAAACATATGTATACATATATACTCATACATGCATGTGTAAGACCATTCTATGCATATTTCCATTTCTGATCTCTTTTTCTGAAGGTGGATGGCATCGTCCTTCATAGGTCCAAGCCTTTCCATGTCTTTCAAAATCAACCAGATCATGATTTCCTACACCCTAGCAATATTTCAACACAATCACATGATATCTGAGAGATTGTCTATGAAAGTTTTTCACTATTTTTCTGCATTCCTTCTATCCTTGGCTATATTGGTTTTATTTATATAAGAAAATTTTAATTTAAAATAATAAAAATTATCCATTCTACACTTCAACAATACTCTCACCTTATAATAAAGTTTAAGGTCTGATACAGCTGAATCTCCGTCCTTTACATCTTTCCCTGATTTCTTTGATATTCCTGATCTTTTGTTCTTCCAAATGATTTTGTTATTATTTTTCTAATTCATCTATTTTTTTTAGTAATTTAATTGGGATGGCATTGAATAAATAGATTAGATAAAATTATCATTTATAAAACCATATTGGCTTTACCTACCCATGAACAATAAATTTTACTCCAATTAGTTAGATCTGACCTTATTTTTAATAAAAAGTGTTTTATGTGTGTATTCATATAGTTCCTGTGTTTGTTTAGGCATGTGTACGCTCAGGTATTTTATATTGTCTAGTTATTTTAAATGGTCTAAAACAATATTGAGTAACATTGCTGACACATAGTGTAATTTCCCTATTTTTCTCTTTTGATTAAGTCTATTCTAGCTTTAACTTTGTCTGAGATCAAGACCTCCTCTTTTTTTTTACATAATAAATTCTATTCCATCCCTTTGTTTTATCTTTGTGTGTATCTCTCATTTTTATTGTTTCCTGAAATCAACATATTGTTTAATTCAAATTTTTAATCTGCTATTCATTTCTGCCTTATGGGCAAATTCATTCCAAATGTAGATTTAAGAAATTAAAGATAAGAAGTGAAATTAAAGTCTTGAGAGAGAAAAAAATGAAAGGAGAATAAATAGCCTAGAAGAGAATAGAATGTATTCCAATATAAGGTCAAGATGAATATATGATTTAGACATAGAGGGTGATGCCATAAGCAAATGAGGAAAGGAAGGAACAATTTACCCATCAGATCTTTGGAGAAGGGAAGAATTTATGACCAAACAAGAGATACAGAACATTATAAAATGCAAAATGGATAATTTTGATTACATTAAATTAAAAAGTTTTTGCCCAAAGAAAACCAATGCAACCAAGATTAGAAGGAAAGCAGAAAGCTGAGAAACAATTTTTACAGCCAGTGTCTCTGATAAATGCATCATTTCTCAAATATATAGAGAACTGAGTCAAGTTTTATAAGAATGTTAGTCATTTCCCAACTAATAAATAGCCAAAGGATATGGACAAGCAGTTTTCAGAAGAAGAAATTAAAACTATCTATAATCATATGAAAAAATGCTCAAAATCATTATTGATTAGAAAAATACAAGTTAGGGGTGGCCAGGTGGCGCAGTGAGTAAGAGTGCTGGCCCCAGCATCAGGAGACCCAGGATCGGTTCCAGCCTCAGATACTTGGCACCCACACAAAATAACTGGCAGTGTAACCTTGAGCAAGTTACTTAACCCCAATTGCTTTAAAAAAAAGAAAAATACAAGTTTAAACAACTCTGAGGTACTACCTCACCTATCAGATTGGCTAATATGACAGAGAAGGAAAATGATAAATGTTAGAGAAGATGTGGGAAAATTGGAACATTAATGCATTGTTGGTAGAGGTATGAACTCATTCTGGAGAGCAATTTGGAACTATGCCAAAGGACTATAAAACTGTGCATAGCCTTTGATCCATCAATACCCCTACTAGGTGTGTATCCTAAAGAGATCATAAAAAAGGGAAAGGACCTACATGTACAAAAAATATTTAAAGCAGTTCTTTTTTTGTGACAAAGAATTGGAAATTGATGGGATGCCCACTCACTGGGAATGATTAAATAAGTTGTGGTGTATGAATGTAAAGGAATACTCTTGTGCTATAAAAAATGATGATTATTTGGATTTCAGAAAAATCTGGAAAGACTTGCACAGACTGATGCTGAGTGAAGTCAGCAGAACAAGGAGAACATTGTACACAGTAACAGCAACATTGTGTGATAATTAACTATGATGGACTTAGGTCTTCTCAGTAATACAATGATTTAAGACAATTAATTCCAGTACTCATGATAGGAAATGCTATCCACATACAGAAAAAGAACTATGGAGTCTGAACACAGAGTGAAACATACTATTTTCAGTTGTTTTTTTTTTTTTGCTTTTTCTTTCTCTTGCTTTTTTTCTTTTGTTCTGATTCTTCTTTCACAACATGACTAATGTAGAAATATATTCAACATGATTGTACATGGATAACCTCTATCATATTGCTTGCTGTGTTGAGGAGTGGGGGAGGGAGGGAGAAAAATTTGGAACTTAAAATCTTATAAAAATGAATGTTAGACACTATCTCTACATGTAATTGGGAAAAATAAAATACTATTAAATGAAAAAAAAACAATCAGAAAACATGATCTGAGTAGTGAACCCCTTGAAAAACAGAATGAAGCAAATAGAAGTTCATAATTTCATGAATTAAGAAGTATCAGAACAAAGTCAAAAGACTGGAAAATCAGAATATGTGAGGTATTTATTATCAAAAAACAACTGACTGGAAAAAAGATCAATGAGAGATAATTTAAGTTAGACTATCCTTTGAAATCAAAATCTGAATCAATCAGTATAGTGATGAGATTTCAGGGGATTATTACATTCTGTGGAGTTCAAACAAAGCAGAGCTGCCAATGAAAACTGGAAAGTTATCTCATGGATATATTAGTTATCTTAGAACCAGGAGACAACTGAAAATAGGAAGAATCCATTGCTCACTTCATGAAAACCAACCTATTCTGAAAAAACCTATGTATGTCATAACCCAAATCCAGCACTTCCAAGTCTCTCTCTCTCTCTCTCTCTCTCTCTCTCTCTCTCTCTCTCTCTCT
>NW_027187419.1:42294215-42372978 GCF_028583685.1 Petaurus breviceps papuanus | reverse complement strand
CTCTCTCTCTCTCTCTCTCTCTCTCTCTCTCTCTCTCTCTCTCTCTCATACACACAAACACACCACAAATATAACTAACTAGAAATTAAGTTCAAGTACTGAGGAACAATAATTAGAATGATACAAGACAATGCTATCCTTACATTAAATAAAATGAAATCTTGGAATATGATGTGTCAAAAAGCTTATGAATAAGAAAAGGAAAACTTGCAAAACTGAATAAAATTCTATAGGAAAAAAATAGAGGACATTCCCGAATAAAAGATCAGATTTGGACAGAATCTTTGAAACATAAACAGAAGAGATCAGAGAAACTTAGAGAGACAAATAATTTCCAGCAAGTGGAATGGAGAAATGATGACTAAGTCCTCACATTCTGTTAAGGATAGAAGAAACAAGTTTCCTTCCTGAATCTTGTTGTCCTTAAAAGTCAAGAAGAAGTAAAGAAAAAAATATGCCATTTTGGTATAGTTTTGACATTTTGTTAGTTTTAAGAAAGAAAAGGGAAGGGAAAAGAAATACATTATAGCAAAACATGAGGAATAAGAGGGAGAAAGTTAAACGTTTTTCATATTTGGGGTTCATTAGAATATAAACATATGGAAAAGGGGTGGAAGGAATGGTCATCTCATGAATCTCACTCTTATCTAATTTGGGCAATACAGTGTTGAACACATGTTCAGGCAAAAAAAAGAGTTTGATGTTATCGATATGTTGAATTCAAAGCAGAAATAAGCATGGATAAGATGCAAGAGTATGGTTTAAGAGGGAGGATAAAGTTGGGGAGGGAATTTAAAAAGAGTATGGGGGACTGTGGGAAAATAAGAAAAAAAAGCAATGGAAAAGAGAATCAGAGGCAGGTAGGTGGCATAGTGAATAGATCACCAGCCCTGGAGTCAGAAGGACCTGAGTTCAAATTTGGCTTCAGACACTTGACACTGGCTGTGTGACCCTAGGCAAGTCACTTAACCCTGATTGCCTTCTCTCTCCTCCCCCCCCCCTCAAAAAAAGAGAAGAGAAGAAAGAAGAGAGGAAAAGGTGAGGGGGACTATACAAGTGGGTGTGACTCCAGAAGGGGAAAGGAAAGGATGCCATTAGAGAATGCTCCTATGGAAAAGAGCATGTATGTTTCCATGTAAGTCTGTAGTAAGAGACAGAAATTTAATAATATGATTTGTGTAAAATTTGCACATTGAAATTATTTTTTTTAAAGAAGGGATTATACTTCTTTGGATAGCTTCCCAAGAGGGAAATATGAGTTCCTAAGGGCTCCCAGTACCCAGAGTGGTAGGATGATATATTAACTAGAGATAAGATACCATAGTTTTAGATTTGGAGACTGAGTATGCTAAGGAAAGGTGCTAGGACCCAGCTTCATGAATTTTGAGGCAGAGTAACTCCTATGATCCCACCACACAGTACTTTCTCCATCCAACATTGCTTCCTCATGAATCGATATTTTAAAGACTGAGATATAGCGCACACACACACACACACACACAGTTGGATAGGTTAAGGTCAACAAAAGAAATAACAGAAATTGACTGTAAAAGGCAGAGCTCAAACATGCTGCTTCAGAAGCTTTAATCCCTCAAGAGACTAAAGAAGAGACAAATGAGGGCATCGTCAGAAATCAGAATAAAATTTCATCTAATTTAACCTAAATTAATCTAAACTAATGAGAAAATAAATGTCAGAATAAACAGAAAGGAAAATAAACAATCTGAAAAACTAAGCAAAGAGACACTTCTTAAAAAACTACAGTAAACTGATTTTACCAAAGATAAGAGATTGGAGGAGAAGGATGATTTTCAACCATTCAAGTAACCTTTCAGGGAAAGAGAAGGAAGAAGAGAGAAAGAAAAATCAGGTTACTAGTTGGTAACTTCTCATGAAAATTTGAGCTGGCCCATGAAAATTTCAACTGTGTTTTACAAGATATCTTTCTGGGGTTTACTCCCTCCCTTGAACCTAAGGTAATGGTAGCTTAGTCTAAGGTCATTTTTAGGATAACCCTTAATACCTACATTGAGCCAGCTAATTTCCTTGACTCCCAACCCCAAGATAACAAACAATTGCCTCCTTGGATTATTGAATATGTACAATACTTAGGTGAATTTTGCAAAATTGTTCAGCATAGGGTTTCTCTTTGAAGTAACATCCCCCTGTGTATCAAAGTCTGTTGAGGGTGTTGCATGTGTGACAAAGCCAAATTGCTACAAAGATTACTTTTAAGTTCATAAAATGCTGCCCAGGAGATAAGCCACAGGTACTCTGGACAATCAACATTCTTTAAACCTTCAAGGCTAGAGCAGAGCTAAAATTTTACTGATAGGTGGCTCAATCAGTAAATATAGAGAAGAGAAACGTCTTTGCAAGTCATATTCTATACAAAATTCACTTTGCTGAAGATGTACTTCAATGTTTGTTGGGTGCCTTCTAGACTCTAGTAGCTATGTTAGGCATGGGGGATACAAAGACAAAAACTAAATTGTCCTTGCCCTCAAAAAAGTTACATTCTATCATGGGAGACAACATGGGCATAAACTTGTGTGTGTATGTGTGTAAGGGTTATGGGATTTAAAGATCTTCCATGCCCCGTTGGACCTTGCTGACGTAGCAGGAAGGGGTGGAGCAAGAGGAAGCGGAAGCCAAACTAGAGTTCCTGCGGTGGCTGGAGGTGGTGGTGACGGCAGCAGCAGCAGCAGAGGCAGCGGCAGCGCGAAGCCCTTTTTGAGTTAGCCATAATTTCTCCTAAGGACTCCTGCTGAGGACTGCCAGGGGCCGGAGCTGCTGGGAGTGCGCTTCCTGGACGCTGGGTGGTTGCTGTGAGTGGGGAGAGGAGGACCTTTGCCTGAGGTAGCCTGTTCTGTTTCAAAGGCTTGAAAATGTGGGTGCTTTCTACTTTATCTACCTGTGCCAATGTCATAACTACTCTGATGGCTTTCACTTTCTGGTTTTGGGACTCAGTCTTTTGGTACCTTAATAAATTTTCTAGTTTATTCCCCCATATGGCAAGCATGACATATTTTGTGATGGATAATTATATCAGCATATCTGTAATCTCCATAGGCATTGTGAATATGGCATTGCTGATACAATGTGAAAGAGAGAGACAGACAGACAGACCAACAGAGAGACAGAGAAAGACAGGGAGAGACAGAGTAAGACAGAGATAGAGAGACAGAGGGAGAGAGAGACAGAGAGAGAATGTTTAGGTGTATATAATATACAAAATAAATGCAAATTCATTTGGAGGGCTCTCATAGCCAGGGTCATCAGGACAGGCTTCATGAACAATTTTCAATGAATAGGAGGTTCTTAGAGGTAGTGAGGTGGGAGTGAATTCCAGGTCTGGGGGACAGACTTTGAAAAGGCATTGAGATGAGAGATGGATTGTCATGTTTGAGGAACAGCAGAAGGTCATTATAGGTGGATTGTAAAATGCTAGAAGGGAAATAATGTATAATAAGGTAGGGAAAAGGAGCTTATCATTATCATTACCATCATAAATGTATGCATATCCTGTCTCCTCAGTGATGTGCAATCTCACTTGAGAGTTTTGTGTCTGTAGCGTTGGACATAAGCATACAGGTAGAAATTTTCTTTTCTATGTACTTTTAGGGACTCTTTGCTAGGGTCCCCTGCCCTACAAATTGTCTCCTTCAACTAAGTAGAATTCCTTTTACTGGGAATGAAGTCTTCCATTCTATTTCTGGAAAGAAGGTTCACAATGTCAATACCCTATGGGAGAAGGAACTGAATTTTCATTTAGAAAAAGAGCAAATGACCATGTTAGACCTTAAGAGTTTTTGACAAAAGGGATTAGAGAAAGTGCCTGAGGGTCATCAGGATCTAGCAATGTTAGAAAATAGGGAACAGTGAACTTCAAAGAGAAGAAAGGGGCAAAGGAAGAGGTCTGGGGTCATAGAAAGCAAACTTTGCTTACTTCATTATTTTCTTTTATACTAGCCTTCTGTTCTATTTTCCACAAAGGACTAGAGTAGTACCTGGGGTAGCTGTTCAATATACTTTTCCTGAATTTAATTGTAAATATCAGTCTTAAGGTCTATTTTCCAGCTTTCCATGGCTTTCTTGTTTTCTATTTGTACAGATACCACATGAATAGGACAACCATCTATCAAATGTCTGCAGTGTATAGGGCACAGGGCTAGGCACTGAGGGACAAACAACATTTAGGTAAAACCAAATTCCTACCTTCATAGAGCTGATCATTATCTAGAAGATAAGATGGAATTATCAATAGTTGTTCATGCTTCTTACAGTGGAAACATAATCTTTTCCTTTTTCCATTTTATGCCTCCCTTAAAGCCTCCTGAATTGTAAAAGCCATTTTAGTTAATACATATTGAGTATGAGACCCAATCACACTCAAACTGTTGTTTAATCATACCTTCTCCATCTTGTACTCATACAGCTGATTCCTTAAATTTAATCATAAGACCTTATATCTATTTCTGTTAAATTTTAGTCTTATTAGATTTGAACCATCTTTCCAGTCCATTGAGATAATTTTTTAAAAGAATTCTGATTTTTGTCATGTGACATGTTAGCTATCTTTTTGTAATGTAATACCAAGCAAAGGCAACTTCCCAGGTTCAAAATACCAGCATAGGTGCTCTCTATTTTATTCAGTGACCAACCAAGAACAGAGAAGATTAAAACATGACATCATTCCAAATACAGCATTTACTAAGTGTGATTAAATAATCTCCAAGTACTACCCCACCCCAGGACCTTCCAATCATTCAATCAATTACAAAGTCTCTGTTCCAAATACTTCTCCACCCCTAGGCTATACCTTAATTAAGTCCACCACAAAACCCCTCTTCTCAAATGGAGATTAGTTTCCAAACATAAGTAAAATACATTCATTTGCTCAACCATAGAACACAAAAAGGTCAAAAGTTCCCCACCCCTGGATCACAATTGAATCTACCCCAGAGTTACATCAAGTTTAAACACAGCACTTAATACCCAAATGGAGGTCTTTTCTTCATCTTGACACGAGGCAAGTTCTCAGCAATCTTAGTTCCTGGAGAGACAAGGCTTAGCAAGGCCATAAGATACATTGCCAGTCCCTTCATGAATTTATCCTCTGTCTGTAGAACAGCCCTAGAACCCCTGAACACATTAGCAAAGCCCTCTCCCAGGATTTCTGTAAACATACAACAAGAAAATCCTTCTTCAGGGCTTCTGAACCAACAGAAAGGCTCCCAGACCCCTGCAACAACAGTACTGTCCCTCACCAGTGGACAGTATTCATTCTGTCTGCAGGACAGTCTCCAGACCCCTGCAACAACAGTACTGTCCCTCACCAGTGGACAGTATTCACTCTCTGTCTGCAGGACAGTCTCAGGCCTTCTTAACCAAATGCCAGGTTCCAGGACTTCTTCAACAGGACAGTCTTTCACCAGTGGACAAATCTGGCAAAATAACATCAAAACAGACAGACAAAGTACCAGCAAAACAGCCATGTCTCCTCAGTCCTTGGCAGCTCAGGGGGCAGGTCTCAAAAGTCCAGGGCAATTCAAAGCGGCCACCAGCAATCCTCTTAGTCTCTCTCTCTCTCCACGAGGTGCTGCTTCCAAAAAAAAGATCTTCCGCCTCTCTCCAGTGTCTCTCCAAATCTACGTCACCAGCTCCTCCCACTTCAGGACTTTCTTTTCACATCAACAAGCCCATCCCACAGGTGGGATTAACAAACTCTGGGTTTTAATACAATCAATTTGAAAACCAAGCCAATACAGGGGAATCTTTAATTGCCATTACTATCACACTTTTTTACAAGGATATCATGAGAAACTTTGTCAAGTGCCTTGCTGAAATACATGTATATGTGGCCTTCTGCTAA
The DNA here is from genome assembly GCF_028583685.1 of Petaurus breviceps papuanus. Taxonomy (NCBI): domain Eukaryota; kingdom Metazoa; phylum Chordata; class Mammalia; order Diprotodontia; family Petauridae; genus Petaurus; species Petaurus breviceps. Next base: position 42,367,103 of record NW_027187419.1, on the reverse strand, counting down.
TTTACAGCATGTTAACCATGTCAAGAAAACCAGCGAGTTTTGGTTGGCATGAATTGTCCTTGATGAAGCCATCTTAGCTCCTAAAGAATCACCATTTTCTTATCTAAATGCTAGTAAACTATGTTGGGAGTTTTATGAATAAGATCTACAGGATTTTTTTTTCCAGAATACAATCAAACTCACTGGCTTCTAGTTTTCATAGTTTACCCTCTGGTCTTCTGAAAATTATGACATTCTCCCCTTTCCAATCTAATCACACCTTTCATTTTCCATGATTTTTCAAAGATTACCAACAACAGCTGGCTTAACTACCCCATCTCTTAGTTATTTCAGAATGTTGGCAGGTAGTTCAACTGGGTATGATGTCTGGAACTCTCTTAGGATGCTCATTCCTCTGTTACTGTCTTCTTGCTTAGCTTGGGTTTCAATTTCCTGCTCTTCATTCTGGATCTATCCTTTCCACTCCAAAGGTTATCTTTCCCTTGACAGAGAAAATAAATGCAAAATAAGAAGACTGGAGTGGGTTTTGAATGTTACAGATCTCCTCGGCCACATTTGTGAAGAGAATAGAGAGTTGATTGCACTGTTTTGTACTTTAAGTAGGGCTGTTCTCTCTAAACGTTTTAATGATGGGTACAATTTGTATTACTGTTAGGGTTATTAATTCTGAATCACTAACTAGGGGGAAGGTGGCAGTGGGTAGGGACAATCTTTATGCTCATATATTACTGAGAAAAGCACAAAGGATTGTACAAAACGTACAAAGGATTGAGAAGGAGGGGTCAGGCTTGTGGCTTTTCTACTGAGCAATGTCCAAGTGAGAAGGTAGAGAGCTGAAGTGTGAGTCCCACTGCTGTTCTTAAAACCTCTGTACTTAGGCAACAAAGGGAAGACAGAGATGGTAGCAGTTAAGCTTAAAGGGGAACTGGCTTCTTCTGTAATCCTCACTGATGACAAAGCATCCCCACCACAGGGTTAGCCAATCTTGCATAATTTCCTATAATAGTAATAACAATTTCCTATAATAATAAGATGAGAAGAATGAGGCAATTGTTATTCATTAAAATTATAATTATTCATCTCATTCTTATCTTTTTCAATGGAGTTCAGCTAATAAAGCCAGTGGGACAAGGTTCTATCCTACAGATATTCTTTTCTATTCAATGTTCTGTGAGCTATTGCACAAGTGGATAAAAGAACTGCTTCTTTTGGTAATTGAATAAAAGTTTTGGGATACAAGCTCCTCTTCTTTAGGCTCACTGAAAACATCTTTGGGATAAACTCCAGTAGCAGACCAGATGATAGGGATGATGTATGCCTCATCCTGTTTCCACATGGTTTTGATTTTTTTTGCTAGGTCTCTATATTTTGGAAGTTTTTAAAAAGTGTATGTAGTTTGGGGATTATGTTACTATTTGGTATGTTGGCAGCTATTAAAATATTCTTAAATTTTTATGGAATAATATGCTTATGTGATGGTGGGTAATAGTTTGGTCTGTGATAATGGTCTGATCCTAGTAAAATCTATTTGTTGGATTATTCCCTTTTTTTTGGCTTTTTGGAGGGGGGAAGGTGGGGCAATTGGGGGTTAAGTGACTTGCCCAAGGTCACACAGCTAGTAAGTGTTAAGTATCTGAGGCTGGATTTGAACTCAGGTCCTCCTGACTCCAGGGCCTGTGCTCTATTCACTGCACCACCTAGCCTTGCCTATTTGTTGAATTCTTCAAGATCTTTTGAGTTCTGCATCTGTAATAAAGAAATTTTTCCTGTACTAAGTTATTAAAGAAAGCAAGCTTCTAATGGATAATTCTGACCACCAGGACATGTCTTGGTATGTGTAGGGGCAGTCCTAAATTTTTGTAAACTGCAGTGATGTCCTAGTTCCTATTGTTTCCTTGTATAATCTATATTAATCAATAAATCTGGGCTCCTTAAGGATTACCTTTCCATGATTTCTTATGGGTGGAGACTTGATCTGAATTGTCAGCATAAACCTTCTATGTCTGTAAACATCTTTGCATGATGCAGTCATTTTTGACACGTTTTTCCTGACATGTTGATTCTGTTTATGTGGATAGAGGATCTTTCAGTTCCAGTTTTGCCTCTTAGTCATTTTATAGGCTCCATTCAGAGGTAACAACTTCCAGTTACATCGGACAATTGCAGTTGTATGAACTTTTTGTCAGAAATTGTCATTATTGTTATAATCTCTTCATTCTTTCATCAGACTTATCATTGTTACTATTATTTCATTCTCCTATTTTTCCAATGAAGTTCAAAGAGAAATGATCCTGGAACAAGTTACTATTTTTCTCTTCTTTTATTTCTAATGTTGTGCAGATTATTGTGTAAGTGGATAAAATGACTGCATTTTCTTGAATGTGATTATGCATTTTAAAATGTTATTGGAATTAAAAGTATTAAAATGTAAGCTGATTTACGGTAGGCTCACTGAAAGCATCCTCAAGATAACTCCAATAATAAGATAAGACAACAGGGATGCCATTCACTTTATCCTGTGTTCACATAATTTTTATCTCCTTGGTTAGGTTTATTATGCATGTACCTATTATTTCTTTATAATTATTATTTCATTTTCATCTTTTTTTTTCTATGAAGTTTAAGTAGAAATGGTCTACAGACAACTCACTATATTGCTATTATTTTATGTTCAATGTTTGAGGGACTGTTTAACAGGTTAATAAAATAGCTTCTATTTGTGATTGAATAAAAGAATTAGAATGTAAATTCATCCTCTATAGGCTCACCTTGGTGTGTCTCTAATAGCCAACAGATATCAAGGAGGATGTATTCCTAGCCTATTTTCCACACTGTTTTAATATCTCCTCAGTCAAGTCTCTGCACTTTTAAATCATTTTGCTCCAGGTAACTGGTCGATTATACTTCTTTAGATGATGGCATATAATAACAAACATTATTATTAAGTTTTTATTAATCAATATGTGTCCAGATGATTGTTCAGTCTAGGATAATGGCCCAGTTTCAGTACAAAACATTGATTGAAATCTACAGAATATTTTGAGGTCTGCATCTATAGTATGGGGATTTGTTGTCATCTTTTAGTCTAGGAAAGAGAGCTTCTGATACATAATTTGGCCACCAAATAACAAAACAATAACAACAATTTTAGTGAGCATGACTTTATGTGCGAATAACAAGGGTAAAGAGCCTAGAAGACCTGAGTTCAAACTCTGTCTCTGACACATGTTAGTTGTGGGACCATAGGCAACTTTCAGGGCACTCTCTAAGACTGTGCATCATAGATGAACTGCCAATCTGTATCAGTGAAGAGTGATCCCTTCAAAAAATAAAACCAAAGACCTGGACAAAATTATCTATCTATCTATCTATCTATCTATCTATCTATCTATCTATCTATCTATCTATCTATATCTATCGGTTGAGCAGTTGGTCTGTCTGTCTATCTATCTATCTATCAATCTATATAGGGATGGGGAAGATGCTAGTAGCTTACAGGAAACTAGGGAATGTAAGAGGTGGAGGTGAGAAGGAAGTGCATTCTAGGTTAATGGGGGATGTGAATCTACAGAAAGCCACAGAAATTGAAGGCAGAATGATGCATGTGAGAAGCAGGAAGAAGGCCAGTTTGGCTGGACCAAAGACTGAATGAGAGGAATGTTGTCCAATAAGGTTTAATAAGTATGTCTAAGTTAGGTTGTAAAGGTTTTTAAATGATGTTTGTGTGGGATTATTTGATGGTACCAAAAGTCTGGGGCTTGAACCTCCCATTTACGTCACTCAGGACCTTCTCAAGACACTCTACTTTTTTATTGGGCTCGTAGCTATGACAGGAAGTTCTCAGGAGCTTATGACCTTGTCAAAAACCAGAGAGGCCCCTGAATGGAGGGGTTTTGATCAACTAAAGACCACAGTGATAATTGGCATTTATATGGTAATTGAAAGCACTTTAATATACATTATTCAGTTTGAGTCTCACAATAACTCTGTGATAAGTAGTGTAATTATTGTTTTCTCCCTCTCTTTATAACTATATAAAATATACATAAATATATAATATCTCTGTATTATAGTATTATGATCTCTTGATAACATCTATATATGTCTATATCTGATATCTATATATTATTGCCTATTATTGTTATTCAGTTGTTTTCAATCTCTCTGTGACCCCATTTTGGCTGTTTTTTTTTCTTTTTTTTTGGTAATGATACTGGAGTGGTTTGCCATTTCATTTTCCAGATCATTTTATGAATGAGGAAACTGAGGCAAACAGGGTTAAGTAAGTTGCCCAGGGTCACATAGCTAGTTTCTGAGACCAGATTTGATTTCATGAAGAAGGGTCTTCCTGATACCAAACCCAGTGCTCTACCCACTGGACCACCTAGATGTACCTATTATTGTATGTGTGTGTATATACATATGTTGATATATAAATAGATCGATAAGCACTATAGTTATTATTGTATCCATTATATAGCTGAGCAAACTGAGGCTTAGGGAGTTTCTAGTGTCAGAGGCAGATTTGAACTTAGGTCTTTTTGAGTTTAAATCTGACACTTTATATACCATATCATGCTGCTTTTTAAGGAGTGAAGCCCTGGTATCCTGGATATGGTAATCACATGTCACAGATTTTCTAGAATAGTTCAAGTTTCAAGAAAATAAAGGATAGGTTAAGTGAGACTTTGCAAAAGGAACATTCTTTGTTAGACAAAAGCTATTTTTCCTGATTTGGGTGGTTGCTACCCCCCTGGTAGATGGGAAAAATAGAGAGAAGGGAGACAAGCAGTTAAAGAGGAGAAGGACAAAGCATTCAGTTTACAAAACAGAGACATGGCAGAAAATCAGCCCACTTCACATATTTTCCTGTGGGCTGGTCCAGTTATTGGTGCCCTGAAAAAAGTGGATGGGTTCCTAAGTGGAGAATATAGAACTAGGTTGGAGATGGAAGGCATGTGGCAGGGGAGAGTGAGTGGGAGAAGGGATAGATGTTATGAACATCTTGACCCAGACTCATCTTGGAGGAGGACGAGCCCCGCCTACCTGTGGGTTTCCATCATAGGGTCTCCATTTCCACCACAGTGGCCCAGCTGCCTTGTTTCTGTGTACCCACCAAATTCAGTCCAGGCCTGTGGTCAAAGAATGGCAGACTTCATGGAATTCACCATCCCTCACTGTTCCCCTCAACTCTCTGTTCTGCCTCAGGTTGCTAGCCTTAGGATAAGGATCAACCAGTTTTGTTTTGCCATAACAGTTGTGACCATAGTAACAGCATGTGATATCACTGGAAAAGTGCTTTCTAGACTACAGAGAGAGGTGGAGAAAGTGGTGGAGAGAGAGATAGAAAGAACACATTTGCTCCCTGAATCTCCATGTTTCATATATATGTCTTTCTTTCTGGTTCCTGTATCATCAGAGCTTGTAGTTGGGCTTAGTAAATCCAGATATTTTAAAAATATCTCAAATTTTTTGGTCTCAGACACAACCCCCTCTTTATTTTCTTGTTTGTTTTTCAGCTATTTTGACATATATTTGGAACAACATACCAAAATCTTTTCTCAGTCATAGACTGAGTGTGGACCTAGAGCTAATCTTGGGATGGTGGAGGTTAGTGGAAGAGACCTTCCACAGGGTCAAGTCCCCTTTCTCTTGCCCACTGCTCCTTGGCTGCTGCCAGGGTAAGCTTGATTTGCTATCTATGGCACCTTGTGAGAAGTCCTTGCCATCTTTTCTTAGAAACAGGAAACTGTCTTTGGTCAAGTGCAAATGAATCACAGCACCAGAAACCCAAGTCTAGTTCCAAGCACATAGCCCCAGAGGCAGTGGGTTTAAGTCCTGGCAATTCTGATCTGTCTCAGCTTATCTTCCAACAGAGAGGATGAATCTCAGTTGTGACTCCAGCCTTACTAATTGCTCTCCTTCTAGGAGGTGAGTGCAAGTTATAAAATCACTGAAAGACTTTCAGCAACTTCTCCATCACTTGCAAAGTGACTCAAGTTGAAATGATTCACTTGGCACTTTCATCAACATTGTAACCTTTTCATCAGACAGACAATAATTAGGCGCCTGATTGTAAAAATGCCTCTGGCATCTTGCTTAGACAGTTATTTTGACTTGGAGAGAATGGGACATGATGATGAGCTGTTCTCTCTGTTGCCACACTGGCAGCTGTCTGAGCCATGGTAGTGGAGGGAGAATAGTCTCTGGCGCAGTCAACATTTTGGATTTCCTGTTCTCTGTGGCTGACGTGTATATTGTAGGTACCTTGGTTGCTTATCTTTGGTGATAATTGTTACATTTACAGCCATCCTAAAGTGAGGAAAAACTTTTTTGGTTTTGGGTGGCTTATTGGTTTGGACTAAAATCATTATAAACAGTCACACACTTGAATTGCAATGAATGTATAATATACAAACAAGCCCTTAAGGACGCCATTTTCAGGTTATGATGGCTGCAGCTATTTGGTTGACCCTCTTCCCCCTCAACCTTTTCCCCCACCAGTTAGAGGGGCAAAGAGAGGTAGAATGGCTGGATGGGTATAGATGAGCTGGGGTTTTTCCTAGGAAGTGTTCTTTGGAAGCAAGGTGGAAGACAGGTGCTATGAAATGGATTCTGGTAGTCACCAAGCCAAATCTTTTGGCTTGTCAGATTATATTTCTTCCCATTTTTCTGGACACATTCCCATATCATAAAGTATTTACTCCTCTTGCTTTCCTGGCTGGCCATCACAGGTAGCGCCCAGTTCCTCATGACTCTGTAGGAGAAACGTGGAGGATAACATGGTTCACACTACTGTTCTTTGCATCTTAACCACATGACTTCTCTCCAGGAGGAGATCTCTTTCAAGATGAGAAGCCCCTGGAAACTTTGGAAGTTCTGGACAAAATGTATATGCACACTCTACTGTCCCAACAAGTCTGCATGGCCATGTCTTTGGGACAAGTGCAATAAATACTCCTATTTTATAGATGGGGAAACTGAGGGCTAGAGAAATGAAATTACTTGCTCAAGGTCAGACAACTAGGCACTGTCATCTTTCTGACAGCAATCAAAGTGATTTTCCTGAAAGGTCAATCTGCCCATATTACTCTGTAACTCAATAAACTCCAGGGGTTCCCTTATACTCATTACCTGTTACATCAAATATAAACTCCCCTTTTCATCATTTTAAGCCCTTTAGAATCTAGCTCCAACCCACCTCTCTAATCTTATTACCCTTACTCCTCTATACACATACTACAGTACTGTCAAATTGGCCTTCTCGTTGTTCCCCATGCACAGAACACTCTCTTCATCTCCATGATTTTGCACTGGCTATCTTCCATACAAAGAATGCACTCCATCTTAAAAATCTTTGTTTTCCTTCAAGGTTTAGGTTATTTCTTCCCCAATTATTATGTCTCTTATTGCATATACGGTTGTGTTTTTATATATATATATATATATAAATGTATATATATATATATATATAAATACACATATGTATATATTTATACATATACAATATATGTAATGTGTATGCATATATAATAGACATATACATACATTTTGTCACCTCCTGGCTAGAGTACAAGCTTCTCCAGGGCAAGAAGAACTTCACTTTTATTCTTATTTTTCGGTCCCTAACATAGTGCCTGGTATGTGGTTGGCATTTAACAAATGCTTCCTTACTTGACAGTGTTATTATAAATATCAGAGCTTGTATCTGGAGTCATGCCTCTCCAGTACTTCCCACGACACCATGCTGCCTTGCAGATGATGCCCTTTGAAGTTACAGCAGATTTTGCTTCATCAAGATTGCCACAAACCATTTCTGGAATGGAGACTCATGCTGGAGATAAAGAGGGTGGCATTCTTGCATGGAGCCAATGAAGTAGACTTCTCCATGGGGGAGGCAAGATTTCAGTAGACTTGGAATTCTGAGTAAACAAAATTTAATATCCTAAAAATGGCTTTTTAATATCATGTTTCCTTTTTAAATGTTGTTATTACTTTTATGTAGCTGCCTAACCTCTCCCCCTTTGCTAAAAATTGAGGATTGTTTGTGTTTCCTATATGAAGGAAGTAAAGGGTCAGAGGGGTGAAATGATTTGTTAATGAACTATATGCTCCATGGGGTTAATTCCCCAACCCAGTGCCTTCTCCACTCACTAGGCTGACAGGGCACTACTACAAACATTACCTGTTGTATCAGTGAAGGAACGTATAAATCAGCAGTATATGTCAACTGCCAGTGTGGCTCTGGGTCTCCTCTCTTCTCCTTCCTTCACCTTCCCTCTCCTTTCATCCCTCTCCTTTCTTCTTCTCTCATCTCCTTCTCTCCCTTCAAAGGTGAGATAGAGACCAGAATTGCAGATTGTGTTGGGTCACCCCCTTCCTTTGTTGGTCTTGACCACAATACTCATCAGCGAAAACAGACATGATACCTAGGTTCTTCAGCTCTGAAGTTCCCTCTTCTCTATCTCCCATCCACCCCACCCTCCACTCACACAGAGGGGCATTCAGGATCCTTTGAAGCAATATTTCTAGAGGACAGTGCTGCTTCCTCTACACTTGGACTTTCCACTGAGCCTGCCAACTTAGGGAGTGGTTTCTGTGGCATGGTCCTACCACTGATCATTTTCCATTAAGGTCACCAGGCAACCACCAGAAAGAGACAGCTCCTGACGTAGGCTCTATTTCAATCAGCATCCAGCTCGGTATCTCATCTCTACCCTTTCATAGGAATCAGGCCCATAGGCAGGGAAGATTTCATTTGCTGAGGACACTTTTCCTTAGGAGTGACAAATATTGGTTACACTTACATTACTCCCTGTGATCCTTACCACCTCCAAAACATGGGGCTAGTAAATATTGTGTTTCCCTGGAAGACTTAGAAGTAATAGTAATAATTTTGGGGGAATATTTATGTTTATCAAGTGCTTTCTCAACAATAATCTTGCGACAGTCAAGATGGCAAAGAAAAGGCAGGGATTCACTTGACCTCCCCCAAATGTCCTCCAAACAACTTTAAATAAAACATCAGATTGAATTCTGAAGCTGCAGAGCACACAAAATGATGGAGTGAAACAATTTTCCAGTCCAAGTCAACTTAGAAGATGGGCAAGAAAGATCTGTTTCATGGGGGTGAGAAGTGCAGGCAGGCAGGCCTGAGAAAACCAACAGCAGGTTTTAGGGGTGACTAAATCTGCTGTGGAAGCTTCTAGAGCTCTCAGGCCACAGATAACTGATCATAAGGAGATTCCAGGGGTCCTTTTGCTGGCACTGGGTGTAGAACTCCATTGCATTGCCCATATACAGATGTGGGTTGCAGTCCTGGGTCTCAGTCCCAGAGTGAAAAGGAGTACTGCCACATCAGAGTTTGCAGTTGTAGGGGAGCAGGGACCCTAGTCACAGTTCTAGGGTGAAAGAGAGTACTTGTGGTCATTCATAGATCAGAACACAGGCCAGGAGAGTAGTAAATACTCCTCTTCTTAGATCATACTACCTTGGAAGAACTGAAAACTTGCAGACTGTCTCAGAATTAGTTCTGAAAATAGCTGCACAAAAAACCTGAAGCATGAGGCAATGCCCTCTTTACACTGGGAATAGAGCCCGCCTTTGACATAAATTTAAAAGTAAAGAAATAGACTGGGAAATTGAGCAAACAACAAAAAAAGAACCCAATCATAGAAAGTTATATGGTGATAGGGAATATCAAAAAACAAACTTAATAGACAATAACAAAATCAAAACAGCTATATACAAAGTCTCAAAGAAAAATCTGAATGATCTCAGACCCCCCAAAAAGAATTTCTGGAAGAACTTAAAAAGTACCAGAGATGCAATATAGTCCAGGATGGGAAGCGGTAGATGTGGAATGAGAGACTTGGATTCTAATTCTGGTTCAGTTACTTGCCATCTCTGTGCCCTTGGACACATCAATAGGGCCATAGATCTAGAGTTGGAAGGGGCCTCAGAGGCTATGTAGCTGAACTGCTGCTTTTTACTGATGATGAAATCAAGGTCTGTGGATGGTAGACACTTGCTCAAAGCCAAACAGATTTTACAGGGTCAGAGGCAAGCATTGAACCCAAGTCCTTTGACTCCAGAGCCATTGTTCCTTTCATTATACTATGATCTCTGTGAATTCAGTTTAAATAAATATCATTCCCTCCCATACCCATACCCAGTCATGAGTTGCAATCATGGGCAATGAAATTATGGTTTGCATAATGATTTCGGGTTGCCCAGAATCCCTTCCTGAGGCACTCTATTGAAGCCAACTTTTTCTAGACAGTACAGATTATTACAATCCAGGAAGTATGGAATTTAATGCTGTGAGAGTAAGAAGGCAGCAGGTGATGTCCTAGTAACAATAACAATTGCTTTACTACAGTGAGGCTTCCTACAGGTAGCAGATAAAAGCAAGGAAAGTCTAATATTCCAGGTTAGTGTGCATCAAATAGGATAATATTTGTAAAATCCAGTGCCTGTCACGTGATAGGAGCTTAATAAATGCTTGTTCCCCTCTCCTAAACTGGCTCTTAGACTGTAGATATAGAGATGATTGCATCAGAAGGGAGGAGTAGGAAAATCAGTGATTTCACTGTGACAGAACAATGTGATAGGAGTGGGGGGAGGAGGGGGAGAGTTTGGTTATTTGGGTAGTTTGCTTTGTGTGTCTGTTTTTGTATGCTTGTCTGTGTCCCGGAAATGTCTTATGCAATAGGCTGTGCCAGAGGTCTTAGAATAAAGTATACCAGAATGCTGAGTGCTAAATGACTCTGGATCTTAAGGCCAGCAACAGCTGTCTACTTGACAACATTTGAGCCTGTCATTATAATTTTTTTGAGCTTACATTTTTATTTACTCATCAAGCATTTTTTTTATCCCTCATCTTCCTCCACTCTGAAAAAAAAAGAGAGATAGAATGAAAGAAAAATAAATATAGAGCAAGTATAGCATATAAACATAGGTAAGCAAAAGAAATTCTCATGTTGGTTATGTCAAAAAATAGAAGCCCATCATCTCTCTTCCATGAGGTAGGCAGCATTTTTCTTCATCAATCCTCGGGAGTTCTTGTCAATCATTTCCTTGATCTGAGTTCTTAAGTCATTCACAATTGCTCAATTTTACAATATTGATGTTATTTTAGAAATTGTTTGCCTTGTTTTACTCACACCACTCTGTATCTTTTTATACAAGCCTTTTGTCTTGTCATGGGCCTTTAATGATCAGTATGTGAGGAAGACTCACACTATTTTAGATTTTTTTCCAAACCATTCTTTGGTTCTTTTTCCTCTTCTCCCCAGTGCAAACTTGCCTGTTCTACATCCCATTCCTAGAGAGGCTTTATTCTCAGTTGGGTGTCATACTGAAAAGTGAGCTGATAAATTAATTCACACCAGGAACATAATGACAGATAATGGGCTATTGGCTCTAGGGGCATTTGCATTTTACCATGAAATAATGCCTTCTTCCAAAGAATGGAGCCTTTATGGAATAATTTCAGGTAAGAGCATAGTACCAGGAGAGAGATACTTGGAAAAAAAGACTTCCCAGTATCACTCAAATTTTATACAATAATAATAACAACAATAATAATAATATAATTCCAACATATGCAATAGTTTAAGATTTTCTCATAGCCATGTGTGATAAGTAGTTCGTTATTATTTTCAGTTTATAGAGAAATAAATTGAGGCTCACGGAACTAGAGTGTATCAGTGTCCATATACAGACATGGGTCTTTTGACACTAAGTTCACTCCATGCAACCAAGGGATCTTCTTCCTCTACTTCCCCAGGAGACCCTGTTAAATGACTTCAACGTGTCCTCTTTTAGAAGGTCTGCTTTCATCCTTTGGTTTCTTTTTACTTTCATTCATTACTGCATAGAAGACATGTCTGTGAAAATGAAATGGAGGGACTTTACAGGCAGCATGGCAAAGCACAGTCTTGTGACTAGATATCAGGTGATGGAGTTTCTAATCCTGCCTTAGATACTTGCTAGCTATGTGACCCTGAGTAAATTACTCAACTTCTGTCTTCCTCAATTTCCTCAACTGTAAAATGGGGATAATAATAGGACATACCTCCTGGGGCTGTTATGAGGGTCAAATGAGATATTATATGTAAACCATTTAGTGTAGTGCCTGGTACATAGGCACTTAAATCCTCATTCCTTTCCCCCTTTCCACCCATTAAGAGTGACAAAGTCAGACATGGAACCCAGGTCACTTTCTAAAATACCACACTTAGGTTGTAAAATAGAGCAAATTTGGGATGATTACAAATATTATACATATATAAAATCACATATATTTTCACATACATATATATATTATATATGTGTGTGCATATTATATACATATACATATATATATATATACATATATAACCACATATATTTTCTCCCTCTTCCTTCCCCCCCTTTACCCCTAGGGCTCAATGAGATTTATTGAAGGGTTCTTTTTATAAGTGAGATGTGCTATGTTAAAAAAATAATTTATTTTAAAAATTCAAAATACTTACAATGTTTCAAGAGTATATCTAAATGGATGAATGAAACAAGATTTATTAAGTGTAACTTACTATGTGTGAAGCTCAGTAAAGTGAATTATGCTTATAGATATGACTTTCTAATTGTTAGAGGTCTTGGCTGTCTAAGGCTGAAATTGTTTCCTTTCCAACTCTCTTTTATAATTCACTCCTAACTGTCAGTGCTTTAGGCCAGGGGATGTGTATGGACAAAGTCGGGTTATGGCTGGACTTAGCTGTCTTCAGGAAGAATTCTAGCCCACCCACAGTTGTGACTCAGCCAAAAGGATATCAACCATTGGTATTGAACTGTAAATTTTTCATTAACAGAAGCCCCTTTCAGTACAGGTCCACTCCCTTATATTGCTAACATTTGCATGAACACAGCAAGATTCATGACTATCTGACTTTTCTCTCCCTTCTCCTGAGAGCTAATGCCAGAAGAAAGAGTTTTATAGACCCAGAGGAGGTGCAACATAGTGAACTCAACTCAAGGCAAAGCAGAAATTGATACACTCTGGTAGGCCTTTTGCTTACTAGCAACCACATGAGGAGGATCAATGTTATGGAATATCATCAGAATCACCAATACAGTGTTTTCTGTCTCATGAACATGTGAAAGTCAGCAGCGGATCCATTTAAATTATATCTGCCCAGCAGATAGGGTCTCATGCATGCCAGGCTATCTCAACATCTTAATCATCTTGAAATTTTAATTTCTTTTGTTTAATATTCTCATAAAAAGGTATGTTAGTTAATAATTCAAACTACAGATCGATGAGCTTGACATAAATTCCTAGTTAAAATTATAGAGCAAATTAGTAAGTCTCTGTTAATATTTTGGAAGAAAGAAAGTGATTACCTAGTGCTAGTATGGGTTCATCAAGAAGAAAGCATCCTAGGCTAAACTAAATTCACTTTTTGGACAAATTTGTTTAGATGAGAATGCCCAAAAATGTTATACCTAAATTCCAGCAAGACATTTAATAAAATCTTTTATAATATCAGTTGTGGATAAAATGAAGAAATGTGAATTTTTTTTCTGATGAGACTCAGAGAATGTTGCTTAAAGGGTAGACATAAATCTGGAAGATGGGCTCTGGTAGAGCACTAAAGGACTCTGTCCTTGGTCCAATCTTGTCCAACATTTTTATCCATGACTTAGGTGAAGATCAAGAAGGAAGAGTATTCAGAAAAGACTTAAAAATTAAGAGATCATTGGAGACTTTAGAAAGAGAAGGTTCTATTGAGTAATTAGATCAGAATCCAGACTTCAGAGTTAGCAAGATAGTGAATGGAGAAGTGGAGACATCCAGGGCAGATGGTTTTCTTGAGGAGTTGGGTTGAGAAGGGAACAGGAGATAAAGCATGATAATTAGTGTGAATCATAGGATATACAGAGAATTGTGTTTTTTTTTTTTAAATGATGAGAGAAATGGGTATGTTTGTAGGCAGAAGAGAAGCCAATAAATAGAGGCTGAAGATTAAAGGAGAGGGTGATGATGGTGGTAATAGTGCAGGTAATGTGCCAGAGAAAAAAGGAGGGGATGGAATCAAGGCAATATATAGAGGGTTGACCTTGGACAAGAAAGATTTTCTAGTAAAACTAGAGTAAAGGAAGAAATAGTGAGGGTGAAGAAAAGGAGTTTTGAGGGGGAGGGGGCGGGGAAAGAGGAAACTTTTGGAGAATGGGCTTAATTTCATGCATGTCCTCAGCTGAGAGTATGGTGGAGAGTATGTTGTGGGAAGCTTTAGGAGAGAAGGAAAGTTCAGAAACTACTGCCATGTTGAGTGAGATAGGAAATCAGTTAGGGAGGAGTAAAAGGCTTTCCTAATTAGAGACCAGTTGAGATCAGTTAACATCCATTTGTAGTTGACCCGGTGAGTATGGTTGCATGACTGCCTTCAATTCCATACAGCTGTGCACAAATAGGAGCAGAGGAGGAGGCAGGCGATAAGGTTGGCAAAGTGCGAGAGGTGATAGGTCAAGGAAGTAAGGAATTCGAGAATAGAAAATAGAGACAGATCACTTTTGATGGGACAGGATCAGTTAAGGAGTTGGGGTGACAATATTTCCATAGTGCTCTAGGGTGAGGTGGGGGTATGAATGCAGATTGAAGAAAAGTACTTGCTCTTTCACTTTTGTGTTTTGTTTTGTTTTGTTCCTTCTTTCTCATGGTTTACTCCATTGGTTATAACTCTTCCTTACGACTTGACTAATTTTTAATGGGAAGTTATTTGTAGGACCTACATCAGATGGCATGCCACCACGGTGGGATGGGGTTGGGGGAGGAGAGGGAACTCAAGGGATTATGGAATTGAACGTTATAAATGAAAAGTAAATAAATAAATTTTTAAAAAAACAAAAAAAGGAATAGCAAGTTGTACACAATAGATTTACAGTTTCATGTACAATCTTTTTTTTCTTATTCTAATATGTTACGGAAATGCTTGTTTTATTTCTTAAGTTCAGAATAAAATAAATAAAAAGTTTAAAAAAGACAGATTTCTGCTCAACTGCAGCTTTGGATGCAAATTTAGTACAGAATTAGTATGTATATATATTATAAATATAGTCAGCTAGGTGTTGCAGTGGATACAATATTGAGCCTAGTGTCAGGAAGACTCCTCTTCCTGAGTTCAAGTCCAGCCTTAGACACTTAGTAGCTGTGTGACCCTGGGAAAGTAATTCTATCCTGTTTACCTCAGTTTCCTCATCTGTAAAATGAGCTGGAGAAGAAAATGGCAAATCACTCTAGTTTCATTGCCCAGAAAACCCCAAACAGGGTAATAAAGAAAGAGTTGAACACAACTGCAAAGTGGACACAACAGCAACAAATTGTAAATACACATTTATATCCATATTTACATGTATATGCATATATTAAGGATGATCACTTAAACTGTTTCATTGATGCCTTTTGTTTTTACCACACAATTAATTTACAACACATCACCCTCCTTCTAATTCTCTCCAAACAACTTTCCTCTATAATAAAGAAAAGAGTTAGGTAAAACCAATATAATGTCCTTTCTGACAACATTTACAGCATTCCACACATACTTCTAGGGAAGGTGGAGGGAAGTGAGTTTTATCATCTGTTCTCTGGCACTAGTTTAGGTCATTGGATTTAATGAGTTCACATGCCTCTTAGTGTTGTTTTCATTTCTATTACTATAGTTATTATTCATATTGTTCACCTGGTTTTGCTTTCTTCACTTTATATCAGTTCATATAAGTCTTTCCACATTTCTTTGAATTTCTCATATACATTTTGATTCTTTTTTTTAAATTGTGAAACACTTATTTTTTCCCACCCTCTCACCTCCCCCCCAACTGGAGAAAAAAAAAAGAAATAGAAAACTAAAGGAGATAATTTCAATCAGTAGTATTTATCTATTATCGTGATAGCTCACCATTGTGTAACTTTAAGATTTACAAAGAACTTTCTTTACAACAGTCCTATAAATTAAATAGTCTTTGTTGCTGTTTGTGTCCAGACTTGTGATTTTATTGATGTAGGGAACTTCCAGTGAGGAAATCCCTTTACTAATGCAGACAAGTAATAGTTCTGCAAGTATGGTCATATAATGTTGTGTGGGGGCACCGAGAGGCAAAATGTTGTGTCAGAAGTAAGATTTGAGTTCAAGTATTTCTGAGTTGCAGGTCAACTCTATATTTGCTATATAATGATGCCTTTTAGATATGCAGTACAAATATTATTAGCCCTATTTCATAGATGAGAAAATGGAGATTCAGAAATATTAAATGATTTGTCATAAATCAAACAGCAATCAAATGAAAGCTATGAGACTCAAACCAATCCTCTGATTCCAAGTTCAGTCTTCTTTCTACTTCCCATTGGCTAACTGGGTCCCAGTTATTTAAACATGAAGGATTTGTTTTACGTGGCTATCAGTGTGGAGGTCTGGTGAACCTATTTCTAAAAGTATGTGATTGAGGGGCAGCTAGGTGGTGCAGTGAGTAGAGCACTGGTGCTGGCGTCAGCAGGACCTGAGTTCTTGTCAGCTATCATGGTTTATCTCATGATGATTAAAAGCCTTTTTGATTTGGCTGCTGAGATGTTGATACAAAATACATGAATAGGCTTTTGAATGAGGAGGAAGAAATGCTGTAAGCTTGAGGAGAGGCCCTCACTCACTTGGTAACCATGTGTCTCTGAACACTTGGTGCTGCTGTTTTTTCAGTCTCTGTCGTATTTCTTTTTCCCTGATCTTAAATTAATTTCAGAAATGGAATAGACCATATTCCAACCTTGTGGGCTTTGAAAGACCAGAAAATAGAGTGCAGGTCCAGTGAGGGGAGGAATGGTAGAGTCTGCAGAAGCTTCATTAGCCTTGCCTGGTGAGGATCCAGTCCTGAGTAGCAACCTGCTTGGCTCATTCTAGTAGCAAATTGACCTGGCAGTGGGGATACCATGTCATGCCAGAAAAGTAGTGATGCCTATTGTCTACTCCACAACCAGAATTAAATTTGGTAGTTTGGCTTTGTAGCAAATGCTGTAAGTTTTATACCACTGTCCCAGAGTATGGGTATGTACATACCCATGGGTATGTAGGGGAAAGAATGTGCCCTGTTTTGGGGAAGGGTTATACTTAAGTTCATGCTATATAATTGATGTTAATTGATATTGGGACACATTTCTTTGAATTTCTCATATATATTTTGTTTCTTTTTTTTTAATTGTGAAACGTTTATTTTTTTCAATGTCAATGGTTAAATGATATTGGGGAAATGTTAACTGGCAATAACATTGGGGGAATACACTTGGATGGGGGATCATGAGATACAACATTGCAGAAACCTCCCCCATACTCCGCAGGGTTTCTTCTAGAACTCAGAAGAGGGAAATATCCTTCCTTCCTCTAGAGATCCAACCTGCTAGTCTGAGTATGACCTGAGAGAGGGAGCCCAGAGTCAACATGTAGTACACCTATTTACACTATCAGTTCGGTTTGTGAGTCTTCAGAAAGTGTATGAGGTCAGAACAAGTGAACACAAAGTGGGAAAGTGGGATTCTGGACAAATAACATTTCAGTTTATTCCCTAGCTTTAAAACTTAAAATTGTGGGTGCTATTAAAACAACAGAATAAGTTGTCTTCAACAAAATCTCCAAAGGCACATGAGCTATGTATCACTCTCATTCAGTGACTTCAAATTTTATTAAGAGATGGGAATCATCATTGTCGAAAGGTAATGGTATCTGCTAGGTTTATCTAGAGCAGAAGCCTGAGAGTTTGGCCTGGAGCCTGATGTTTAGGAAGAGTCCTGGAATGAATGCTTTTTGCATCTGTAAAGGGGTAGTTTTTTTTTTTTAACTCATGTTCTTACAATCTATAGAAAGCCTTGTACATTAGAGGAGTCTTTGAACTCATGTCCCAGAAAATTGTGCATGGGTTCTGCAGATTCCAATGGGACAAATGTGCACCCCAAACACTAATTTTAAAAGTGATGGAAGTTTTGTAGGCAGTGGCAAGATTTGTGGTTGTGGGAACATGAGGAAAGATGTGGTGGAAGTGGGGAGAGATGTAGTAAGAATCTTTACTTCTTGTTTCCAAGAAGGGATTTAGACAGAAGGGGTCAAGCAAAACAGTTGGAAGTCATTTGGCATGGTTACTGAGAGTGCTTGCTACCTGATTCAATTTGGTGTTATTTGTCTTGCTATTCTATTTTTAATTAAATTACATGATTTCTTGTTTTACATTCATGTGTTATTTGTTCCGATATGGTATATAGGTTTGATGGAATGGGGACTTGGAGCTATAGACTGGAATAGATGCTAACCCAAATAATACCATGAATTTGGGAGTCAGTGAGGGGCTATCTAATGTGTGTGTGTGTGTGTGTGTGTGTGTGTGTGTGTGTGTGTGTGTGCGCGATGCCTTGAATTGAGCTATAGAAAGTATTGCTGGAAACCAGTGACCTCTTGGCTAAGTGGATGAAAAATGTGCTGTTGTGTAGAGATTTTATATATAATGATATTTGGTGGTGATGGGATTTGACTTGGAAGATGAAAAATGGCAATATTATCATTACAAGTTGCCTTAGCCTTCTATGTCCTTCAATGCTATTCTTTATCTTGCTGCTTTTGGAATAAACCCCAGACCTGGGCAACAGCTCAATTCTGTCCTCAGATGAGGACTGTGTTGGGAGTCTTGTGTATATAGGCTCTGAAAATGATATAATTTTATCCAGCCCTGGAGAATATGGAGGATATATACTTTAATAGTTCTGTAACTCTTCTGGCTCCATTCTTATTGGGAGGAGGAACATTTATTAAGTACTTAATATATACCAGAAAGTTACAAATATTATCTCATTTGATCCTCAGTAACAATGCTGAGATAGGTGCCATTTTTTTTCCATTTACAATTGAGGAAACTGAGGCAGAAGAAGTTAAGTGACCTGCCCAAGGTCACATAGCTACTAAGTATCTGAGAGAAGATTATGTAGATTATAAGAAAAGTATCATCAGGAACATTAATAGACAGTCTCTTAGGCAGCTAGAGGCAGGTAGGTAATGCAGAGGAGTTCAAGGCCTGGAGTAAGGAAGACGAGTTCAAATCCAGACTCAGATACTTACTAGCTGTGTTACCCTAAGCAAGTCACTTGACCTCAATGTGTCTTAGTTTCCTCCACTGTAAAATAAAGGTAATAATGCTTAGCATAATGCCAGACATAAGGTGCTATATAAATATTTATTCTGTTTCCCTTCCCTTCTGCAATGCTGATAAACCTTGCCCCCTGCCCACATTCCAGGGAAAAGCTACCATAGAACTAAAGGGATAAGATGAAAATATTTACAGCCAGGATTATAGAAAGAAAGCTACTGCTTTCATTGCCCAACTAAGCACAAGTAAAAGATACATATTCCATTGCTTAGGAAAAAGGATGAGTCTTCTTGGCAGAGACGTGGTGAATGCAGATGGATGGATGCAGAAATAGTGGTTCAGGAGACCTACATTTGCAGACATGGCCAATGTTTTCTTTCACTTGAGCATACTTATTAGTTTACAAGGAAGGGGTTTTAATTTTTTTGGGGGGGGCAAGTGGCTGGCCTGGGAAAGGAGAGGGTAGTAATATTTTTTTTCAAAGAAAAGGAAGAAAGGAAGATCATCAATGAAACATTCTAAAAATACAGAAGAGAGTAGAACGAATTTTCATGATGGGACAGACAAGCTGAGAGCAGTAACCACTCCACTGCTCAATTTCATATATACTTAAGGAAAACCAAACTCTACATAATAGATTCATGGAAAGGTACCTTTTGTTGACATTTAAGTTCATAATAATAAAGAAACTTTAACAAAATTAAAAGGGATGAGCCTGGTGGGGTTGCCTGTGGAGATGAAGAGGTCCAAGTCATGGAGCACACCTTCTTATAGCTGGATAAGAGGTAGTCTTTTTTTTTTTTTGCTTTTTGGAGGGCAGTTGGGGTTAAGTGACTTGCCCAAGGTCACACAGCTAGCTTTTATGTTAAGTGTCTGAGCTCAGATTTGAACTCAGGTCCTCCTGACTCCCAGGTCAGTGCTCTATTCACTGTGCCACCTAGCCGCCCTGAGAGGTAGTCTTTTAAAAATTTACTTCTATGGCAACTGCAGAGAAAACCTCAGAAAGAAGGGGGAGGGGGGAGGGGGGAAGAAATCTGTAACTCTTCTCTTTTGGTGTTGTTTGTTCATTTTCAGTGGTGTCTGACTCTTCATGACACATTTAGAGTTTTCTTGCAGAGATCCTGGAGTGGTTTGCCACTTACTTCTCCAGCTCATTTTACAGATGAGAAACTGAGACAAACTGGGTTAGTTGACTTGCTCAGGGTTACACTGCAAATAAGTGTCTGAGGCCAGATTTGAACTCATGAAGAGTAGTCTTCTTGATCTCAAGCCCAGAGCTTTATTCACTATGCAAATGCTTATGTACATGCCAGATGTGTACATTTGCAAGTCCACAAATAGAGGATGCAGCAGATAAAGAAAGGGAAGCAGGGTAACTTAGTAAATAGAGGTCTCTGGCCTAGGGTTCAAGACTGTATCAGCTAGATGAGAATGATTCTATCTTTTGGATCATTGAGATCAGAGACCTGTTTTGGAACAAGTCTATACTTAGAGAAAAAAAACTATTTGGGGTACTTTGTCTCTTTTGCTAGGCTCTCGATCTGGGAAGCTTTTAGTTGGAAGTCTTAGTTCCTTTCATTGGTCCAGATTTAGGGCCTTGTTCATAAAATCCTGATGTTGTAATGGCAGCAACTGGATTGAGGGAAAAATGCTTCTTTTTGGGGAATAAAGATCCCCTAGCAAAAAAAGTATGGAACTATTAGTGCCATTGGGTCAGCTCCACTTCAAACTAGCTAAGGCAGGCTCAACTGGAAAATATTGAAACTGGACCTAAGGAAATAATTTGTGGGGTAGAATTCAATTCCACAACCATTGTAATGTATCCACTGTTTGCAGAGCTCTGTGCAAGATGTAGGTGCAACTATGAAGTTTAGATTTTTTTTTAAATTGACCCATGTTTTAATTGGCATTTGTCAAGTACAAAGTCTGATGGAAAACACTACAAACAGTCCTTGGGAAAATGCCT
Source organism: Petaurus breviceps papuanus (assembly GCF_028583685.1). NCBI lineage: Eukaryota > Metazoa > Chordata > Mammalia > Diprotodontia > Petauridae > Petaurus > Petaurus breviceps. The sequence goes on along the minus strand of NW_027187419.1, from coordinate 42,345,979 downwards.
GCCCTTGTAGGCCTTAGTCCAGCAAAGGGATGACCCAAGTACATATAACTCCAATACAAAAGAAGAAACAATAACTATACAAGGGACATAAGTGAAGGTCTAAATGAAATATAGATAGGACAAGAGGCAAAGAAGTTACTGCCTGGGAGCTGATACGGGGAGGATCAAGCAAGTCTCCCTGGAAGAAGTGACTTTTGAATTGGGGTTTAGAGGATGGTTACAGAGGCATATAAATATAGTAGGGGTTTGACTGGAGCACAGCCCATGGAACATGAGTGGGTATAGGCCTATGGGAGATCATTCCATGGAGCTGAGCTCCTTTGGCCACTTTTGGTGATACATGTGACTTATGGCTGAAAGACTTGTGTTTGGGCATGATGAAGCAATTCTCTTATTGTTCCTGTGATCCCCTAAAAGGGGGCATAATAATTCAATGGAATGATTCTACCCTCTGATCCTCTTTCTTCCTCTGCATGTATGTGTGTGTGTGTGAATCTCTGTGAGTCTCTTTATTAGACTTTACATGTGGGAGGGACTCCTCCTGTCTACCTAATCCCCTTACTCAGCAATCGTGGCGACTGCTTTCTAGCAGCTGATACCCGAGCCTCGATCTTGGACCTCTGACTGTCTCCTCACCTTTGTTTTATTTTCTTGAACATAAGTGACTGAAAATCAATTCACAGATGGACCTTTCTAGCCTTGGCAATAACCTCATGTGTTTGACAGACTAGGAGTTCCTGGTTTAGGTCAGTTTCCTGGTTTCCTTCAAGTTTCAGCTAAAACTCCATCTTCTATAAAAAGTTTTTCCCAGTCCTTCATGTTAGTGACTTCCATCTGAGATTATCTCCAATTTACTACATACATAATTACATATTATATAATGCATGTACAATTATATGTGAATATATGTGTATATATTTGTGTGTGTGTGTGTGTGTGTGTGTAATTTGGACAGCGCTGTTCGTAAATCTTTCTTCTCCTTCCCCACTATTAGATTGTGATCTCTTGGAGGACAGAAATTTGCTTTTGCCTTTCTTTATTTGTCCAGTGCTTAACACAGGCCTGGTATTGGTAATACTCTTGGACTTGTTGACTTGACCTGTTTTAGCCAATATCTCCAGGACAAATGTCTCTTTGGATTATCTTTTGGGACCCAAAAGAAAAAAACAAAATCACTAGCATTTGCACTTGAATTGTTTTTGGGTTAAGTTTAGTCTGGCAGAACTTCCAGTGGCTTGGTTTTGCAAATTGACAATTGCACAACCATGGACCTGGCAGAGGCTGCTAGGAGGATGGTCATCCCCTGACACCCCAAGGAATGGCTCTCTGCGAGTATGGGAACAAAACAGAAGCTTGGAAGATCTCTGTATTGGCTTGAACTGCATGTAGTGACCAAATTCTTGAGATTAATAAATAGCTGGAGAAAATATTCCTCACAAGGAAGGGCATAGACCACTGCTCCTCTTACAAGTTAATTTACATCATTGTTAACCTCCCACCTCCTTGTAGCCTTGATCCAAATCAAAAGATGCAGTCTTTGGCTAGCTAGGTCTTCTGGAAAACAATTTCCCACCATTTCCCCCCTCTCCTTTTGAAAGAGAGTAAGTTAAGCTGATAGAATGGAGTCTGTCTGAAGTCAGTGTGACTGTGGGAACTCTGTGTGTGTGTGTGAGTGTGTGTGAGTGAATGTGTGTGTGTGTGTGTGTGTGTTTGTCTGTTGAGGTTTGGGACTGGGAGAAATATGCTTAAATCATTATAATAAATATAAATGAATATTGCAGATTCCTGGGAGATAAGCAGGGCAGTTTAAGTGAGGAATGGTCAGAGAAGATGGTGTTTGTATGGAAGTGTCCCTAAAGGGGGCTTTTTTTCCCTGGGCCAGTAGAAAGTAGACAAAGACAAGAAGTGACTAACAGGGGCTGGGACTTTGCTGAAGCTTTTGCTTAAAGTTTTCCTGTAGTGCCCTGTGCTGCCCAGGCTGGCTATTTCAGAAGTCCTTTGCTCTAGGGCTTGGGGCAGGCTCCCAGGCCCTGTGATATTCCAGGTCAGGCTGCCTACGAAACTCTTTCAGTGTCTTTATGGCTGATAACTAGCTTCCAGCCCTATGCTTCCCAAGTGATGAGTCTTCATTCTCTTTCAGCATGTCATAGTGGAGGAAATGAGGAAATGAAGTCAGAAAGACCTCCAAGGTTCTACTTTGTTTTTCCCCAGCTTCCTACATTTATTATCAGAATGACCTTAGGTAAGGCACCTAATCTTCCTGAACCTCAGTTTCTTCTTCTGGAAAATGGAGATAGTACCTGTATAGTATGGGTCTCACAAGGTTATTGTACGATTCACATGAAATCATGTATGTAAATGATTTTTTCAAATATTGAAGTATTCTATAAATCTGCTATCACTATTGGTTTGGAGTGGAAAGGAAGGAAACAAGCATTTATCAAGTGTTACACTAAGTGCTTTGCAACCATTATCCCATTTGACCTTTTCAACAACTCTGCAGGGCAAGTACTACTATTATTATCCCCATGTAACAGTTGAAGAAACTGAGGCAGACAGATATTAAGTCATTTACCCCAAATCAGACAGTTGTATAACTACTTGAGGCCACATTTGGATTCAGGTCTTCTTGACTCCAGGGTAACCATCTATCTACTCTATCACTTAGCTGTTTCTGAAATCAGGGATACCAAGTAAAAGACTATGGCTATAGTTCAGGTGAGCAGGTGAGTGGAGATGAGGTCTGAACTGTGGATGGAGAGAAGTGCAATTATGAGAAAAATGAGAGAAAGATTTTATAAGTTTTGGCAATTGAGCATGTACTTATATTTCTATGTGTCTGTGGAGAAGTGGAGAGAGAGAGAGAGAGAGAGAGAGAGAGAGAGAGAGAGAGAGAGAGAGAGAGAGAGAGAGAGAGAGAGAGAGAGAGAGAGAGAGGATGATATCAAGGCTGGTGAACGTGGGTGACTGGGAGGATAGTGGTATCCTGAACAGTATTTGGGAAGTTCAGAAGAAAGGAAGCTTTGGGAGATGAGATAGTAAGTGCTATTCTGGCCAAGTTGACTTTGTGATTTCCACTGGACATCCAGTTCAAAATGTCCAATATGCACGTTGTGATTTAGGACTAGAGCTCAGGGGTGTCTAAAGCTGGATAAATAGTTTTGGGAATCCTTTGCTTAGAGATGATAATTAACTCCTGGGAGCTGAGATTACAACTGGGAGAAGAGAGCCCATGACAGATCCTCAGAGTTACCCAAAGTAGTGTTTATGAAATGGATGAAGATCCAGCAAAAGATTGAAAAAGGAGGGATCAGAGGCATAGGGAGAAAAACCAAGAGAATACATAGTTTTCAAAACCCAGTATAGAGAAAGTATGGGGAAGGAGAAGCTGGTCAACCATGTGAAAGACCAAAGAGGATAAGGGTTAAGAAGAGGCCATTAGATTTGGTAATTAACAGATCATTGGGAGAAAGTTTTTCATTTGAATGATGAGGTCAGAAGGCAGATTTCAGAGGTTTAGAAAACAGTGAGAGAATGGAAAGTGAAGACACCAAGTATAGATGGCTTTTTTAACATGCTTAGCTCAGAAGGGAAGAGACAGCCTGACAGACAACATGTAGTGGATGGTGCTGAACCAAATTACATCTCTAATTCATTGTCTGTGAAAGTCACCAGTGCTTAGAAGTCTAGAGCAGGGGTTTCCAACCTGTGGGCCTCAGACCACTGGATTTCTTCAGAAACATTGCAAAGGATACCCATGAAATAAACAGTGTGCTTATACCATTTAATACTTAAAGGAGGCATTTTCATAGATTTAGAGCAGGAAGGAAAAAGGGATTTCAAGTTGGAAGGGGCTTCATCTAGTCTAACCCCTTCATTTTACATGTAAGGAAACTGAGGTCCATAATGGTGAGTGGCTTCTCTTTAAGTTGTATATGGAATACTTGGGGTTTGAACGAGTATGTTAACCACTTTGCTATTGTGATTTAATTTTTAAAAATCATAATCATCAGGGAATTTATAGCAGTTTTTTTTTAACTTCAAGTTTTTATTTCCCTCACCTCAGTCAATGGATGCTAATTGTATAACTACTGCCGTGTGTAGGAACATATACTTTAAATGATTGGAAACCTATTAGTCTAGAGAATTCCCTTCCAGCAACATCAAGGAACAGGCAGTGATTCTCTCTGCTCTTCTCTGCACAAGCTTCCCAGTCCCTCACTCTTCCAAGCTCAGCTCAGCATCTACCTGACTCAGCAGAGGCCCCAGGAATCATCAGAACCCCATGCCAATCCCCCAAGCTGGGGCTGACTGGAAAATTTGTGTGGTCACTGTGTTGTTTGTTTCCATAATGAGAAGACCAGAAAAGCTGACGATGCCCCTTGAAAAAGAAGAAGAAAAAGAAAACACCCAACAATCCCAATCCTATAAATAACCCTAATTAAAGTGAATACACCCCCTCACTCTGATCTCCTTCTAAATTCTGCTGGACATCATGGGAGGTCCCTGAAGCAGAATCTTAGGAGCTTGCCAACAATAACGTAGCTTGGAAAAGAAGTTATTACATTGCTCCTGTGTTCCTTGCCAGCTCAAATCTGACCCCTTTCTAGGGCCCATAGCTATTCATTCTCTCTTCCCTCTTCTTCTTTGAATAGAACCTTCAGAGTTTCCCCCTGTTATCTCCTGAAATCCCAACTGTTATCGAGTTGATTTACTAAAGCAGTTCATCAGGGCTTAATTCATCACATAATTAAAATAGGGACATGAGGATTTCCCTCTGAGGGAGGATTTGAAGTTGTTCGTTTTTTTATAAAATGGCCAGATAACATGAGACACATGGCAGGCATTTCTTTCTTTCAGGAGAGTTTCTCTGAGGAGAAACCACTGGACCAGGATGAAGGGGTCCAAGGTAGCATCTCTACTATTACAAGGACACTCTGATTGGAGCTGGGAATCAGGAGCATGGTTCCAGGAGCACAGGAAGAAGTCAATAATTTTTGCTGTTGCCAAATCCTGTATGCATACAGAAAAATCTTTGACATCCTATCCTGGTCTTCATTTTTCTGTCTCTAGGGATGAGGGCTGGAGAGTGTATATTCTTATATGTAGATAAAGATAATGGGAATTTTTAAGCAGAACCAGATAAAAAAGTTAGGAACAAAATAAAATCATAGACTCATAAAATATTAAGATTCAAAGAGACATTAGGGTTCATCTAATCTTGTCTCTTTACAGGTAAGAAACTGGGTCTTTGAGAGGGAGAAGTAACCCAACCAAGAATATACAAGGTCATACCCCTGGCCGTAGCAGGGAAGACAAGGGTTTTTGTTATTGTTGTTTTGTTTTGTTTTCCCAAAGACAGAAAAGAACTCTAACTCTTCTTTACTTCTGTGCTGGTAGAAATATCTTGTGAACTTTCCTCTTTTCCTTTGGGTAAAGTTATATTAGTTCTATTGTGCTGAACACTAATGAAATTAACTTATTTAGCTTTGTTGGCTGTAGGGTTGTGGGGAATTCATCCATGAATTAGGGTTAGGAATGCCTGAATTAACAGTACCAAAGAAAAAATAAGTAGCTTTGTTAGCAGATAGGTAATTTATATTAATGCCCAACTTATTTATGTAGTAAATCAGAAGTTGATTTATTTTAACTGTAGCAGAGCAGTCACTAGTTCATTGGACTATAGACTTAGAATTGGAAGAGACCTTAAAAGTCATCTAGTCTAACCCCCATCATTTTATAGAGAAGGAAACTGAGGATCACTGTGGTTAAATGAACTGCCCACAGTCTTATAGCTGGTATTGGAGGTGGGACTTGAAATCAGGTCTTCCTAGCTCTAAGTACAGTACATTATCCTTTACACCATGCTGTCTCTAGTTAAAGAAGTCCTGGAGTGAAGATTTTTATGAATTATTAATTACTCCTTTACCTACTTTTGGAAATGTGGATTTTCTTCTTGTGAGGGTAGCTCTGTGTGGGAGGGTGAGTAGTAAATGGAATTTCAAGACTTTTACTCTGTATCTGTACATCTTTCAGAAATCATAGTGGGTAAATTTTTTTTTTTTTTACCCAGAATCATCCACTGCCCTCAGCATGTGAATTTCTCCACTCGGGGGAGAAAGTCAATACTCCTAAGCAGGAGATCAAATTCAGTTTCTATAGTCATTTGATACACCCACTTTTATTTTATCTGCTTCAAGATCAGGGCAGCAATTAGTTTTTATTAAAGTTGATGCTGGTGGTGCTGGTGGAGGTGACTTTCATCAAAAACTAGGCTATGATTTTCTTGAGCATTTTGCATCATTTACATATTTTAACCAGTTTTTAAATATTTATCTTCAATAGGTACCAGGGAGGAGTACTCTGGGGCTACTATTTCTCAAGACTCTTGATCCTACCCCCTCAATCATATCTCCTAACCCTGCAATTAAAATCGACATTCTTCCACTGTCCGAGACAAATTGAGGGAAGGAAGGGAAAGGCAAGCCTAGGTTGAAGGGCTCTTGTTTGTAGTGGACAAAGACAAAAATAGAAGATCCTCTCACAACTCCCAAAATTTGTGTTGATATTATATAATACTATTGACATATTCTATGCATTTCTGAGTTTCTAAGCGTTTATCTGTCATCCACTGGTCTTAGTGTGTCATCTGCCACTTCCACAAAACTTCCTCAAAATTCCCATTTAATTTCTTATGTTGACCTGTGGCATGTTGAAATCATGATGGAAAAAGTCACAATTGTGGCAGGAATAACTGTGGTAGAGAACATAGTTCAATACACTTGGAACTCTGAACCATATATATGAGACAAAGTTTGCTTCAAAGGCTTCTGTAATGAAGAAAATTCCATTTTGTCATGTGGAAAGAGGGCTGAATTCTGAAATCAAGGGACCTGAGTTTGAACTCTGGTCCCAAAGCTTGCTAGTTATATGATCCTGGGTAAGTCAATTGGATCCTTTTCTCCTTTCTTCACCTATAAAATGGAATAATAATATTCCAATTACCTACTCCAGAAGGTTGTTTTGAGAAAAGTGCTTTATAATCTGTAGAGCATTGTGTAAAAGTGAGTTATTGTTTTCTTTAAGGACTGGGAATAATAGACATGACTATTGCCTGAGCACCTTCTACAAGAAGGGAAGGAAGTGCCTGTTAAACACAGAGCTGCCCCAACTCCAGGAAGCATGGTGATGCCATTTGAAGTGGCGGTGGGCAAGAAAGGAAGCCTCTTTATAAAATCTGGCTTGTTGGTTGTAATTTGTGCCACCATTCAGAAGGAAAGTGTGGCAGATGTGCATTCTTTCAGCTATGGCTCTCCATGGATCTCAAGAACTGAACCACCCAGGAACAGAAGATGAAAGTCAAGAGTTCTTCAGGTTTGACTCATCCATCCACCTATGTATAGCTGCCTGGAGTGGACAATGGCAGCTGGAGGATTGTTGACATATTTTGTGTCCAGGGCTAACCATTATCCAGAGAAGTTAACAGCATTGAGGTAGGGGATGGTAGAGCAAATTTGCCATATGGGCAAGTGGTGCCTGTGCTTTTATTAAAGTATCAGAAGACAAGTTCCATAAACTCTGTCTGTGAAGCTAAGGTTTCCATGATTTGTGTTCTGGTGTGTCCTCTCTTACTTACCTCTATACAGCTAGAAATGTAGTTATCTGAGAGGAGATATAATGAGAAAACAAAACTAAAACCAACTTTGCTTGGGAGGCAGAAGACCTCAGTTCAAATTCTACTTTCTCACTTATTACCTTTGGGATTTAGGGCACTTAGCTTCCCTGGGCCTCAATTTCCTCATCTATAAAACTAGGGGGTTGGACTAGATGGACTCTGAGGTCTCTTCCAGCTTTCAATCTATGATACTAATGTTGTTTCTGGGTTTGCCACTCTTGATTCCCATTTGAGAGTCTAAGGTAAATTTCTTTGCTGGAGGGAAGATGTCTTCTAGTGGAAAGATGCTTGGTTTCCCTATAACGGATCTTTTTTTTTTAACGAAAGATAAGATTCTGTTGATATCACATTACACACAGTAAGCCAAATGATTTGACCAATTGGTTTCAGAAGAAAGGACTTGGAATTACAAGATATATCTATTCCATGTCTAATGGATGTTGGGTAAATGAACAATGGCGGATGGGCCAATGGACAATTTGCTCTTCCTGATGCCAACTCATGTGGATACTTGGGGAGCTTACTTCTAGGGCTATATGAGGAAAAATTTTGCCCTTTTCTTCAGAGCATGTGCACTTATTCTGAGGTTATTCTGTGAGTCTGTTCATTGTGTGGTAAAGAAAAACCTTTTTAACTGGTGGTTGAGCTGGAACTGTGTATACAAAAAGTTTACAAACAGGCTAAATTTGGCTCTTTCCTGTTAGAGAATGAGGCAAGGAGTTCTATAAACCTTTAGGTGAGGAGAGAAGTAAGCACCAGAGGCCTGTTCTTTCTACCTGGGAAAACATGAAGCCATGCATGCATGGAGTAGTTGTTTTTTTCTGTACGTTTTGTATTTTGTTCTTTCTTGCTCTTACATGAATGAGTGTAGGAGACAGAATGGACCAGACTATGATTTTATGAGCTTCAGAAGGTTGGAAAAATCACAGGAGGTCTGAGAACTGGAGTCCATAGCAGAGTTTTTGCCAACAGATAAATTCAGTCAGCCCTGAAGAGTGACTTGCTTGACCCAGCCCAGGAGTGGCAGCCAAGCCACCCAGGTTTTGCAAGTAAAGGAGTGGCTTATTCAAAAGTGAATTTGGTTCAGCAAATGTTTGTAGCAGCTGCTTTAAGTATGTGCCCACTTTTCTTAGTGACTGAATTGGTTGAGCAGAAAATGTACCCTATTTCAGGGGTTGTATTTGTACTTCTATTCATGCTATAAATTAGCAAATTGTTCTTCATAAAAGTTGATTGATGTTAATTGTATTGAAAAGATAATTGACTAACTATATTGAGGGACTAACCACTGATGATGATATTGGAGTGAACACAGCAGAATGGGGGCATGAGCCAATAGCATTAGAAGAACTTCACTGTTCTTCAGAAGAACCTTGAGAGGGAGGTGTAGCCAGGCAAGCTTTGGGGAATTCAACCTGCTGGTGCACATGTGGGTTGGGAGAGCATGTCTAGAGACATGCTACAAATGTATGACTGGTGGGGGAGTGGAAGGGGAGATAAAGATGAGTCAGTCACATAGTAAATTTGAGAGCTACCAGATAGGTAATTGAAGTGCTCCATAGGTATCCTTTTTATTTGAGGCGAATGAAATAAAGACTTCCAGCATGTTAAATGGACCACCTATGATGAATTAACGGGAGGACATGGACACGAAGAAGGATTATATAGGGAAGTATGGCATGGATGAGATTGAAAATCCATTGAATTCCTTGAAAATATCTAAAATTTGATTTGAGGGTCACAACCTCATATGCTTACTCATTCTTCTGTTATGCCCTTTGAATCCCATCTTAAGTAAAAATACAGAGACAGAAGGTGATGGAGATGAAGAGACAGTGCAAAGAAGCAGAAATCATTATCTGCATATGGTCAAAATTAGACTGTGGTATAACTGAACCAGCTCACCTGGAATGGCACCCAGGTGATATGGCTAAAGGACATCTGAAGAGAGTGACTATATTCTTGTGTAGGGATTGCTATGAATTCATTCTCTGAGAGCAACTTGACTAGCTATACCCCCTCTTCAAGATTCTTGGGGTACTCTTGAGGTATTTGAGGTATCTCCCTAGTACCATTGACTTGAACCCTCCTTCTGTTATGCTCCCTTCATTGTTAGCTACTAGTAATTAAGACTTCAATTCTCTTTAATAAATTAACATAAATTAGCTTTTAAAAGAGGATACAGCCAGGTCCAGATTAGGGAGAATAAGGAATCTCCTGAGGTGGTTGCATTATTCAAATTTACATGGCACATTTCCAATGGACTGGAATTAATTACCATGTATCACACAATTATAACTTTGAAAAGTGTGAATTTGAATAGTTCAGTCTCTTCAAAGGATCCATTATTTGAGTTAATCAGACTTAGATTATTTGCTTCACAGGTACAACAAGAATAAGTCAAAACATTTCCCACTATAGACCCTTGGTCTCTGGGGAGAATGGGTATATAGTCACTACCGTTTTTTAAAATAGCTTTGGTCCCACAAATTTCACATCTGAATGTGGCTTCAGTGCTGGAAGATTCTGTCTCTCATGTACTGCTGGGCTGGGTGCCTTTAATGGTAATGGGATTTAAGATCTTCCCCACTCAATAGGCCTCATGTGGAGCCCATTAAGGGAAGGTTACTTAGGGGACACTTACTTGTAGGAAGGGGTTCACACCTTTTGCTAATTTCTAATTAGGCACTGAAGGGTTGTGATGTCTTCTACTTAGCTTTGGGGGCTCACTTATGAGAAGGATCTTGTTATTCCCTGGTCGAGATTCTGAATGGCCATATGTTCAGAGCTCCCTACCTGCTCAGAATGTACAGGTTCTCTCCATTCAGGGATGTATGGAAAGTGTATAGTTGATTCAGGCAGTCACAGCCCTGTCTGCTGGTCTTTATTTCACTGCTAGTATTTTCTCCATTTCCCTGAACTAGTGAATGTAATTTAAAAAAGATTGTTAACCCCTTTCCTAGTAAAGGAAAATGATCTTTCCTAACAAAAGAGATCTAAGAACCTGTGTTAGCAGCCATCCTGGGTATGCCAGTGTGGTTGCTGCTAGAGTGCCCAAGGTCATACCTTGGATTATCAATGCTGTTCTGGCTGTCCACTAAACCCAGCACAAGCTCCATTCCCTGACCTCTTGGTAGTTCATTCTTCTGACCTTTCAAAGCTCACACATCTATATCCACTTTTAATATCCTTCACTCAGAAGAGGGAAGAATAGATATTAGAGAAAGAACAATAGGGCTTTGAACTTTTGCTTTCATGTTGACTCTGGGTGAAAGAGGGCCTGAAGCCACTAGGAGGCCCTTCCTGGCTTATCTTCCTTTCTCCAGTCTGGAAAGAGCCCACACAAGGACTGGCTCTGGCTGATCAGTGTCTTTTTGTGAATGTCCTCAATTCAAGCCCCAAAGCCAATCCAAGAAGATCCTCCTCGTCAGGAAGTTAGCTGACCGGGGTTAGTTTAAGAATGTCTGCACAGGCTCCAAGCCTTTCCAAGGTATTCCCATTATACATCATCATGTCTTTGTGGAAGCAGGCTCCCTCAGCTCTTCCCCATGTGGAATTGCATCAGTTTATCATGCCACACATACCCACTCCTTATTGACCTTTGATATATACAGTTCAGATGGGACTTTCTCTGCATGATCTTTTAGACAAAACAATGGATATGGGGTATGAATTTAAAACCTGGCTCTGCTGTATGACCCCCAGGAAGTCACTTCTTTCTGTGACTCAGTTTCTTTATAAAATAAAAGTTGTATTAGATGATATGTAAGGTTCTTTCCACTCTAAAATCCCAGATTCTATGATCCCATGCCTATTCTGCTGCAATTATATAGTAAAAGAGAGAGACAAAGACAGAGAGACAGAGACTGAGAAAGAACCAGAGAGATGGAGATTGAGAAAGAGACAGACATACACACAGATAGCGAGAGACAGAGACCAATAGAGGAAGACAGAGAAACAAAGTTAAAGATAGTGACAGAGAGAGAGACAGAGAGGTGATACAGAGAAGCAGAAAGAGACAAAAAGGGATGGAGAGAGATAGGGACACAAAGATAGTGAGAGACACACAGAGGAAGACAGAGACAGAGACAGAGAACAGAGTTAAAGATAGTGACAGAGATAGAGAGGTGATACAGAGAAACACAGAAAGACAGACATAGGGAAAGAAGAGAGACACAGAGAAACATTGAAAAGCAGAAAACAAATGAATTCCATTCCCTGGAAATGAGGAAAAGGGAAAGAAGAGGATAAAGGGAATCCTACTCATGATTCTTCAACTCTTCATTTACCTGACAAGAAACTAAACAGCCTCCTTTCTTAATCATTGATTAATAGAGTATACTCATCAGCCTGGGACAAGTTCTCTGACTCATGACTGGTCAGAACCCAGACAGAGGGAAGCCAGGACACAAACCTTGCTTCTTGCTGACTGTTAGCAGGGAGCATTATGATTGCCCCTTCAGGTAAAGAGCAGAGGAGCAGGTCTGTCCAGTGCTAAAGTGAGGGGCTGTCCCATAGAGGAGAGGAGGTTAGGCAGTAAGATAAAGAACTTAAGTGTTGCTGGGAAAACCATGGGAAAAGGTGATGAGGGGAAAGACAGGGCTACTTATAGTCAGACTCAAGCCTACTTTTGACTGGAGAAGTATGAGGGAGATGGTCATAACTCACCAGTGTCAGAACCAGAGGGGTTTCTCATGAAGCGTCTAGTCACCACATTCTGGAGGAGCCAGCCCAGAGCTTTCCCTCATTAGTTATCAGGATCATAGATCAAGAGCTGGAATGAAACCCAGACACCAAGTAGCCTAACCCCTTCATTTGATTGAAGAGACTGAGGTCCAGAGACATAAGTGGATTTGTCCAAGATCATCCAAAGAGTAAGGTTCAATGTCGGAGTTCAACTAAGGTCCTCCGGCTTTGTGTACCACGTTCTTCCCACTGTACTATGCTACTGCAGTGTTGATTGACTCAGTCATATTTCTTAGCCTCATCATCAATGAATTCTTCCAGCAGAATTCCAAAATAATGTGTCAAAGTTGGTGAGTTTCTCTCTCATTCAAGCCAAAAATGCTCCAAAGATAGCAAAGGATATATGAAGCTGTGTAAGTCTAGAGTTGGCCTTATCTTGCCGTTTATAGGCTTCTCAGCTGAGTGCTGGAGTGCATATTTATAACCCAGTTTTCTCAGGCTAGTGAGATATTTAGAGATAGGTGAGGTGGGGAGACAGTGGAAGAAGAAGAAACTGGAATCTGACTGTTCCTGGGCCATGAGTATAGCTCACATAGGGGAGAATCCTATAGTATCATTTGTCTAATTTACCTATATAACATCTCTCAGACTCAACCCCATCCTTACCCTATGTAAGACCTTTAAATAGCAATATTTCTGAACCAATTATAAGTACCAAGGCCCAACAAATTTGGTGCCTTTTGGGGAAGTACTTTCCCAATAATCTTCCTATATCCTAACTCACTTAAAAGGAGATTTACTTATAATGATCTATTATCAAAGGGCTGGCTTAATTGAATTCTGGTTGCGGTTTTTCCTTGTGGATGATGTCAGCTCTTGCCCTGGAAAATGGAGGCAATGATATGAAACCACTATCATGTTCAACTCTGACTTTTATCATAATCCCCTATGAGTGTCACTGGATAAAGTCTGGCAGTCATCAAGAGTTGGGAAAGATACTATGTTCACTCAGAATTCAAGTTTGGATGAGCTCTCTTCATTTCCCTCCCCCTCCCCCTTTCTTCTGAATTGCCTCTGGGACACTACTTAGCAATTTGTCCCCTATGTCCACACACCCCCGCAGCACTGGAAGTTTTTATCAGAGCCTGGTGCCTAAATTCCCTCGACCCCTAACTAGTGTGTAGACTCAACGAGTATAAACACAATCCCTGGCATTAATCACGGGTAATAGAAACCAGAGATGAACTGTCACGTAGCTGGCTATCGAGCTGCTGAGTCAATGCAACCTTCTTAAAACACACTGGGAAACATACACACAGGCTGGGAACAGAGCATGAAAGAAATTCCAAGGAACATTTTTCTTTTTTTTTTTTCTTTAAAAGGAATTCTGTAATTGGGGGAAGAACATAAAGGGATTAAAAATAGTAACAAGAACTAAGGATCTGTGAAAAAGAAAAAGTGGGAGAAAAAAGGGTTTTTATTGTCTATATGCCACACTCCAAGGGCAAGAGGTTTAATTATTTCAATGTGGAAAAAATGTCATTTATTCCATGACTCCCACCCCATCCCATCTGCTTTTCCCAGCCTTCTCCATTGACTAGGAAATATCTTGGGATCATAAAAACCTGTGACTATTTCTTCCCATCTCTGCTCCCCCTACCCTCAACTTAAAATATAAGACCTTAATCATAGTCATCCTTCCTCTATGCCACACCATCTTACTTCTCTATTAATTCTCTTCTATAGTGGTGCTGGTCATCATGTAGCATTGACCCTGTAAAGTATGTTGGCCAACAGCAGTAAAAAAAAAATCTGGAAAAAAGGTTGTCTAAAATCATCATCATCATCTTCATCACTGAACATTACAGTCATATAAGCATGGGAAAATATATGCCAAGCCTTGAAATTTTAGAGCAGGGGCAGTATGGACACTTGTTGGGATATTACAATGGGGATTCCTTTTATGCATATATGGCACTAGATGGCTGTCGAATTCCCTTCCAATCCTCTAGTTCTGTGATTTTGTGACTTTATCACCTGCCTAGCTAACTCTAAGCCCCCTGTTACTCTCATACATACCTTCTGGGAGGAAGCAGGGGAAGCAGAAATAATCTCAGAAAGCATCTAGGTGGTATAGTGGAATGCATATTGAACATGTAGTAAGAAAGACCTGAGTAAAAATCTTGCCCCAGAAGACTACTTACTAGCTGTGGGACTTTGGAAAAGCACTTAATATTGCCCTGCCTCTGTTTCCTCATCTGCAAAATGGGGATGTTAATAGCACCTACCTCCTAGGATTGTTGTGAGGATAAAATAAAATATTTATAAAATACTTTGAAAAACTTAATGTATTATATAAATGCTTGCTATGATCATGATGGTGGTGGTGGTGGTATTATTCAGAGATGTATTTGGCAGGATAACCAGGTACCCAAGATTCCTCAGGTGAATTTTCATCAGCTAAGACTTATATAATGAGATGTAAAGAGAAAAAATACACAAAACTCTTATCCCTTTTTCCTGGTGATAGAAATGAGTTAAATATTCTGAGACTGGTCCCTACTCATAGAGTTTCCATTCAGTCAGTCAACCCACCCACAGGCAGACCTAACATAAAGATCAGTAGGCATAAGTAATAAAAATAATCATAGTTGCTAATGTTTGTATGAAACATTGTGTGCAAAGAATTTTTACCTACCTCGTTTGATCCTTAAAAACCTGTGTAGTAGGTGCTATTATTATCCCTATTTTATAGATAAGTGACTTGCCCAGGGTCACACAACTAGTTAAATGTCTGAGATAGGATTTTAACTTAGATTTTTCTGACTCCAAATCCAGCACTCTATCCATGATAAATATAGACATAGATACTATACAACACAGAAGTCAGTGTCATTGGGTCATACAACAAATTTTCCTTAAGTGAAATGTTCAGGAGAATTTCACAAGGAATGAAAACTTAGAATTAATTGAAGATTGACTTTTATTGTAAAGGGTTTTTTTTTTTACTAAGGTCAACACCACCAACATTTATTTATTTTGGGCTTTATATTCTGTAGACTTTAAAAAAGTATCAGAGGCAGCACCAACTGTGAAGCATCTCCTAAGAGGGGGAATGCAATCCCATCCAGCAAGAATTTATCAAGCAGTGGTGGCTAGGTGGCACAGTGAATAGAGTACTGGTCCTGGAGTGAGGAGGACTTGGGTTCGTATCTGGTCTCAGACACTTAACACACAAAAAAAAAATTAGCTGTGTGACCTTGGGCAAGTCACTTAACCCCAACTTCCCTCCAAAAAAAAAAAAAGAATTTATCAAGCACTCCCTGTGTGGAAGGCATTTTACTGGGTACTGAGGCTACAAACTCAGAATGCAGAGCAATCTTTGCCTTCAAGGCGAGGTCCTGCCCTGTCCACTTACCCCAAGTTTGGGGCATGAGCACCTGCATGTTCTATGGGAAGGAAAAAGGGACTGAAAGTGGGAAGATTTTTTTATCCTCTCACTCTCTTTTTGTCTTTAAGGCACCTCAAGAGATGGTGAGCTAGGAGGACTGGGGCTCTTTAAAAAGATGACAAATGTCACAGCAAAGGGTAGAAAAATCAAAACAAAGCAGAACAACATGTCTCCTAGGATGAATTTTCCCACACAAAACTCAAGCCCTGCACAGAAATTTGAAGAATGTGATGACAATTCCAGCCCCTATTCCAAAGTCCTGGGAAGTTCCCAAGGGGGCTGGTGTGTTTGGGGCCATTCTGAAACAATACCACTGCAGACCTCCTCAGAAGGGCATTGTGGGCTGACCCATTTGGTTACTAGCATAGACTAGGAGCACTCCTAGGGCCATGGTAGCCACTTGCAGATTCCTCATGGCTTTTGCAGTTGCCTGAGTATGTGGCCTTAATGCTGAGTTGAGAAAAGTTGTGAGGAGATACAATGCCCGTGATATTTCATCCACAAAAGGCCATTCAATGATGACACAGGAAAAACTACTTCACCTCGCTGGGTTTCCACAACTGTAAAATGAAGGCTTTGAATTAAATATGTTTTAATGGCCTTTTCAGTTCTTCAATGTGAATTCCTTATGAGTAGAGACTGTTTCATTCTTTGCACTTCTATTCCCAACACCTAGCACTGTTTGCACAGAGAAGGTATCTAAAAAATGTTTGTTGATTGACAGATGAAACACACTGCTCTTCTCCATCTTCCCTTTAATTTTATGGATAAAGCAAACCATTTAATAGGTATATTGAGTACCCTTATTGTAGCCACACAACAAATCTGAAATAGATCAATGATCAGAGTTTGGAAAGTTATTAATTTATGTTAGGATGGAATTTCTTAGGCAGCTGAGTCCATTATGTTTAATTGGATCTGATTAGTATTTAGCACATGTCAAGCTATGAACAAGATGGGGGTAATGAGTAGTACTGGAAGATTCCTGGGCTCAGCCCACTCAGCCAGATGGTACAATGGTGCTCTATGTCAATGGGCTACCCTAGGAGGGAACTTGACTCTCTAGAAGTCAGTTTCAGCTTGTCCCCAAAGACCTCTGCTCAGTCTGTTGTGGGAGCTATGTCTGGAACAGGGTAGCAGGGAATAAAATACTCGAGGGAAGAGAGGAGAACATTCACAAGGCCCTCAGTTGGCTGATGTGTGTGTGCATGTGTCTATTTTCTTCTCACAGTTTGATCGTCTCCTGTGATGATTTTCTGGTTCCCAGATGTGATTACATCGATCAGTTCCATAATCTATGCTGCGCTTAATGAGTGCCAGACCCTGGAGGGTGGTTTTGAACCTAGCTGCAGTAGGTCTGCCTAATGGATGGATTTCATCTTAGTTTACCTACTCAGAGTAAGGGCGTCTTGGAGGCGATGTGCAAAATATTTAAGGCTAGTGGTTGAATTATCAATGCCTGATATTTTCCTTGTTGTTTTCATAGGACACCAGCACTGTGTTGACTCTAAACTGAAACAGCTTTTGAAGGAAACCTAGAATCAAAGGCTTTTATGCCTGGAAAAGTCCTTAAAGGATTTCTAGCAAATCTGTCATTTTACAGATGAGGAAACTGAGGCCATAGAGGTGAAATGATATCCTCAGGTTTATACAATGAGTCCAAGACTGAGCAGGCCAGTGCTCTTTTCATATTTCTGTCTGTTTTCAGCTTCAACAATATGTTGATACATGATTGTAATGTCCAAGCTTGGCCTAGAAGAAGAGATGAGAAAATATATCTCCCTCTCCTCTTTGTATAGAGTTGGGGGATTATGGGTGAGGGATATTATACTGGGTTGATGTGTGAAGTATTTTTTTCTTTCTTTTTTCTTCAACTCTTATTCTTTGTTGAAAGGCATGGCTTGCTAGGTAGAGGGGTGGGTAGGGATACGTTCAGAAATTAGAAAGATTAATAATTTTTTAAAGGTCAGTATGGTGAAATAATTGTCTGCTTGCCTTTCAGGGTTCACAGAAACACTCTAGAGGCTCACTAATCGTGCTATCTTTGGGGTTCTTGTGGGATTGTCTTAGAGGTAAGAAAGTTCTTTGGCATGTCAATGACTATATCAGGACTGTTTTACTAGCATGGAGTAGAGCAGTGGTGTCAAACTCAGACAGGAACAGGGGCCTCTTAGCTATACATGAAGATCCCTGTTGTTGTTATAGGCAGTTAGGTTGTACGGTGCACAGAGCACCTGGATGGGAGTCAGGAACACCGAAGTTCAAATCTGGTCTCAGACACCTACTAGCTGTGTGATCCTGGGCAAGTCATTTCACCCTGTGTGCCTCAGTTTCCTCATCTGTAAAATGAACTGGAGAAAGAAACACAAACCACTCCAATTTCTTTGCCAAGAAAACCCAAAAGGGGTCACGAAGAGTTGGACATGACTGACAAAACACAAATGTTCTATTGCATTTTTAATTTATTTTGTTAAATACTTTTCAGTTACATTTTAATCTGGTTTGGGCTACACTGGGTGTATGGTAGGTCCAGGGCCATGTGTTTGACTCCTCTGCTATAGAGGACAAAATAATGGACCAGGAGTCTGAAGAGCTGTATTCTCATCCCTTCCCACTACTCTCTGTTGTTTTTACTTCAGCAATACCGGGTTAGATGTACTTTTGGTGGATATAGATAGAAGGGACACTAAAGAGAATAAAGATGTGAAAAATAGCTGGATTCAACCAGATCTACAGTTAGGTTATTGCACTTAACATTTTTTTTTGGTGAGGCAATCAGGGTTAAGTGCCTTGCCCAGGGTCACACAGCCAGTAAGTGTCAAGTGTCTAAGACCCAATTTGAACTCAGGTCCTCCTGACTCCACAGGAGGCGCTCTATCCATTACACCTAGCTGCCCCTACAATTAACAAAGTTAATGCTGTAGATGACACACCTGTAAAAAACCCAGGGGTCTGATTCATGAGTTTTCTGAAGGAGGGGAAGATACCGAAGACATGCAAAACATCTTGGACATTAATAGTTGAGAAAAAGTCAACTGAGGCACATAGTCGCTATTGACCTGCATGGAACAGGCAGGCAGTCATTCAATGGGAATAGTTCACATTTGATTATGTTTGTTATTGTTTAGTTACTTTTTTTTTCTTTTTTGCCTTTTGGAGGGCAGTTGGGGTTAAGGAACTTGCCCAAGGTTACACGGCTAGTTCTTTTGTGTGGGTGTTAAGTGTCTGAGGCAGGAACCGAACTCAGGTCCTCCTGACTCCGGGGCCGGTGCTTTACTCACTGCGCCACCTAGACACCCTGTTTAGTTACTTTCCAGTCAATCTGACTCTTTGTGACCTCATTGGGGGTGTTTTATTGGCAAAGACACTGAAGTAGTTTACCATTTCCTTCTCTAACTCCTTTTACAGATGAGGAAACTGAAGCAAACAGGGTAAAGTGATTTGCCTAGGATCACATAGCTAGTAAGTGTCTGAGGCCAGATTTAAACTCAGGTCATCCTGACTTCAGACCTGGAGCCACCTGCTTGCCCTCATTTGATCATATCTTTACCAAAACAAAATTGGTTTACAGAAGTAGGGAGTACTAAATTGTACTTTAGTTATTACTTATTGATTATTAATAAAACAACAATGATAACATTTGATTTAATACAGCAAAATTCTGCTTTAAAGATTTTCTTCCAACAATATATTTCTATTCATTTATCAAAATCATTCAAGATTCCTGGTAAGGTGACAGTTTTTTAGAAATCATTTTGTTCTCTCAAATCAAATTTCATGTATTCATTCATTCATTCATTCATTTATTTAATCATTTATTTATTTGCTTGTTTGTTTGTTTGGATAATCAACAAATGATTAATAAAATGTAATCTTAAAAAGGTTACAGTAAAAACAGTAATTGGAGACAGCTAGGTGACTCAGTAGATGGGCCTGGAGTCAGGAAGACCTGAGTTCAAATGTGACCTCAGTCTCTGGACAAGTCACTTAGCCTCTAATTGCTTTAATTCATTGGACAAGGAAATGGCAAATCACTCAAATATCTTTGCCAAGAAAATTCCATGAACAGTATGATCCAAGGGGTCATGAAGAGATGGACACAACTTAACAACAATCTTGAAAAATATGACCACAGAGAAAATTTCTATTTCTCTCCTAAAGTCTTTCACAAAACCCTCTCCTTCCATCTTCTCAGATGAGATCCTCACCTTTTACCCAGAAAATTTGAACTCTACCTTTTTCCTTAATCCACATCTCAGAAACCAGTTGACATCATGTTTGCCACCTATATCCACTTTTACTCTAATCTCTGATGAAGGGATGTTTCTTCTCTTGACCCAGGCTAACCCCTCCCCCCCTTCATATGTCCTTTATCCTCATTCCCTCTTGGATTTTCCATCAGATTATCCCCTGTTTCTTAATATTTTTAAAAATCCTTTCTTAGCTATTGGATCCTTCCCTGATGCTAGCAAATCTGCCTTTCTAAAAGCAACAGCAAAACAAACAAAACAAAGAAACCCAACTTTCACTAGATCTCACTATCCCTGCTCACTATCATCCTGTATTTCTCTTGCCTTTCTCAGCCAAACTTCTTGAAAAATCTGTCAACACCTGGTGTTTCTACTTCCTTTCCTAAAACCACTGCAAGCTGACTTCTGACCTCATTATTCCACTGAAACTGCTCTCCCCAAAGTTAGAAGTGATCTTTTAATTGCCAAACTTAATGGCATCTTCTCAAACCTCACCTTCTGGATCTTTTTTTCTCCCAACTAAGCATTTTCATCCAGAGGTTGGCATCCCCAAAAGGGAGCTATTACTCTTTTGGAGTTGTGGGGGTACCCTTCAGGGTCTGGGTTCCTGGTGCTGATGCTTATGAGCTCCCCTCCCCAACCATGCTTCCCGCTATTAACCAATCTTAATTAGGAAGATATTTTCTAAGATGAAATTTAGTAATAGTAGTTACAAAACGTTCCCCCCAGAAGTCTTGGGTGCATCCTTCCATAGATACATACAGGGAGAATAGACAAAAATTGAAGTACAAAGGTAATGAGGCATGCATGTAGTGAGTACTTATAGTAAAGGGATAACTCAATTCTTTGACTGGAAATATTTTTCTCCCTTAATAGATTCCTCATCAAGTTCCCCTGAATACATAGCTCTTTGATGGACTTCATGGGTCCATAACTTTATAAAGTTCATTCTTTATTCTCTCTACTATGAGATATCAGTCTCCCTCAAAGTGCCATTTCTCAGGAGATTATAGCTTCTAGCTAAATGCATTGTTTTCTACTAGTTCAGATTCTTTAATTACAACTAGATGCCCTAAAGGTTCAACTGGTCCTTTTTCTCTGATGACAAATTCAAAAACAAGGGTTTCCCCCCAAAACCAAATGAGTTCCCCTCAAAGGCTTAATTCTAATTCTCCAAAACGGCTACTTTCACTAGACTGGCTCATCTCTTGACTGACTGACTCTGAACTAGCTTACTATTTTTATATACAGCCCAAGAGATGAGATTTGTTCTTCCTCACCAATCACAAGACATTCACACCATCACAACATCCAACACAAATCACAAGGTAGAATTGGGACTGAACCGAGATCTCTTAATTTCTGGTACAATGCTCTCTTCTCTACAGCATACTATTTCTAAGTTTAAAAAAAAGTTCATGCGAAAAAGACATAAGAGATTTAATTTAGGGGCAGCTTGATGGCACGGTGCAGGACTTATAGTCAGGAGGACCTGAATTCAAATCCTGTCCCAGATACTTACTAAGCTCTGGGACCCTGGACAAGTCACTTAGAAAAAAAAAACTTTCTGTGCCTCAGTTTTGACATCTGTCAAATGTAAATAATAATGGCCCTTATCTTCCTGGGTTGTTGTGAGGATCAAACAAGAAGCCAGCTTTACAAACCTTAAAGCACTCTGCAGATATTCTGTTAAGAAGGTAACAACTATTTTAATTTTGTTAGGCTACTATGAAAATTATTTTGTGTTTGTTGAGCATTTATTGGTTGGGAGAAACTGTGTGGTTTGATGGAAAGTGTGCTGCTATCAGAGTCAGAGAACCTGGCCCAGATCCTCATTCTTCTACTTCTTAGTTTTGTGACCTTGGACAATTAACTTCAAATATCTAGGACTCCGTTTTCTCACATGTTAAAATGAAGGAGTTAGGCTATATTACTTTTAGGGTCCCTTTTCATTTGAAATCAATGATCTTATGAATGTGCTGGGTGGAAGATGAGGTACAAAGCAAGGGTTTATTAAAAGAGGTATATATTGTCCCTGTTTTACAGACAAAGAAACTAAATTTCAGAGGGCTTAAAAGACTGGCTTCTATTATACAACTATTGAGCATTGGAGCCAGGATTCAAACCCAGGTCTTTTGACCTTGAATTCAATGTTCTTTCTACCAAATTGTGCAGAGAGAGATAATATAGAAAATTGACAGCTGACTCTAAGAAAGGATGCTGATTTAATTCCTTTCACTCCCTTTTCCATTCATTTTATTGCCCATGTGTTTCCTAAGAAAAGGCTCAGCTGATTTTGAAATCGGGTAGGATGTTCCATGTTTAATTACCTTTTTCAAGGCTGCTGTACTGAAAGCAACACATGGTGCCAGGCTGTAAGTTGCTGTGGGGGATCAGACCCATCTTGTCTGCCTTCCTTATAAACCCGGAATTTAGAGCTTGAAGCTTAAATTGATAAGGGCTGAATTTTAGGTTTTATCTTTTAATAGGAAAGATAAGATTCTAATGCCTCAGCCCCCTTGTGCTCTCTGGGTGTTGATGGCAAGAGGAGCCACTGGAGAGAGAGTAATGTGACTGGGGGCGGAGAGAGGGTGAAAGGCAAGGCTTGTAGGTGGCTGGAGGGCCCTCTGGTTAACCTCAGTGAAATAAAACTGGGAGTGGGTGGAACTGCTGTTTTCCATGAGAATCTCTCTCCCTCTTTTTCACAGCCTGGCTCTTACATCCGGCCTTTTGCCAGCAAAAGCTCACTGGATGATTTTTCCCATTGATCAGAGAAAAAAGTTTGTGTGGGTGGTTTTTTTTTCCTTCTATTTTAGACATTGTTTTTGTGAATGGAATTAAAACCTTTCATTTTGGAAGAGGAACCACTGAGGGAGCTTCAGGAATCTCATTTTACCAAAGAAGGGACCAATCAGGTTCCCAAGAAACAAGAAGAGCTCAGCTCTATCAGTTCCAATTATAAACTTGACTAGAATCAAGTCTCAGGTTTTCTTTGTTACATCAAGTAGGATCTTCTACAGAGTTGATCACATAAGGCAGCAAGGGATTTTCCCACCATCAAATATTCTCTCCATAATAGCTAACATTCCTATGACCCTGACTACAAGCCAGGTACCATGCTTTACAATGATTATTTCATTTGATCCTCACAACAACCCAGGGAGATAGGTGATATTATTATCTCCATTTTACAGATGAGGAAACTGAGGCAAATGGTGGCTAAGTGATTTGCCCAGATAGTAAGTATCTGAGACTGGATTTGTACTCAGGTCTTCCTGACTCCAAGTCCAGTACTCTATCTGCTGCCTCCCTTAATTTCAACTTATATCCATTCTGAGTTTTATTATGGGTTTTCTAGTACCTAGAACTGTGCTAAACAATATAAAAATTAGTAAGGATAGACAAAATATAGTTCCTAGAAAAGAGTTTTTAATATTAGAAGGAAGATTAGATTGACATTTCTGAACTGGTTTCCTAATAAAATAGAACTGTGGATAACTTGAATGATAGAAAATCTGTGAGAGAGAACTTGCTACCTTGGAAAAAGTATTGGCTCTGGGTTTGAATCCCACTATTGGCACTTACTGCTTGAATGACCTATATTAACTTGCCTGTGTCTCAGTATTCACATGTGTATAATGAAGGGGATAGGTTGGATAACCTCTGAGCTTTAGATGTGTGAGCCCATGTGGAACTATGGGAACCAGGGAAGTTGAGATATTTCTGTGATATTTACATTAAAGCCTAAAGAGGAGAATTGGCTAATGTTTGGGGGGAAGGAGCAGCATGGAATTTACAGACACTGGTGTAGGTTTGTTAGCTTAACATTGTTGACCATGGCTACGTCATAGGAGATTTTAACTACTTAGGCTCAAACTCAATCACAGCAATGGAGAGACAGAAATACTTTATTATTCACATTATAAAAAGTCGCTTATTGTGTACACGGAGCATAAAGAATTATGCTAAGAATGTAGAATACAAAAAAGGTGAAAAAACCAAACATAGCTGACTTTAGGGACATTATAGTCAAGTACAGTTGACAGAGAATGTATACAAACTGAGATCATACAAGGCAGAATAGATTTTGGCCTTAATTTTAGACATTCATTTAACCAACTAAAATTTACCAGATCCAAAAAAAACATTATTCGGGGCAGCCAGGTGGCACAGTGAACAGAGCACAAGCCTTGAAGTCAGGAGGACCTGAGTTCAAATCTGATCTCAGAAACTTAACACTTACTAGCTGTGTGACCTTGAGCAAGTCACTTAATCCCAATTGCCCTGCTTTACCCCCCTTCAAAAAGCAAAAACAAACAAGAAAAAATCATTACCACCTTTCAAAGCTCACTCATGGTGGGGAGAGCAATGGGTTTGGAATCATAGGACCCAAGTTCAAATCCCAATGCTGTCATTTACTAGCTGTGTGACCTTGGGGAAGTCAAGTAACTCTTTTAGGACACATTTTCCTCAACTGTAAAATGGAGGAAGTTAAACTAGATGATCTCTGAGTTCCTTTTCTGCTCTAAGTCCATGATCCAGTGATCATTAGCTCTTGTCATTCCTCCTTTCTTTGGTTACTCCCTACTTCACTGGTCTCAGAGAACTAGGATCCCTGGGGGCTGATCCCCCAGAATGTCATTCCTGACATTCCTTATGTGGAAAGGAGGGACAGAATCTATTTTCTTTTAGTTGTACTCTTGCAACTAAACTAAGTTCCAAATGGTTTTAGAGACCAATGAACAAACCTTGAATATATGAAATAAGAAGGATGAGTTCAACATATATAGATGCAAAAGAGGGAGAAATATGAAAATTGATATTTTAGATGAGATAGGGCCAAGAGGAAGTTACTCAGGCTCTGACCATATGACACCAGACAAGAAACACTGGAAAGTAGACTTCATGATTGAGTTGGAAGCTACTTTACAAAGTGCCTCTTCAAGTATATTCATTTTGCAGATTCTGAGGCCTATGTCAATTAAAAGTGACTTGTCCAAGGTCATAAATCTCAACCACAGAAGAGTCAGGATTTGGTCCAAGTCTTATGATCTTTCTACTGTAAATGACAATTTTCAGTCACTGGATTTTTTAAAAAAATTAATTGTCTTACAATTAGTTAGAATTTCTTTCCTGGTGCCACCTTCAAAGTCTTTAATGCAAAACTGCATAAAATTTTTGCATCTTAGTTTTCCCCTTTTGTAAAATAGAGACCACTAAAAATTAATCAGAGGCCTGGAGGCCAACTCAAACTGAAACAAAGAACTTGAGCTTTGGTTGACAAATCTTTCAGCAGAAGTCCTCAAATATCACAGAAAATCAGCATTCCATTTTAGAGTCTTCTACCTATAATTTATAGTTGTCTAGGAAGTGAATGGGCCTTTTAGGGGACTTTGTTCCCATCTCTCCACCACCTTCAACTCTCATC
This sequence comes from Petaurus breviceps papuanus, assembly GCF_028583685.1. Taxonomy (NCBI): domain Eukaryota; kingdom Metazoa; phylum Chordata; class Mammalia; order Diprotodontia; family Petauridae; genus Petaurus; species Petaurus breviceps. The sequence goes on along the minus strand of NW_027187419.1, from coordinate 42,320,489 downwards.
TCTCAAGGAGGCTATTTCCCACCCCACTGGATTTGGACTAGGGGTGAAGGGCCTGTCAGGGCAGCCAAAATGAGGCATGGAGGCAGACTCATTTATGTCTTGGGCTCTTTCACACAAATTAAATTGGATTTCCTGGGATTTCATTCCTTATCAAGACTTGTTTTCAGTCTTTTATCAAAATGAACCCTTTTCCTCCTCCAAAGAGCCAGCAGCCAGTGGCAGCTCTGTTTTTATGAATCTGGGGGCAGCTCCAGAGGACTCTAGGGGCTCAAAACAGCTGGTCCTGACAGTGGTGGCTGACTTAGATTGCAACATTTTCTTTGCCCCCCTCCCTTCTTCTAAATAGAAAGGAAATTCCTTGGCAATGGTATAGAACATCCATTTTTTCCCTCCTTCATTATCAAGCAAAACATTGGAAAAACAACTGCATGCCCAGGCTGCTGGCTCTTAAAGCTCCTTCCCTCCTCAGCCCCATTATCTCAGTTACAAGAACAGTTTAGATAGCATAAATGCATCCAACATTCACTTCAATTAGCCCCCACTAATTCAAACATCATGACTGGGGCTGACAGGCCAGGCCTCCTTTTGTGGGGAAAGAACCTTGGCATTTTTAGGAACTTAACTCCACCCAAAACTGAGGTCAGATGCTTTACTGGCTACATGTCATATCCACTTGACAAGGCTTTTCTGTAACTGAGCCAAGAGAAGCAGTGAGTGATTATAACTGTATCTCCTCACCTATTTCCATAGGTCTGATGGGGCATCTCCATAAAGACTGAATGAAGAGCATTCTGGGTGAATGGGTATGGCTCTCTAAATTCTCTTTCGGGTTAGGATTCTACAGGGTAGAATCATGTTGTCCTGTGTGGGAGTATTTCTGTTTTGGGCATAAGAGCTGGAGATGTGACCAACTAAACAATGAATCTGTGGTTGATTTCACATGACTCCCACTCATTCACTACACATTCCAGTCAAACTGGCTTCCATGATATTCCTTGTACAAAGCATTATTTTTCCTCCTGCCATGTTTTTGCACAGTATGTATCCAATTTCTAAAACATTCTCCCTTCTCACCTCTGTTTTTTGAACGATTCCTATCTCCCTTCAAGATTCAACTCAAGTGCCTTGAGGCCTTTCCAGATTTTCCCAGGTGTTGGTATATATTTGTATATAGTGCTTGTTTAAATGTTTAATTATTTAAATGTTGTTTTCCCTAGCAGAATGCAAGTTTTTTGAGCACTGGGAATGTTTTGTTTTGCTATATCTAGTGTCTAGGACAGGGCCTGACCTGTAATATGTGCCTAATAAATACTTATTGAATTGAATTAAACTGAAGTCTTGTGAGCCCTGAAGGAGGAACTCCAGGGAGAGTGCTAAAGGGTACGATTTCTTTCAGGGGCAGCTTCTTCACTGTCCTTAAGTGAACTAATGCCCTTCAATAAGCAAGAAGAGGAGAATAGTCTCAGACTTCCAGCTATCATGTAATTCAACTTCCCGATAGGATCTGAACCAAGTACGAAACTGGACCTCCTGGATCCAGTGGAGCCCTTGGATTTGATCACTTTTGAAGACAGAAAAAATTTCATCCTCCACTGAGCCTTGCACATAGTGTGGTTTCAAAAATTATTTGTCAAATGATTGCTGAAGCAGCAGATGAGTGTCCTCAGTGGCTATAATATAGCCCCTTTGGATGCAGTCAGACTGAGTGTTCCATGCATTTGTGGTTATCTCTTTCAGTCTTCCAAAGATGGGTCCAAATTGCAGAGTCTCTAGTCACTATAAAGTATAGTTATTGACAGTGCATCTTACTTGGGGTCATCTCCTCCAAGGCACACCCCTGCTGCCCACTGTGATACTAACAGCTTCTATTTCACATCTGCTTTTACTTGGAGCCTGGCCTTCTGGGTCACCCCCTTCCCCCAGTAACCTACCCTTTCACCTTGTCTCCTCCCCCATTTTAGGTCAGGGCAAAAAGACCTTCTCTTCTTCCCTCCCCCCCAGGGCATCTCTCTTTGCACTTTGACAACCCCATCCAACTTCTCTGTGGCCTTAATGTCCCCTCCCCTTTCCATGCTACCCATACAAAGTGATAATGCTCTCTCTCTCTCTCCCTGCTCCAGGGCCTGTTGCATGGAAGCTGTGTTCAAGCTGGCTGAGATGGCTCCAATTGTCTCTTTCTCTTGCCTCTGTGGGGTCTTACTGGCTGCTCACATTTGCTCACATTGACCTTTGGCTCCTGGAGTGTCCAGCAAGCATATGTGGCAAAGAGAACCTGATCTGTTATAAACATTAGGCCTTCAAACAGGCTGGACAAAGTGAGGGTTTCTTGGCTTTAGCTGCTTCTGTTCCAGGCCTATCATTTCCCTTAATTCCCTAATCATTTGAGTCACAGTTGATGAGCTGGGTAAAGCTGATTTTATTTTGACCTGGAAGAGAGGGAGGCAGAACCTTCTGCACAGAAAGAATCACCACTGCTGGACATTCTACCCCAGGGTAGTTAAATGACAAAATATATCTAATATCATAGAAGAACATATTAGTATGCATTCAAGAGGCCAGAGGGAACCTCCTTATTATACAATTAATAAATCAATAAAACAAATCCAGTCAATAAATCAAATGTTGACTATCTTCTATATGTTCAAATGTGCTGAGATGATATGAGGGAGCTTAGTTCATGGTCCCTCCCCCTTTTACTTCTATCCTTCCACCTATCTATTCATTTACCAAGTGTCTACTGTGCCCAGAGCACAGTGCTAGGCCTTGGGGGAGATACAAAGATTAGATAAACATGGTTCCTGCCCTCAAAGAGCTTAGTATGCTCTCATCTGAATAATTTCTTTGATTTCTATTTGCTATCAGCCTAGATAAATGGGTTAATTTGCTATTGCTTATGTGTGGTCTTTGTGTATCTGGAATTTAGTTAAGAAGAGATATACAAACTTTGGATATGTAGCTTGGGGCTCTATTTCCCCATTAAGCTATTAGGAGTACAGCTTAAACTTGAAACTTATTTCCCTTAGACTAACAATATTCATTGGGGGAGGGGGGCAGTTATATTTCTACTCTCTCTGTCTCTGTCTCTGTCTCTCTGTCTCTGTCTCTGTCTCTCTGTCTCTGTCTCTCTCTCTCTGTCTCTCTCTCTGTCTCTCTCTCTCTCTCTCTCTCTCTCTCTCTCTGTCTCTCTCTCTCTCTGTCTCTCTCTCTCTCTCTCTCTCTCTCTCTCTCTCTCTCTCTCTCTCTCTCTCTCTCTCTCTCTGTCTGTCTGTCTCTGTCTCTGTCTCTCAGAAAAGCAAAGCAGTTGGCCTCCAGACTTATTTTCTGTTTCCTCTCCTGGCAGGAATATCAGTCTCTTGGAGAGGTGTGTGTGGAAGACATGCTAGAAATATCTATGCATGCCTCCTTGCAAGATATGGATAGACCCATGTTGTTGTTGTTGTTCAGCTTTTCATTTGTGACTGTTTGCGACACCATTTCGGGTTTTCTTGGCAAAGATGCTGGAGTGGTTTGCCATTTCCTTCTCCAGCTAATTTTGTAAATGGGAAAACTGAGGCAAATAGGGTTAAAGTAACTTGGGTTACACAGTTGGTAAGTGTGTGAGGTCACATTTGAACTCAGGTCTTCCTCACTCCAGGCCCAGTGATCTGTCTACTGTGACACCTAACTACCCATTAGACCCATATGGACACACACATAATCTATATGGATAGTATGCATACACCCTACCATGAGGTAATAAGAGAATCAGTATAGTATGAAACAAAGTGCTAGGTGGAGTTGGTGAGAGATTAGAATCAATGGGAGAAGCTAAATGGAGGAGGTGGTTTTTGAACTGAACTTAAGAGGACTGATAGGAATTCAACAATGGAAGGAGAACATTTTAGGTATAGGGAAGAGGTTGAGCAAAAGCCCAAAGATAGGGCAACAGAAGGTAAATTCACAAAGCAAAGAACAACCAGTTTGTCTGGCATAGAAAGGGGATGGAGGGTTGTGATAGGAGATAAAGAATGTGAAGGGATTGGATTATGCCAAATTGTAGAAGGGCTTCAAGGCCAGATAAAGGAATCTGAAAGGCAACTTGGTGTATTGGAAAGAGTACTTGATATAGAACCAGGAAAAACAGAAGTCCAGTCATTCCTCTGTCATTAATTGGTCTTGTGAAGTTGAACATGTCACTGAACTTTTCTGATCCTCAATTATTGGGACTTGCAAAGGTGGATTCAAATTTTTCTATTTTGCCAATTATTTCTGCTGTGCAGGCCATAAGTTCTACTTGCATAATTCTGATTTCTCTTTTGAGCTACCTAGGAATATTCCAAAGTATTTCCATGCTTTCTTGAAAATACACAGAATTCTCTACTTCAGTTGTTGATTCACTATCCTTTGTCTTGAGATATTTAGTCTGGACTCTTTTAGCTGATCTGGAGTCCATATTACTTTATTTTATTAGGAAACAAGTTCCCTGATTGTGCTCAAGATGCTTAACTGAATTTTCTTCCTTATGAGTTTTTGGGTAATTTCATTAAAATTTGTTTCTCTCTTATATTGTCCTATCAGTCACTTTCTGACTCCTTTCTCTTTCATGGCTGTTTCCCTGGGGGTTATAACTCAAAGCCATCTCAGCCTCCCCTGATGCCATGCTATTCATGTTTCACAGGCCTCAGCCTTTGCCCCAAGTGACTTCTGGAGGTATGAAACTGGGTCTACCTAGATGCCAGACTCTTTCCCTCAAGTTTACTCTAGTGCCACACATGTGTCCTATCCTAGTTCCTTCTGTTCATCAGTTCTCTAGCTGGGCTTTCTTGAAGTACAGAGCTTTGATGCACTGCTGTTCTAACAGATAAAACTTCTGCATTTTGCCGGGGCGGCTAGGTAGCTCAGTGAATAGTGCACTGGCCCTGGAGTCAAGATAATCCTGAGCTCAAATCTGGCCTCAGACACTTAACACAAAAAACTAGCCTCGTGACCTTGGGCAAGTCATTTAACCCCAATTGCCCTACCTTACCCCCTCCAAAAAAAAAAATAAAAAAGCAAAAACTTCTGCATTTTGGTTTCCCATGGCAGAGGGAGAATGAATGTGTGTGTGTGGGGGTGGGGGTGGGGTTAATGTTTGAATTCCTTTGCAAGCCATGAGTAAGTTTGTTCAACCCTGTTGCAGGAACATAGGAGGTAGTGTGTTGTTGGAGTGTTAAGTGAGGTCATTAGGGGTCAGAGATTGACCTTCTTTCCCATACTCCTTCAGAGACTCCCAAACACTGAACTAGCTCTGGTAATTAATGCTTGTGGCAATCTTATCTTCTGTGTGTATACATTCATGCAAAATATACTGCCAAGGTAAGGGAACTTATCTACAGCATTCAAGATTTCTCCATTTGCTGTAACTGATAGTTCCATGTATGGATGGTGTGGTTCTGACTGGTAAAGACTCTCTCTTTTCTTAATCTTAATTATCAGACAGACCACTTTCTTTCAGGTGAAGGATCAGCTATTTAAGTAGATCTCTGGCAATAATCTTGTTGGCAATGACAGAGAGAGACTTCTCCTTTGATTGTCACAGGACAACCTATTTCCTTTTCCTTTATAGAGATGGACAACCCCCTTGAACTCCTGGGGGATAACCTCCTCTTGCCATATAACCTGGAAAATTTCACTACCGTGTTTCCCCGATAATAAGACACTGTCTTATTAATTTTTTTGGACAGAAAAACACCAGAGGGCTTATTTTCAGGGGAGGGTTTATTTTAATGAACATTGACAGCAATTTTAATAAACAGGTAAATGTGAACAAAAAAATGTACCTTTATTCAATAAGCAAATCACTGGGGAAGAACAGGATGATGCGCTCACTGCTGCAGTTCTGATTGGATGCAGCTCAGAGCGTGGTGTGCGTTTCATTGGGGGGGGGACGGTGCATACAGAGGGTACTGTAATGTAGTGTGTAGCGCAGGGGATCACCTTCACTACAGCAGCAATCTCAATAGGGCTTATTTTCGGGGGAGGGCTTATTATCGGGGAAACACGGTACTTGAGAGGATCCTGATGGCATTCACAACTTCTTCAGTTGGAAGTTTGGCTGGAGAGAGATTGACTTCAGACTGAGATAACTATCAGTGGCTTCAGCACTGGTTGATGATCTGAGAACACTAGGGAAGTGTTCATCTTATCTCTCCAGGATCATACCCTGTCGCTAATCAATGAAGATTCCTCAGCACTGAGTAGTTGAGATGCACCATAGGTCTTTGGCTCATAAATAGGCTTTAGGGTATCATAAAAGTGCTTTGCTTCTTTACTACCTGTTTAAAACTGAATTTCAACTGCCTTCTTACTGAGCCAAGAATTCTGTATCTCCTAAGCTTCATTTGCAATTTAGTTTTGAAGGAGTTAAATGCCACCTTCTTAGATAGGCAAACTCTGCTGCTGGTAAACTCTGTGAAGTTCTTTTTTTGTTTTGTTTTGTTTAACAATGTCTGAATTTCCCCATCATTTTTGTCAACCCAGTTTTGTTGTTTGTAAGTGCTCTGCCTCAGATGGATAAATGTGGTGCTGTATACCAAATCTCTGAAAGCTGCCTGCTTTTTCTGCTCCACTGTTCCCAACTACGTATTGACTTACCTTTCCCTCCAAGTCAGTGACAAACTGTTCCTGCATGGGGAAGCACTCTAATCTGTCGACAATGGGTCTTCTGGTAGTCATCTTGCTTTGGGGCCACCACTTCTGTTGAATGAAAATTTTTAGCTTGAAGAAGATAAGTTTATGATTGGCCCAGCGTTCTGTGCCACACATCACCTTCATTACTTCCACATCCTGTCTGTCTCTTCTCCTTACAATGACATAGTCTATTAAATGTCAGTGTTTCTTGTGAGTGTACATCCACAAACTTTTATTGTGTAGACAGTGTTGGTGATGAAAAGGTCATGAAATGCAGAAGTCTTCAGTAGTAAGTTGTTGTTTCCAACTACATTCCTCCCAAGGACTGCTTCCCATCTCTTATAATCTGAGCTTACTCTGGTGTCAGTCATGCAGAATTACAAGCTGTCTTCTTTCAGTACATGATAAGGGTCTACAGGTCTTCATAAAATTTTTCTTTGACCTCATCAGTGTTCATCATGATGAGAGCAGCATACACTATGATTATGGTGGTGTGAGGGGTAGTCATTTAAGGGGTAGTCACTTTATCATGAGCCTGTCTTTTGGGAGGCATATACTAGCTGTATGACTAGATTAGTTTTGCATGAAAAACCTACACTATCTTCACAGCATTCTCCATCACTCTGGCTACTCCAAGGAAAAACATGTATCCAGTTCCAACTTTGGTAAGCTGGCCTTCATCTGCCAGATTTGTTTCACTCAGAGCTGCTATTTGGATAAGGTACCTGCTGAGTTCTCTTGCAACAAGACCTGTTTGTCTTTCAGATTTTTTGTTGTCCATAAGTGTGCACACATTCCATATACCAGTGATGAGAGGAATCATCTTCACAAAAGTTTTTATACCTTTTTTTGTGTGTGTTTCAACAGCAGAGTAGGATCCCTGCCTATGACAATAAGCAGGCCAGGGTGAGGTTAGGTGAAACAGACCATTTTTAGGGCACTTTTTCTAATCCATTCCCCACACCAGGAAGTGAGTTGTTCAGTCCTTATAAAAGGCTGCTCACATACCCAGGGGACGGTCAAATCCCACTGCTGCTTCAGTCTGACAACAACCACCTGTGTGCAGGGTGGTGACTACAGCTCCCACTGTATCTGAACCTCAAGGCAGGTAAGGATGGTAAAATGGCATGAATTATACTTTTTGACTCACACATGAATTGGATTTAAATGAGGCAGAGATGCACTCAGCCATCAGTCTCAATCTCTCTTCTAGAGAGATCAAAGTCCAACGGTGAGATGAAAGTCAAGATGACTGGCGATGGCCCGGGATGCAGTGGATGACCTTGGTATCTTTAATGTCCAACCAGGCTCTAAGCCCTCCCACAGGGCAGCTTCCACCACCTTAATGCACTGTTGGAACAAATTGTTCACATATATCCACTCCACTAACTCATTGAAGGGTTCAAGACCCAGTGATTACCCTCAACCTGGTTTAGTTCATCTGCCAGAATTGGTTTACCAGGGTGTGGCTGCTGTGCATGCAGCCACAGGTGAGAGGCACAGGTGAGAGATGGGTGGCAGGTGAACACCAAAGGTGGAGAGCAGTCCTGAAACAGGTTCAGCGGCCATCACCAGAGGTACTAGTTTTCCCTTAGCACCCAAACTGACAGGGATAACAAAAGAAGGGAATAGTCAATATTGGAGGATTGTGGAAAGACCAACCACACTAGTGCCACTACATGTTTTGGAACTGTGAATTGATCCCATTGTCCTAGAAAGCAATTTAGAATTATGCAGAGCAAGTGATGCCCCTTGTCCAAGGTCACCCAGGTGATAATGTGATATAGTCAAGATTCAGATCCAAGTCTGCTGCTCCTTGCTGTCTCTATATGATCTATATTTTCAGGGGCGTTCTGCTATGATTTATCTCTAAACCCAAACTGTATTATCTCCTAAAATGTCCATGGTTTTTCACCTAGAGATTTTACCACTATGTATACCCCCAAGGAGGTCAGTGATTAAAAAGAAATTCCCCTTACATACCAAAATATTTGTAGTTGCATTTTATTTTAGTAGTAATATAGAACCGGAAGCCAAGTGGATGTTACCAGTTGGGGAATGGCTAAACAAAATGTGGTACATAAAAGTAAAGTTCTCTTACTACACTAAAATAATATTGATAAAATGAATACAGAGGAGCAGGTGAAAATTCTCAGCTGATGTAAAGTGAATCAAGTAGAATCAGGAAAACAATATAAGCAATGACTGTAACAAAGTAAATGGAAGGAAGAACAACAAAAATCACCTGAAACTGAATATTGTGAAATTAAAATGATTAAGTGTGGCCCCAAAGAAGAAATAGGAGAATAAGAAATAAGAGGAGGCATTCTTTTTTTGTGGAGGAGAGGAATATGAGCGTAACAGACTACATATAATGTCTGACTTTTTTTTATATGTAGGTTAGTTTTGGGGAACTGTTTTTCATTTCCTTTTTTTACTCTCTGTTACTAGAGATGACTTCTTGGGAGGGAGAGAGAAAGGGATATATTAGAAAATATAGGTAATAAAAACAAAAGATATCAGTCATTTTTTAAAATTTAAAACTATATGGAGGGGGAACTGGAAGACAGTCATGTATAGAAGTATAGCAGTTACAGAGGGATCCATATGGGTGACCAGGACATATTTTCATTTAGTTAAATAACTTCTATCCCAGCTGTGAAAATCAGCTGGAAACTTTTGTTGGTGGTCTCCAAATGTGAAGTCTATTGAAACCTTGGTTGAACCTTTTCATCTATTGTCCTTAAATGATGCAAGAGAAGGTCTAGCTCTTCCATCTGAGAGTCCCAAACAGGTAAAAGGAGTTTTTAAAACACCACCACCATGTAACTGGCTTCACCTCCAGCTGTGGGCTAGATTTGTGCCAGATCTGTGTTTGGAAACCCATCACCTCAATGTGAGGCAATTGTAAAAGGTTGAAACATGAGTGTGATAGAAGGAGAACTTTATGCTATCTTCCAAAGCAACCTCAGTCCTAGGAAATCTTCAGAGACAGCTTCAAGCTGTGTGGGCCAGGGGAGTCCTACGGTCTGAGATACACAATCAAAATGGGAAGCCCAGTGAAACCAACAACATAAGCAAAAGTCACACATATTTGCTTATGAAAGCTAACTTCTTCTGTTGTATTAAATGGCATAAGGGTCTGCCATATCTGGAGATAGAGTTAGATAAACAAAGGACCATAGACTTTGAGCTGGAAGGGACTTTATAGTATATCTAGACCCATGATCACTTTTTTCAGGCAAGGAAATTGGGGCCTAGATAACTGATGTCACTTGACCAAGGCCATACAGGTGGTATACAAGAGAGCCAAGATTCAAACCCAGTCCTCTGATTCTAGAACCAATATAATTCTAAACCCATTTCTCTCAGTCCTTCTGCCTTCCTGTGATCTCTATGGTGTTTGGGGATTGTCTGCTACAATTTATACCCAAAACCCAAACTCTACAATCCCTTTTAGCATGGACAAGTGAAATTTCATTAAATGCATGTATGCATATAATACTCTATATATGTGTAGGATTTATGGAAATGCATCATACATCTGAATTTCTTATTTTTAGAGACCACTTTGACACTTGTGATGGTGCTAAGCATTTCCTAATTCATGGTGCTAAGTATTTTCCATTGCATTGCAAATGTGACCTAAAGAACTGTGTGCCATTGGGCAAATTCTTTAACTTCTTTGTACCTTAGTTTCTTAATCTGTAAAATGGGGAGAATAGAACTATATTATGGTTACCTTACAAGGTTCAATTCAATTTGACAGATATTTATTAAGCAATTGCCATGTTTAGGGCACTATGCTAGGTGCTAAGTTTTTGTGAGTGGGGGGACTTAACTGTTTTTCTGTGTTATGGACCACCCCACTTTGTTAATCTGGTAAAGTCTATGGACCCTTTCTCAGAGTAAAGCTTTGTAATGACATCAAATAAAATACATAAGGGAAGTTTATTATATTAAAATATAACTATCAAAATATTATCATTTTTAATTTATAGAATAAAACAAGCATTTTCATAATGCAGTACAATAAAAAAATGATTGTACAAAAACCTGCAAATCTGCTATGCACAGCTTGCTATTTCCTTCAAATATACAATAAAATTATCACATAAATTTCTTTTTTTTTCTTTCCTCCTCCCTGCCTTGCCCTAGAAGAGATGGTTACCATTAGACACAAATAGGTAAATATATATATATATATATATATATGTGTGTGTGTGTGTGTGTGTGTGTGTGTGTGTGTGTATGTACATATATGTGTATGTGTATGTTTGTGTTTATGTATATATGTGTGTGTATGATTATGCTATACTTTTATTCATCAGTTCTTTCTCTCTGGATGCAGATGAGAACTAGAACTAGAACTAGAACTCTTTCTAGTAGGGTATCTATAATAAACCCTAGATTAAACATTCCTGGTTGTGAGGATTAAATGAGATAACATACATGACAACATCTCATGAACAAGAATGCTTCACTATCTCAAGGGTCTATTATTTTAATGATAGAGAGATCCCTTCCACCCCATGAAGACTGGTACCTTCTTTATAATTCATTAGGAATCCTTTAATAGGAAACCTTCCTTTGTTTGTGGTGGCGTCAAGTGCAGGCTGTGAACTTTGAGCTATGGATGAGTGTCTACTCTACAGTATCATCTGGGCTGGTTCACAGATGGCAGTTGTCCAGTTAATTGCTTGACTTTTCCAGCTTGGTAGGACTGACCAGAGTTTATATTCTTCTGGGATAGTCTTCAGGATCCTAGAGTTACTTCCAGTCCAAGAAGAGGTATCTAAGTAGGATTTTATTCTTCCCTTTATGAGGAAAAAACATAATTTGCCGTTCAAATATAAGACATTACATAAGACAGAAAATCAAGACATGTAAAACATAGTGGCATAGAGGGTAGAAAGTCACCCTAGGAGTGTTTGCAGATATGATGATATTCTTGGAAAACCACAAAGGCTCAACTAAAAAATTAGTTGAAACAATTGATAATTTTAGCAAAGTAGCAAGATATAAAGTAAATACACACAAATCATTAGCATTCCCATATGTCACAAACAAAACTCTGCAAGAAAAGATAGTAAAAAAAATCCCATTTAAAATAACTCTATACAGTATAAAATACCTGGGAGTACACTGCCAAAACAAATCCAGGAATTATATGAACAAAATTATAAAAACTTGTTATACAAATAATATCAGTTTTAAATAACTGGAGAGCTATTAATTGTTCATGGGTAGGTAGAGTCAATATAATAAAAAATGACAATTTTACCCAAAATAATTTATACATTTAATGCCATCTCAATTAAATTACTGAAAGATTATTTTTACTGAATTAGAAAAAATAATAAAATTCATTTGCAAAAACAAAAAATCAAGATTATCAAAGGAAATAAGAAAAAAAGTGCAAAAGAAGGAGATTTAGCAGTACTAGACCTTAAACTCTATTATAAAACAGTAATTATTAAAATTATCTAGTACTGGCTAGGAAATAGAAAGCATACTAGATGTGGGAAAATCACTTCATCTCTCACTGCCCCTGGCAGCTCTCTAAAGCTGTAACTTGTAGAGCAGGTGTTGATTAGCATTGATAGAAAGAGTTTTCTTACTGTGAGTTCCCTACATCAATGAAATCACAGGTTCACTAAGAAAAAAGAATCAGGAGATAAGTATTTTACTTTCTTTCTGAAAGAAAGTAAAACATTTTACTTCTTTTGCTTACTTTTTATATATATTGGAAAGTTCAAGTTGGCAGTAGTACTTCAGGTTTAGCCTAAAGGCATTATCATTATTATTACAAAATATATTTATTACTAATAGGAGGCAGTAGGTCATAATGGGTGGAGTCAGGGAGATCTGAGTTCAACTCATGTCTCTGACATGAGTTGAATCAAACTGAGAATGACATCTACCTTAGTCAGCTACCTAGGGCTTACATACTAAATCACAGATCAATAGTAATCTGTATTGATGGAGAGAATTTCCACACTGGGAGTTCAACACACTCATCAACATCACAACTCTTTCCCATTGTATTTTTGACAACAACTTCAACAAAGTATTATCTTTCATATGGGGGGAACAATTACTGTCTGTTAGTAGACCAAGTATGTTGACCTTTAATACTTTAAGAATTTCATCAGAACAAATTGTAGAAAATCAATTAGTCAATCAACAAGAATTTATTAATCACCTGCTATGTGCTGGTACTATTCTAGGTGCTAGGGTTTCATATACAAGAGTGAGACAGTGCCTGCCCTTGAGGAGCTTTTGTACTAGAAGAAATTCAGGTCCCTTTCCATATACTTTTGTATATGGAATGTACTACCTGGCCATTGAAGGCTAATCCAGCTCTGAAATTCTGTGATTTAAGTGACCGAGTTGAGCCATTGATACTCTTTTTTAGACTCCTTTGTGATCATCACTTCAGGATCATAAAAGAGATGACTGGAGTTAGGTATTTAGTCTGAGGCCATAAGGCTGAATTCTCTGCATGCAGCTAACTGGTCCTATGGGGACTGAACCTGTGACCTTGGCCCCATTAGCACTGTATGATAATGGAGTTCACAGACCCAGGCTACCCAGCATGGAGAGCTATGCTTGTTGTAACAGCCCATACACCCAGATGTGGGCAGATGTAAATGTACATGCACCCTACAGCATGCACATGTGGACTGAGCTATCCAGACAGCATAGTCACACTCTGGAGAGTATGAGCACAAAATGGCCTTTGGCACCAATGCTGGCCTGAAGTTCCCTTAAAAGGGCCTTCCAGAAAGCTGGGTTTCCCTTGCAAACCAGGGGCATGGTTTCAATTTTCCTTTAGATCCGTAAAGAAAAAAAGAAAAATAAGGAGGTGGGGTAGGGGGTGGGAAGGAGATTTATGACCTCAAATTCTCTTCATTGCCATTTGTAAAATAGCATTTATCAGGTGTTGGGCACATGGCAGCTCTGGGGAGTGCCAGACAGTGATCAAAAGGAAAGCACAAAAAAAACTCCTGCCCCTTTCAACAGGCTGAATCTCCTACTTTTATCGATCAATGGGCACATTAACCCTGTTGGTTCAGGGAAGAAATTCATTTTGGCATTTCACTGTCTGAAGTATCAGACACAAATGTTGGTATAAACAGGCTTCTGTGTGCCAGGTCCACCTGCCTGTTGCTTTGATGTTTTGTTCAGAAGACCAGAGGGAGGGGCAGAAGAGAGGGGAGGATGGGGTGCTCCATATCTTAGTTCCAGAGACAAAAGTACTCCATTGGTTTGGAGGCTTTGATGTGTTTTGTGATAGATTGGGAAACAGGAGGAATGTCAATCAATCTCTCAAATATTTTTTTAATCCCTACTATGTGTCCAATGTGCTTTGGGATATACAAAAGCATAAGGTCTGTTCTCCACACACAAGAAGTTTACCATCTGGATGGAGAGTGAAATCTAGCACACATATGAGTATGCACAATTTAAGACCATCAAAGTGATGTACTGTGTGCTACTAGGTGCTGAGATGCGAGAGAACAATGTGCGCTGGCGGCATAGCCAGCAAAGGCTAAATGGAATTTGACCTGGACCTTGAAGACTGAGTAGGGTGTAGAGGGAGGAGAGAAAGGAGGAGCTTCAGGTAAGGAAACTGGCAGGAGAGAAAGCATGGAGGTAGGAATGAAAATAATGTGCTAATACCAGTTATAGGAGACTGAGAAGAGGGTGAAAGTCAGGGAGTCTTTGGGTATGTAGGTGCTACATAAAAACTGTACCCTGCTCCTCTGAACCGTGGGTTGAAGTTGTGAATAAATCAGTAGAGAGCATATCTTCAGAGGTAAAAAGAAGCTAGGGGACACATTAGAGAAAGGCCACTTGGCTTGTGTGTGGCCAGACCAGTGTTAGTTCTGGGGGAGAAAAAGGAGAGGGACCAGAGGAAGGTCTTTTCTCCTTTGTCCTCAGAGAATTAGTGCTGTCTGATGTGGGAGGGAATGAAAAATCATAGAACCCCAGAGTTTGAAGAGACTCTGTAGGTCTTTTAGGAGAGAGGAGTACACCCAAAGTGATTTGCTCTTTAACTTTGAGTCAGGAAACCTACGTTTGAATCCTGCCTCATACTTACTAGCTTTGTGACCTTGTTTCAATTTCAGCATGTATAAAATGGAGATAATTATAGCATTGTACAGAGATGTTGTAAGACTCAAATGTGAGAAAATATGTAAAGTGCTTAGCAAATATGAAAGCCCTATTGAAATGTGAGCTATGATCAAGGCCTGTGGTCTGCATCGTGGGGGGATGTGTACCCCAAGAGACCCTGGAAACACCAGAGGGGCCAGGATCTGACTCTTAGGACTATGGGGTCAACCAAATGGAGAGTAGGAAGATAGGTTGGACATGGCCCTCATTTCTTTTAGCCACTTATAAGGATTGTCCACAATAAGACCACACCTTCCCTTATCTCCCAATAGTACATCATTCTACTCCCTCTGTCTGCCCTGCAATCTTCCCCAGAACTGCCACTGACGTGGGGGCTGGCCCCTTAGAAGAGTTAGAACCCAGACTAATCATTATCCACAGCATCTCTACAAGCTCCATTGGAAAATCCTGTCCCCACCTCCTGTCCCACAGATGACCTCTGGCCCTTAAAGTTTATCCTCTGTGCACAGAGACTCACTAGTGTGAGTAAGAGTCCTACCCCTTTTTCCTTTTGGGTAGGTCAGAGTGAGTCATACTGAGTGAGCCATGCAGAATGAGCAGGCATGGGTGGATTCTGTTCCAGATCAAAGATATGGATATGTTATCTTTCCTTCCCAAACTACCAATCTTATAAATGTTCTTGATTCTATTGAGGGCACTGCTATCCTGCTCTCACAGTCACTATGCTAGTTAAGGCTGCCCCATTGACTACTGCAATAACCTCCTATGTGGTCATTCAGTCTCTCCTTGATTGTAGCATTTAGTATGCTACCTGGCCCATAGTAGACCTTTAATAATTGCTAGTTGATTGGCTGACTGACTGCTTGAATCCTTATAGGGGGAGGGAATACACTACCATATGAGGCAGGTTTTCCATTTAGGTATAGCTATGGTTATTAGAAAGTGCTTCTTTTAATGAGCATATAATACCTCCCCTTTGGGATTCAAGAAGTGACTGAATGACAATGAGACCACAGATTTCGAAGTGGAAGGAACTTTAGAGATCACCTAAAAAGTGAGGGGTTGGGGGAGTCGGAGGATGGAGATGAAGATTCCTGCCTTAAGGATTTAAAGCTCTGAAGGAAGAAACAGGGCTGGGAGAATGAAAGGTGTCTGGGCCCCTCCACAAAATGGAGACCCCAGGAGGAATTCACCAGTGGGAGAAGTGGTTGCTGTCTTTTGGAGGGATATTCTAAGTGGAGAAAGCCCATAGGACAGATGGATGTCTGGGTCAAAGTGATCCCAGTCAATGAGGGAAGTCCTGGAATGAAACAACAGAAGAGGCATGCTTTGAAGTATGGAAATCAGAAACAGTACCAGGAGGGGATTCTTTTTTTTTTTTTTGGCAATCAGGGTTAAGTGACTTGTCCAGGGTCACCCAGCTAGTAAATGTCTAAGGTTTTGAAGTCTGATTCTCCTGCCCCCAGGGCTAGAGCTCTATCCACTGTGCCACCTAGCTATTCTGATTGTGTCTCTTAAGGCAATGTCTCTCTTAAGGTGTGGTGCCCAAAACTCAATCTAGTGTCTCAATTATCTAACAGAATAGGTGGATCTCTGTTGTTTAAAGAATTCATCCAAAGAAGCCACCTCTGACTTCTATAGTACTCTGAGTTTTGTAAAGTACTTTTGTCACAACAATCTGGTACAGGAGATAATGCGAGTAGTAATAGATTTATTAATATAACATATTGTATATGTTATAATTATATTGATAATTATATTAATTAGTGATAATAATTTTTTCAGATTAAAAAAGGCTCAGAAAGGTATAGTGACTTGTTCAGGATCACACAACTATCAAATGTCAGTGCCAGGTTGGGATTAAGATCTTCTGACTCCAAACCCTGTTTTCTTGCCACTACATGTTGTATCTTAAGTACCAGTGAAGCTTACGCAAGTATTAGTTTCAAACATAAGAACAGTATTTCAGTCCAATCTCTGGGGCCTTATTGTACTTGGAAAGCATTTCAGAAAAAATAGTTTCTGAGCAAAGCAATGTGGTTTCTTTTTGTCATGGCATAGAAAAATATACTCATTGCATATATAAAGCATGGCCTCACCAAATGGACCCATGAGTACAGGTTGACTACGCCTCCAAACTCAATTTCTTGTCTCTCACCTGGGCTCCCATGCTGTGTTCCATCTGAAGATTTAACGGCATAATCCACATGTACTGATATCAGGGCTGTAGCAACTATAGACAGACTGTTGCTAACTCCCCTCTTTTGGATCCTGCATGACTGTACCACTGTTGATCAGCAGAGAACCCTTAGAGATGATCCTGGGAACACTTGCTCCTTAGACCTCCTTCCTCTGACTCTAGGTAGCTGAAACCTGTCTTCTGTGTTCCGCGAATGGTGGTTTGATCATGTACCATTTACTTGAGGGAGTGGGTGATCCCAAGAGTATAGTATAAAACATTGTCTTAAAGAGAATATTGGTTGGCCACAACTTGTAGTGGTTGACACAGCAAGTCTGTGATGGCAGATAGTCAATAGTGCTTTTATAAAGAGATAATAATTTTATTATTATTGTTATTATATATCTTATTCTAATAATTATCTTAGCAAGATTCTAATTCTGTCTCAGCAAGAGTCTATCTTAGCAAAAGTCTTACTGTCCATACATTCGAATCCTATTCTCAAGTCTCATTGCGCTTATCATGGTATAAGGATGACCCTAGGTTGTTGAACATTATGGAGAGCAAACTGGCAGGTCCTACCAAGCTGAAAAGGCTTCAAGTATTTCTAGGTGACAGACTGATATAAATATTTGGTTTGATTGCCAGCTAAGCTAAGAGTGGAGAAGCTTATAGCCAAACTGCCTGTTGGGTGATGAATCTTCCAGCCACAGCACCTTTTTAAGTTTATCTACTATATCACCAAAGGGTTGACATTTTGTCAGAACATTCACATTCTTTAAATCACATATCCTTAAAATATGTTCAGTGAAAAAGAGACTGTGGGACCAGATCAAGAAATCTAGCTTCCATTTATGACTATGCCACTGGTTTGCTGTATGTTCAATAGAATGTAAACTCCTTGAAGGTAAGGACTATTTTATTTTGCTATATACCCAGAGCCTGGCACAGTGCCTGAGAAGTATCAGGTGATTATTGAATGGACTTTAAGAAGGTAATTTAACTTCTTTTGTTATCTAACTAGAGAAGTTAAATAAATTCATTTTTCTTAAATATAAAATGAAGAGGGGTTTAGATGCTCTTTGAGGGCCCTTTCAGGTCTAAAATTCTATGATTTCAATTAAAACTACTTTATTCACTTAACAGGTGAATTTTATTAACAAATATTAACAATTAGGTATTTTAAGGTTAATTGTAATATAGTCTCACCTGCTTGGCTGACCACAGACACCATATCACTATTTACTCTTGGATGGGACCTTCAAGGAAGGGATTTTTACCTTTAGAGAAACAGATGGCACTTTGATTACCTCCATTGCTTTGTATCTCTCATCTCTTTTACCATAGCCATTGTGAGTTGCCTTCTATATTAAACATCTCCAATAAGGATTTCATTTCATTTTAATAAGGCAGAATTGCAAACATTAATGAAATGGCAATTGGGTTATTAACAACACATGCTTTGGAGTTTCAGAAATATGTTGCCTTTTTAAAATTAACTTTATAAAAAAATGTCCAGATGCGGAGCTCTACTCCACAGATTATTTGTATTTTTTTCAAAGTTGAAACATCTCTCAAACACTCAGCTCTGAGCAAACAAACAGACAGCAGGGGGATAAGAAAACAAGGCTGAATTTCAGTCCTACAGATCTCAGCAAGAAGCAAAAATAAACTTTTCCAACTATGTTCCATCCCCACAGCTCCCCAAGCTAGGTTTGGGTAAAGTAGCTGGAAGACAAAAAGACAGATGCTCCCTCCTTCTCATAGCCTCTGGCCTGGTTTTTCTGATCCTATGGCTTGTTCCATTTGAACTGAAGATTCCTAGGCCTTTTCTGACCTCTTTCTTCCCTGGGAGGCAACCAACTGGGAACACAGAAGCTGTCTGCAAATGTTGGATGATCAGCATTTCAGAAAAGTGTATGGAATCATTATTCAGTAAGTCAATGAAAATTTATTAAGTACCTACTATGTGCTAGACTAAAGTCCTCCAATGCCTCATCGTGGCATGGAGGCAACTCTATGTTCTTAAAGGCTGCGCCAGGGGAGTGGGAGCTCTGGGAGATTCAGCCAAGTTGGGAAGCTTCTGAGTACAGGCCAAGGGATGGAATTTGGAGACCCAGACAAAGAGGCTCAGTCAGGGGTTGTTCTTTTTGGATATAGCCAATCTCGAAGATGATCAATCAGTCAGCAAGCATTTACTAAGTACCCACTGTGCACCAGGAACTCTGCTAGGCACTGGGGATTGGAAGAGAAAAATGAAACCATCCTTACCCTCCAAGAGCTTAAGTCATAAAAGGCTTGTGAGGTGAATAAAAGGAGAGTGGTCATGTTGACAGAAATTAGAGATCCTTAGTGTATTAGAAAAGGACAGTCATCGAATATCAGAGTAACAGGTGACTTAGAGGTCATTTAGTTCAATTGCTTCATTTCCCAGATGAGGCCATCCAAGCCAAGAAAAGTTGAGTAACTTACTTAAGGTCAAAGATCAGGACCCAAAATGGAACCCCTATCTCCTGACCCCAAATCTAGTGCTTCTGAATATAAAAATAGCTGGCTTTTATACAGTGCTTGAAAATTTGTAAGTCTTAAATATTTTACAGGGAATATTTCATTCACTCCTCACAACAGCCTTTTGAGGTAGATATTATTACCCCCATTTTATATGTAAGTAAATTTGAAGCTAAGAGAGGCTCAGGAGCTTATATAGCACATATTTGAGGGAGGATGTGAGCCTAAGTTCTCCTGATTCCATTCAGTGTTCCGTTTAAAATGCCTTCTACATTGGATGAACTTAAATTTATTGTTGTTCAGTCATTTCACTCATGCCTGACTCTTAGTGATCCCATTTGGGGTTTTCTTGGCAAAGATACTGGAGTGGTTTACCATTTCTTTCTCCAGCTCATTTTATAGATGAGGAAATTGAGGCAGACAGGATTAAGGGACTGATCTAAGGTTACACAGCTAGTAAGTGTCTGAGGTCATATTTGAACTCAGGTCTTCCTGACTCCAGGCCTGGCACTCTACCCACTGTGGCACCTAGTTACCCCATGAACTTAAATTACAATGCACTTATTTCCTTTCCTAACCTGTTAGCATTTTAAACTGATTTTCAAAAAGTTTGGCCTGGTACTGAACAGAGTAAACTGCACCCTATGTTTACATGAATTTGGGCTCTTACAAGATCAACACCTGAGATAAATTAGGGGGAGAATTGAAAATTGCCTCCAGCTTGGAGTTAGCATGTGTTAAGCAGGGTTCAACGTTGAAGATTTTTAAGTGCATGACTGATACACCTTAGGGCAAGGCCCAACTTTCCCTTGGAATCTATTCTTGCTTTTACTTTGCCCCTAATTGCTCTCATTCAGTCTCAGTTTCTCTCCCTCTCTCCTCCTCTCTCTTTCTCTCTCTCTGGACAAATTACTGGTATACCTTTAAATCCCCTGTTTCTTTTCTGCATCTGAACTCCTACCCTTCTCAGAATGTTTCAGGGTAGAGTCTGCCCATAGACGTATTTCTTAAAGCTAGAGGGACATAACAGAAGCCAGAAATCTTTATATCTGAATCTCATAATCCTTGACCTTCTGTATTCCAAGGTCTTCTGACTTTTTCCCCTTATAGACTTTCTCTTTATAATCTGTGACTTTTTTTAAAAAAAAGAAACTCTGTAGCTATAATACCAACTTATAAATTTAACTCAGTCCCTATGAGAAATGTGTATTTGCAAGGGTATTTTAAGATGTTTTGACAAACAATAACTTGTCATAGAAAGAAGCATCTTTCAAGTAATATTCTTTTAAAGCAATGTGACCACCTTTCATTAAAACACTTAGTGGCATGTTCCAGTGGACACTCAGGCATTTTTAAGAAAATCTCTTATTTCATTTTATTGCCTGTAGTATAAATGATAAGAGATAGTGCTTTCATGCTTCAGAAAACCTATGATTTCATCAGAGTGGGTGTTTCCTCTATTGATACTGCTCTCCACACCTTAGGAGATGGTCTCATAAATTGCTAGAGCCAGAATTCACTACATCACCTGATGCCCAGCCTTCTTATGACAAGCCTTTTCAAACATAGCTACCTTAGCTGGTCCTTAGGCATCAAACAATTGGTTACTGGGTCTGTTTTGTTTGTCCTGAATCATGATTTCATTGATGGAAGGGAGCTCCTGGTAAGGAAATTCCCTTCACCAATGTTGTTCAGAAGAAGCTTTTCGACTTAAATAGCTGCCTGGGGATTTTCAGAGGTTAAGTGTCTCATCCAGGGTCACATAGACAGTATTCTTCAGAGGTAATGCTTCAACAACATTGCCCTGACTCTGGGGCCAGTCCTTTATTTGTTGAAATGTGTTATTTCTCACTGGATCTGAACTAAAAACCTTTTCAGTTTTTTAGGGCCTGTCAGCTTGTGGTCTCTTGGCATAACCTTTCTAGAACATAAGGTCATCTCACAACAAGATGAGGTCTCAGGACATGATTGTATTAAAGGAATAATGACTAATAACTCACTTATAAGGCATTTGCCATTTTATGGTGTACTTTATTCACAAAATCCATGTGAGGTAAGTAATGTACAAATTTTTTTCTTTTGCCTTTTGGAGGGCAATTGGGGTTAAGTAACTTGCCCAAGGTTACATGGCTAGTTTTTTTGTGTGGGTGTTAAGTGTCTGAGGCCAGAACCGAACACAGGTCCTCCCAACTCTGGGGCTGGAGCTTTACTTACTTCGCCACCTAGCCGCCCCATGTAATGTACAAATTATTCCTGTTTCACAGAGAAAGAAAACTGAGGCCCAGGAAGATTGTGATTGGTTTAAAGTCACATAACAAATGTGGAGGTAAGATTAGAATCTGCCTTTCAACCCTAAGTGTTTTTGTTTTTTGCTATACCATACTGTTTCTCCCCCAAAATTGAATCCACACATATATAAGCAAACTGAAGTAAGGAACTGGTATGATTATTTGGAAACTTCAAGCTATAAATGTACCCAGTTAGCAAGAACTTACATAATTTATGGCTTGAATTATTGAAAAAATATCAAATCAATTTTCTATTTCATTTTCATGAGAAGAGGCAATAATTGACGCAAAATACATTCAGTAGTACTTTCTTTTCAGGGCTTTATTTTAAACAACTAATATAAATACTGTGCTATTAAGCACAGTCAAGGCCATTAGCCTCTTTTTGCCCCATTCTTGGGACAGTAGAGATTTTGAGGGACTTTGGAAGTGTGTCTAACTCTTGTCATATGGCCACAGACCACTTTGGCAGTTCTCCAAAAAATGTCAAACCTTTCCCTGTGGTATTTATTCATTAGTATATTTGGGTTACAAGTTGAGATCAGCCAAAGGGAATGTTGAAGTTAAACATGAGTGTAAGGTTTATGGGTAATAGCTAAGTTCAATTGAATGCCAGCTCAGTGGATCTTGTCAGTAAATCAATCAGTCAACAAACATTTATTAAGCACCTACTTTATGCTGGGCACTATAGTGAACATTGAGGATACAAAGAAAGAAGAAAGACAATCCTTACTCTCAGTTTAATGGGAGAGACAACATGAAAACGATTACATACAAAACAAGTCATATACAAGATAACTTAGAGATAACCAACAGAGGGAAGGCACTAGAAGTAAGGGAGAGCAATTGGACTATTATTTCTCTCCATCTCAACTTTATGCTTCTTGTCCTGTCATCCCCACCCCCATCCCTCAGTAGAATAAACGTTTATAAGCTCCTTGAGGGAAATACAACTTTGTTCTTGTCTCTAGATCCCCAGAATTTACCATAGTACTCCATACTTAGGAAGGTCTTACTAAATGTGCATTGAATTGAATTTAGGGTCTCCAGTCAATTTATTAACTCTGTGAGATAAGTCAAGGAAAAGCCATTGTAATTTGCAGATGCACTTTGAGCCCCATTGAGGTTAGAATGATTTGCCTAAAGCCACATAGCTTGTTAGTGGTAGAACTAGTGCTGAAATCTAAATCTCTCATCTAGTAGTATGGTCAATGTTTTTCTTGGGATTCCTTCTGACTCTGACTATCCTGTTGGGGAGAGTCTAAGGCTGTCTAATGGTTACTGCTCAGGATCTTTAAGGAGTCAAAAGGACTACTGCACACTTTGATGATGGAGGTGGTCGTTACAAGCTAGAGTTATTGCCATGTTATTTAGGAGTGAAATTATTGGAATATGTAACCTAGTTGCAAAGCTAATGTGACCCCTCATCTTCTACACAGGGTCCCTTGCTTCAACCCTCTTGATTTCCTCACTGTTTTTCCACATAAAATGCAAGCTGCTTGAGGACAAAGACTTTTATTTTTTGTCTTTGTACCCCCAGTGCCTGGCACATTGTGACCCTTAATAATTGTTGATTGACTATTTCCAGAGTGTCATGGACATTCATATCCTGGCTCACCCTAGGCCTCCTCCCTAGAATGCCCTCCTACTTCCCCTGTATTTACCAAAGTTCTAGTTTTCTTTCAAAACTAAAGTGCTCCTCAAATTTTCTTTGTGAAGTATTCCCTCATCAACCCTGCCCTCTCTGGTATTTCCATTCTTTGAACCCCTGTAACATTTGCATTTTTAAACATTTCTTTGGTTTTGTTTTTGATAAGTCTTCATAATTTCACTAAAATAGAGAACTCCCTCTATCAACGATGAGGAACTTCCCTTTTAAAATGCAGCAATTTATGGTTTTTGAGGCCTGCCTGGGGGCACTGAGAGGTTAAATAGCTCATTCAGGGTCACAGCCAAGATGTGTTAGAGGCAGAGCTGACCAGGATTGCCTGGATCCAAGGCCAGCCTTCTATCCACCGTGCTATGCTTTCTCTTTATCCTCCTTTTACAGATGAGAAAAATGAGACAGAGAGCCAAGGTTATGTGGCTAGTTAATGGAAGAAGAATCGAGATCTTCTGACTATGTTCTATTTATTATATTTCTATACACTATACCATCTGTCTTCTTCTAAAGTGTAAACCCCTTTGAGGCCAGTTAATGTGTCTTATACCTCTCTCTATTCCCAAAAGAGGCAGTATGGGATCGGGGCTAGAAAGCTGGCCACAGAGTCAGTAATAGCTGAAGTCAAGTCCTTGCTCTAATTCATGCTGACTGTGTGATGCTGGGCAAGACACAACCTCTCACTGCCCCACTGAAAGCTCTTAAGGCTAGAGGTTGTACAGCAGATAGCAACACACAGATGAAGGGAAATTCCTTATCATTGATAGAGGGAGTTCCCTCACAGGGAATTTCCTTACCAGGAGTTCCCTATATCAATAAAATCAAATGTTTGCTGCTGTTCATCCTTCTCCCCAGGGGAAAAAAATCCTAGTAGAGAATGTTTATTTTATATACAGTAAGCCTAAATAAATTCTAGTCATAAATGGTGCCATTATCATGTTTTTAAGTAAGGTAAGCAACAAGCCAAATGGATTTAGGCTATGGATGGAAGAATGTAAATAGGACTATGGCAGAGCAGAACAAAATCACCCATGTCTGGAATCTTTCCCCTGGGAAGAAATCTCAGCAATCATGCACCTGCACAATAGCAACAATCCACAGGACAAAGAACATGACCTGTCCTGTAATTCACTATATCAGACTGGGGAGGAGATGGGCATGCAGAGGGTAGGAAGATAATTGAGCACAGTGAAGCAATGGCTCTGATGTCATTTAGTTAGGAAGGTAGGGTGTCTTTAACTCCAATTGCCCAAAGACAAGGCAGTCAAGAGATATTCCATGAACTGAAGAGAACAGTGAAGATAGGAGTAAACAGACCCTAGAAAATCCAAATACATTGCTAATCAAAACAGAATGGGGCAGTCACATAGGTAAAAAACATTATTATAGAAATAAAAGTATTATCAAAATGGACTGAATATGGAACGCAGGTAATGAATTGAGGAAAACAAAAAAACTAAGAGACATATAATGCACTGTCAAATAGGACTCTGAAGTTTACAAAATATTTTACTCAGACCATTCCTGTGAAACAGGTGATGTGATTGCTTTTATCCCTATTTTACAGATGAGGACACTGAGTCTGAGAGTTAAAGTGAGTGATCCATGATCACAAAGTTAGTAAATGTAAGGGCTGGGTCTTGAAATCAGGCTTTCTGTTGCCAAATCTAATTTTTCTTGATAGAATATTGCCTCTAGTTGCTTTTTCAAGATAGTATAATAGCCCCCAGGGAGACCTTATGTTAATATTACAGGTGAAAAGAGATGATCCAAGGTTCTTTTTAAAATTGTGTATTTGTGTGTGTGTGGGGGGGGGGCAATGAGGGTTAAGTGACTTGCCCAAGGTCACACACCTAGAAAGTGTCAAGTGTTTGAGGGCAGATTTGAACTCAGGTCCTCCAGGGTTGTTATTCTTTTCACTGTGCCACCTAGATGCCCAACCCCAAGGTTCTTGAAGACTATACCAGTGCAAGCTCTTTCAGGTCTCACCATACTGGAGAGATGTCCTATACAGAATAAACACCATTAAGAATCTGCTGTTTCAGAACTAAAATAACTAAGAGCAGAGAGGCTCATCACCAAAGGGTCAGCCTCCTGAGGATAGAGTATTTTTTTTCTTGGTCTAATAGTAACCTGTGAAAACTTTCTACTTATGCATAGTGGATTGTGATCCATTTTGAAAGAGGGAGTACCCATGTTGTTAAAATCAAAGATCCTCACAGCATTGAAGTCAGCAGTGACTAGAATCCAATGCATAAACATGAATAGAATCTGATTGAAAAGGAAAACGGTCAATAGAGCGGTAATGCAGAGAGGAAAGAATGGATTGTTGGAAAAATATCATTTACAGTGATTTTTAAGAGCCCCCAATCTATACACTATGCCAAAGACAGCTTTTCAACTGGAAAAAAAAACATCATTAGTGTAAAATGAGCTCCTTTATGAAAAATGTGCAGGAAATAAGGGTGCAATAAGGTTATTATTATGTTAATATCACTTTGAATTTACCATATTTATATGCCTTTAAAATTATAACACTTGGGAAATGTAACTCCCCAAGCCCCACATTTGTGGGCACACCAAGAGGAACCACTTGGCTTTTAGTTTTTTCAGCACCCCAAGCATCCTTAGAAATATAGAAAAGCACATGACTGAAAAATAAACTTTCATGTGACTCCAGTACCCTACCAATGAGACCCAGGGTGATCTTAATAACAGTGACAAGAACCTCAGCTCTGACCATGCTCCAATACTATGGGAAGGAAGGGAGGAAGGAGAGGGGGGAGAAGAAGGCGGGGGCGGGGGAGAGAGAGAGAGAGAGAGAGAGAGAGAGAGAGAGAGAGAGAGAG
>NW_027187419.1:42284203-42294115 GCF_028583685.1 Petaurus breviceps papuanus | reverse complement strand
GAGAGAGAGAGAGAGAGAGAGAGAGAGAGAGAGAAGCTAATAGCTAACTAAAAAGGAAAATGTGAGACTCCATTCTGGAAGTAATGAGGTATAGTAGAAAACACATGGGTCAGAATCAGGAAACATGCATCTTCCACTAATTCAGTGACCTTGGGCAAGTAATTTAACCCTGTAAAATCAGTTTCTTTCCTG
Source organism: Petaurus breviceps papuanus (assembly GCF_028583685.1). Lineage (NCBI taxonomy): Eukaryota > Metazoa > Chordata > Mammalia > Diprotodontia > Petauridae > Petaurus > Petaurus breviceps. Next base: position 42,293,923 of record NW_027187419.1, on the reverse strand, counting down.
TAACATGAAATAATTGGAGCAGATTTTTAAAATATACATTCCAGTTTTATGATTCTTTTATCCTAGAATGATGAAATAATTCATGTTTCCCTGACACATGAGGTAGGCATAGGCTAAGTGATGGAACTATCCAGGGTGCTTAAAACTATGTTGAATCATTCATTCTTTTCTACTGAAACTCAAGGGGGTCAGATGTTATGCATGGGACAATCACAGTATGAACTCCATTCACTATTCAAAAAGCATCCAATCCAAGCAAAGAACACATTAAAATACTCTACCAATATCAGATGGACCTAATTTACTATAAGAGTTTATTTATAGCAACTAGCTGAAATGCCATTCACAACAAATAAAGGATGTCCCAAAAGTTGTAGTGAAGTTTTAACCTTTAATAACTTAAGACTTCACTACAATTTTTGGGAAATACCATTTCACTGACAGCATACCATTAATGCTTTCTTAGTAGAAAGACATTTACTTCTGCTTCACTGACTACACTAAAGCCTTTGACTATATGGAGTACAACAGAATGTGCTAAATCCTCAAAGAGATGGGAGTACCAAATCAGCTCACTTTTCTCCTGAGGAACCCATATGCAGACCAAAAAGCAACCATTGGAATCCGGCATGGAACAACTCATGGGCTTAAACTCATAAAAGGAGTAGGACAGCGCTGTATGCTTTCATGTTATTCACTTAGCTTAGGTGCAGAGCACATCATGCTAAATGCCAGGTTGGATTAATCAGAAGGAGAAATATCAATGATCTAAAATATGCAGATGATTCAACTCTCATGGCAGAAAGTGAAGGGGAATCATGAAACCTCTTGAAGAGGGTGACAGAAGAGAGAATAAAGCTGGCTTGAAGCTTAACATAGCACAAAACTAAGATCTTGGCACCTGGTCCTATCACTTCCTGGAAAATAGAGGGAGAAGAAATGGAAGCAGTGTCAGATTTTATATTCTTAGGCTCAAAAATTACTGCAGTCCAGTGGTGACTGCAGCCATGAAATTAAAAGATGCTTGTTCCTTGGAAGAAAAGCACAGCAAATCTGGACAGCACACTAAAAAGTAAAGACGTTACCTTGCTGACAAAGCTCCATACAGTCAAAGCTATGATTTTTCCAGCAGTAATATATGGCTGTGAGAATTGAAATGTAAGGAAAGCTGAGTGCCTCAGAATTGATGCTTTTGAATTGTGATGCTGGAGAAGGCTTTGAGAGTCCCTTGGACAGCTAAAAGATGAAATCAATCAATACTTAAAAAATTAATTCAGGTTATTCAATGGCAGGTCATATACTGAAGCTTAAGCTTAAATACTTTCATCACATAATGAGAAGACAGGACTCATTGGAAAAGATCCTGATGTTGGAAAAGATTGAAGGCAAAAGGAGAAAGGAATGGCAAAGGATGGGATGAATAGAATCATGGAAACAATAAACATGAACTTGTACAGAGTTCAAGAGATACTGAAGGGTAGAAGGGACTGACATGCTATGGTCCATGGGGTTATGAAGTGTCAGACATGACTGAATGATTGAATAACAAAATTGGTGAACTTTTAAATAATGTTAAATAATAACCTAATATCCAATATTAATAGTTTAACATTTCCAAAACGTGAATAGATTACAATTTTAGGAGGCCATTGCAGATCATAAAGCACTTTCCTCATAGCAAAACTGGGAGATCAATAGTTAGTAATCCTTTTCCTCCATTTAATAGATAAAGAAACTGAGTTTTGCAGTGACTTACCCAAAGTGATACAGTTAATACAGATTCTAAACCAGGCAAATCTACAATTCTTCGTACATTTGAGGAGTTTCTCCACAGAGAGAAACCTCACTATCTCTTTGTGAACAGTTAAATTTTTCCAATAAAGTCAAAGAATTGAAAGGATATTCACATTACCAGTGAATTTGGGTTGGGATTTGGACTTTGCATCAAACACTGAATCAGTACCCTAGGCTAAACATCAGCCCACTGCTGAAAAGGGTGAGAGAGGCAGATATTACTCATTCCCTTAAAGCATAAATTGCTGTAAATGGTTTTTTAAATCCTCTATTGAATGAGCCTAAATAAAAATTATCAGTTATTTTTTATTGGTGATCATTGAGATCCCAAGTTAAATGCAAAAATAGGAAAGTCTTAACCCAATATCCATTAGTTTTTTGTTTTGGAAGAAATCCTAACTTTCCTGAAATCTTTCTTAGAACTGCTAAATATTTGTTCAAGATGTCATGACCTGATTTTGTCCAGGAATGTTTCTTTTTACTCCCTAAACGCATTCAGTTCAGCTGTTTTCTAGAAGAACCAGGTGATGATGAGGAAGGAAAGTGGCAAAAATAGAAAATGGGAGGAAAAAGTGAGAAAAGCAGGTGGAGAACATGAAGAAGGTTTGACTTTCACACTGCTGGTAACATTTGTGTTACTCCCAAGTTCTCAGAGTAGGTGACTTATCAGATAAAGCCCTTCGTAATCACACCGCCAACCTTTTCCTAAAAATAGGCTGCAGACTGACTGAAACTCCTATCCCAGGTCCTAATTGGCATCAGAGCTTTTTTTTTCTGACTTTCAGCACTGAGTGGCTTTCTGGCTGCCTACTCTATGACTCTGTTTATTCCTGGAGCACAGCTCAGGCTAGAACTTCTTTGTCCCTTTGTGCTCATATTGCCTCAGCTATATGAAGCCAAAGGCCTGGCTCACTTTTCAGTCAAGTAATGAATCTCACTACCAAACCCAACATTGTTTGGGTGTTGGAGGTTAAGTAGTATTTTTCTGGTACCAGATTATTGTCAGACCTGTGCTTAACTAATTAACTAATAGGCTAAACATATAAGCTGTTTCTGATAAATTGAGGGGAGTCAAGGCAATGCAGAACACAAACATGTCTTTATGAAGACCTGTGTAAACACATTCACATGGGCACAGGCACACACACACACACACATACATACTACCATGAGAAAACTTTATATCATCCCTGACCAACATCAGCTCTGAATGAGGAGTATGGAAGGGTCTTTCCCACATTTTTCAAAATCTACTGCCTCTGTCTAAAATTTTAAGCACCAAAATGATGCCTGTTTAAAATATGGATTACAGTAAATTGACTTGTTCAATTCAATCTGACCAACATTTATTGAAAACCTACTGTGTCCCAGATACTATGCTAGGTGCTAAGTATACAGAGCCAAAATGAGAAATAATTATTTTTTTTAAAGCAACTGGGGTTAAGTAACTTGCCCAAGGTTACACTGCCAGTTTTTTTGTGTGGGTGTTAAGTATCTGAGGGTCCACCCGACTCTGGGGCGGTGCCTTACTCACTGTACCACCTAGCCGCCCCTGAGAAATAATTCTTATTCTTCAGGAGCTTACATTCTACTGTGGGAATAAAATATGGATACAAGTTAGAAAGCACAAGATTGTATACAAAAGAATGCAAAGATCTGCTCTCTTTGTATCAAGGAATTCATACTTTCACTAAAGAATGAAAGAGAAGAAAAACATTTTGAAATCCAGTTTTATGTAGAGAAAATGTACATAGGAAAAAGGTACTGAATGGTTTGCTTGCTCCTAGATCACCTAACATAACAGTGGTGGGTAGAAATGGGGTACTGATCTATTTTTTTTTCCACTTCAGTTTCATCTTTGTGAAAGACGTCTTAAATCATCATCATGTAGCCTGTGTTTTGTTTTGTAGCTAAAGGACACAAGCTGATCATGTGTCCTGGACTGGAAATATTGCCCCATCTGGTAGGACCTATGAAATTCATAAGCCAACATTCTATGTGGAACATGAGATAAGGAAATAATCTAATCCAGTTCTGTCTCAAACAACAAGATTGGGCTTCAGTGCAATTCCATGACATCAAACAAAACCTTTGTAGCAGAGGGTCAGAGGGAGTGGGTGCATGGCTTGAGGTCTTTGTTGAGCCTAAGTTTTCTGCCTATACTCTTGTTTCTCATCCAAAAGTTAAGGATAGATGTAGTAAGTAGTCAGTGAACACATGATTTTTGCAGAGAAATTACCATCATCATTATTATTATTATTTTACTTTCATATCCTTGGTTGGAATGCATGATTGTTACATCCTTTCAGAAGGTCATATTATTTCTACCACCATTATTTCTGTAATGTTCAGAATTGAGGCAAATAGGAAGGGCTGCAACTACCATTAGACATGCAGGAGCCTTACCTATTGGGGGGTGTCAACTCCCTCTCCACATGAAGAGTACTTAAAAGATGTTTAGCCTTTTGAAGAGAGAGTTTGGGGCATGGTGGTTGTGGTGGTGGTGGTGGGAGGCACAAAAGCCGTCTTCACTTTGGACAACTGTCATATGGGGGTGGGATAAGAGTTTTTCGTCTTTCTCCCAGAGGGCAGAACTAGGAACAATGGTTGAAACATGAAAGGAGGTAGATTTAAGTTTGATATTAGCAAGCTTCTGGTGAGTAGGGATTATTTCATTCTTTGTATGTATATCCCCAGGGATAAGCACAGTGTCTGGCACAAAGTAGGGGCTTAATAAATGCTTGTTGATTAAAATTGATTGAAAGAACTTCCTAATAATTAGAGCTATACAGTGGAATAAACTGCCTCTAGATTTTAGCTGGAGATGACTTCATTAGTATTCTTTAGGTAAGAACTGGATGACCATTGATTAGGTACGTTGTAGAGAGACTTTTTATTCAGGTAGTGATTCAACCAACTCACCTATGAAATCCTTTCTAGCTCTGATATACTATGGTTTAGTAAAAACATCCCGTATTTGGAGTTAGAAGACTTATGTTCAAATCTCAATGGTTCTACTTACTACTTATGTTACCATGGTAATTTGCTGATCCTAAATTTCCTTTTCTCTAAAATGAATGGGTGAAACGAGATCATCTCCAAGACCTCTTCTAGCTCTAAATCTTATGATATAGTTCTAATGCCTTTTGTTATTCTCATCTTTCCTGTCACTCACCCACTGACTGGGATGACAATATCAGGGCAGCCATCAGGGTATTAAAACCATTGGTAGCTTACCTGATAATGAGGGCCAGCTCATCTAGTTAGTGAGATTGGTAGAATGAAGGGGATGGAGAAAAGGGGCTAGGCTGTACATTTTTATTTGTCCAATTAGCCCCAAATTTTCCTATAGGATCCTGTGAAGATAAAGACTTTGAAAGGATTTGTGTTCTAGGCTCAGTTCTATTAGAGGAAGCAGAGCTTAAGTGGATTAGTCTGAATATGGACAGTACTGGGGAGGAGACTATAAGAGAACATTGATCAACACTGTTCATTTAGGTACCTCCATTTTTACAGAATAGGGAGGTGATAGTGACACCATACTCTATCCTTGTCAGATCTCAACAAGAGTATGAGATTCAGTGCTGGTTGTCATAGTTTAAGAAAGACATTGCAAAGATGGCCACTGTCCAAGAGGCATGCAATCAGGCTGGAGAAGAGTTCCTGAGTCAGTCTTTTATAAAGATAATCTGATGGAACTGGGAACGTTTAGCTGGAGAAGACTTGGGGAAGGTGACAGGGAGATAATAATTGTCTTCAATTATGTGAAAGGTTGTCATCCTTTCTTTTTCTTTTTTTTTTGGCCCTGGAGCAACAGGTAAAAGTTTCAAGGGGGCATATTTAGGTTTGGGGTCAAGAATCCCCTAACAATAAGAGCTGTCTAAAAGTATAATGGGCTGCCTCAGGTAGGAATGGATTCTCTCTCACTGAAAGTCTTCCAGCAGAGGTTAGGGGACTACTTTCCAGATGTTATAGTGGAGTATTTTTGTTTTCCTGTATAGGTTGGTCGAGCTGGCTTCTGAGGTTCCTTTCAGAGCCTGAATTCCACGATTCTGAGGGTCACCGAGTTTGTTAATTTCTTCTTTTCTCCTTTCCACATTTATCATCTCCATCAAAAAAAAAATTCAAAGATTAGAGCTTTCTGTGGCAGGTCAAAATTAGGCCATGGATAAACATGGTGACAACTGGCATGATTTTGTGGAAAGCTGCCCCCCACATACAAGCCTCCCTCCACCCCATGAGTAATAAGAAGAATGATGGACCCTCATGTGATGATCTCTGAGGACAACAGATAGGTTTCTTCCCTGTGTCTCAGAGAGATTCTCAGGCCTGACAGGTCAATGATGTTAGAACTTTTGTTCTAGTTTATTGGGGTCATGGTCAATAAAAGAAACACTTCAATCAAACTCTGTGACAATAACTGCCTTACTGCATCAAAGTAAAATGAGCCAGTTCCATCTATAGCTCCTTTCCTGAATAAAGTCTTCTAACAGGCTATTCTCTACTCTCTGGTCCTATATCACTGTGCAATTCCTCATAATGTCTATGGTATGGGGGAAATGTTGGTTTTTAATGCTTTCTGTATATTCTCATATTATATTCACATACACACTGGTGCATGTTTCTTGTTTCCCTTGTAAGAATAAACTTTATTTCTTTTATGTACTCTGTGGCCCCCTCTAGACACTCAGGACACACGAGTTACATGTTTGATGTTATAGGGCCACATGGGTCAGGAAGGATAGAAAAGGCACATTTTTCATTAGTACTATGCTGTATATGTTATGTATGGTTTTTTTTCCCCTTTTAAAAATTTTTTTTTCTTCTTTTTCATACTTTTAAAGTTTTAAACTTAAGTGTAAAATGAGAAAAGAAAAAAAAAACCTTTCCATGTATTCAGCAGACCATAAGAGAAGATTCAGTATAAAACAATAAATTTCCATTTAAAACAACCATAAAATAGATTACCACACATTGTTTTCAAAGCTGTCCAGTTTTACTTTGATTCCTTGTGTGTTTTCTTTATTCTCAGCTATGTACTTTTTACTTTATTTTTTTCCTGTCCTACTTTCCCCTCCCCCAAGAAGGCTACAATTAGGTGTGGATATATATACATACATATATATATAAACATACATATATACACATAAACACTCATATACATATATGTAACCCATACTTTCTTTATTTCCTCCTATCATCTGTTTCTCTGCAGGTGGGTAACATCTTCCTTCATAGTTCTAAGTCCTTCCATGTTTTTTCTAAACCAACCAGCTCATCATTTTCTACACCACAGCAATATTCCAACCCAATCACATCTTATCTGAAACATTGTCTTTGAAAGTTTCCCCCCCAATTTTCTGTATTCCTCCTGTTCTTGGATACATAGGCTTTATTTGTACAAGAAAATTTTCATTTAAAATAATTGAAATTATACTTTTTACACTTCAACAATGTTCTTATCTTATAGTTTTTTTTGATATTGCTGAATCTATTTCTTTTACATCTTTTTTTTTTTTTGGCCTGGTTTCTTTGAAGTTCCTGGCCTTTTGTTCTTCCAAATGAACTTTGTTATAATTTTTTCTAACTCCAGCAAAATATGTATTTTTTTTTTAGCAGTGTACTGAGTATGTGTTGTTAAAACCACCCCTAAAAGCCTAGGCTAGCCTATTTTTAAGTATTGGTAGTGAGCACTCAATAATGTCAAAAAGACTGTGCTATAGTTACAAAGAACATTAGTGCTTTTAAGTTCTCAGGATATTAGAGAATCAAGAATTTGAGAGTTATAAAGGACCTTAGCAGCCATCTAACCCAACCCATAGAGGTGAGTATAGCTTTTAGAGAAATTAGGCATTTATAACCTAACTCCCAGTTTCACTGCTATGTCAGATCATTGAGAACAAGGCTAGCTAGTTTCATCTTCCCCCTCGGATTTCTAAGGGTGCTCCTGAGCAATTGGGGGTAAGTTTCTAATGCCATCAGCTCCAGCACTCATTTCAGTTCCTTACAATATCTGTCACCAGTTAGACTTATTATTTCCCGTATATCATTGATTAATCCAGTGAGTAATGCCCCAGTTTCTTTTAAATTATTTACATGAATCAGTTTTTGCAAAGCTATTTTACTTAGAAGATACAGCCAGAAGAGAAGCATAAACAAACCCCCCAAATTAGGCTTTATTCTTCTCTGTAGTACATCAGTTCCTGTAGACAGCAGGCTTAAACTTGGAGCAATTCACTACAAAGCATTTGCCCCAACCAAGTTCACTTCCAAATATGGAGGAATAACTGATAAAGGAGTCACTCCTTGTAGGATCCAGTGTCTTGGCTGCAGGGTCAATCCACTGCTGGGCTGTTGGTTGTTCCCTAGGGCTGTGCCTGTGAATTGAACTTGGCTGACCACAAACTCTGGCATGGACTCCTGTCACTGGACCTCTGCTCCTCCAACAATTCGAAGCTCACAAAATCATAGCCTTCTCTAATATCACTTTACATAACCTACACAAAGAAGCCAAGGACAGAGGTGGTATGTATTCAGAGGCCACATGTTGGCTTGGGTGGGGATGGTCTGAGGATATTTTCCCCACCTAGACATGTAGAATGTCTTCCCTTGATCACAGCCAGGAAGGAGAGACTCTAGTTTCCTTCCTGGGTGTCTTCTGTGTGAATGTTCAGTTCCAGCTCAACAGTCAAACAGGTGAACCTGAAATAGCTACCAAATGCCCCCTCGTCCTCTGAGGTCCTCATTGCAGCAGGCAAAGACTACTGAGCATGCTCAGAAGGACTGAGTTCCCTTTAAGCAATCCTCCCATTACAAAAGGAATCTCCACAGTAAACTAGCTAACTAAGCTTGAAAAACTCCAGTGAGGGAGAAGCCACTACCTCTCAAGGTCATCCAGTACATTTTGGAACAACTCTAATTTTGAGTACATTTTCCCAACTTTAAGTCTTAATTTGTCTCCCTGAAATTCCACTCACTGCTCTAGGTTCTAACTTCTGGGGTCACATAGGGCAAATCCCTATTACCCGAGGCCAAGAACTGGCAATTACTAGTGCACACTGAATAGCAGTGGAAAGAATCTATTGATGATATACTCCTAAGGACGAAGCTAAGTTCCTGTTCATGTTGAATGGTCTTTATTGTTAATAATGAACAACGAACATTTATTAAGCACCTACTATGTGTCAGGTGTTCAGGATACAAATCCCCAATCAATAAAATAATTCCTACTGCCATGGAGTTTTTTTGTTGTTATTGTTGTTTGCCCTTCATTCTCGAAGAGGACCACGATGTCAGGGAGGTGATTCGTTGACATGCAAGTGAATTGGATTGAAGTGATGGGGGGCTGTGCCAAGTCACCAGTCTCATTTTCTCCTCAAGAGTCATCTGGGCATGACTGGAGGTGGTCCCATGCAACAGGGGACCTTGGCCTTTTCAAACTAAGGTCTTTCCCAGATCTCAGTTTGACTCAGTTTTGAAAAGGCAGTGCCCTTTCAGTGATTAAGGCTAGGTAGGAAATGAGTCAAAGAATGGCCTTTTTTTTACCTAGTCAAAAAAAAAAAAAAAAGACAATCTGAGAGGGGAAGACCCTCAAGGATTCTAACTGAAACAGAAACAATTGCTATTTATATTCACTGTGAGCCAATCAGAGGCCAAACAATGACCAGGTGGGGCTTGGTCTGGGACATATTGTTAGCAATCAAATGAGAGCTAGAGTGATTTGGGTTTCAGGTATGGTCCTTAAGAAAGAAATTTAGCTTGTAAACCCCAAGTAATCTCAGGAGGTTTCAGTGATCAAAATTTACATTTCTTTGGGTATTGTATCCAGAGGTTAGGGTATGATATGCTGTGTGGACAGAGGGAAGGGAAAGAAGAGAGAGAGGGAAGGAAGGAAGGAAGGAAGGAAGGAAGGAAGGAAGGAAGGAA
>NW_027187419.1:42272949-42284103 GCF_028583685.1 Petaurus breviceps papuanus | reverse complement strand
GGAAGGAAGGAAGGAAGGAAGGAAGGGAGGGAGGGAGGGAGGGAGGAAGGCAGGCAGGCAGGAAGGCTGTATTGCTCAATGCCCAGTTCTAGTACTCACAGAGGTGATTGTTGTTTGTCCTTACAAGGAACATACACAGACGTGGCATAGCTATAGTACTGGGCCTGGAGTTAGGAAGACACAAGTATCACATACTGCCTCAGATACTCACTGAATGTGTGACCCTATGCAAGTCATTTAATGTCTGCATGCCTCAGTTTCCTCATATGTAAAATAGGAATAGTAATAGCGCCTACCTTCCAGGGTTATTTTGAGGAGATTCTTAAAGTGTTTCAAAAACCTTCAAGTGCTAGTGTGTGTGTGTGTGTGTGTGTGTGTGTGTGTGTGTGTGTGTGTGTGTAAACAAGACAGCGAGGGTACTAGTAGGATGATAGACTTCTCATAGAAGGTGGGTGCTTTAGCTGCATCTTGTAGAAAGAAGGATTTTCCAATGAAAATGAGGAGGGAGTTAATTCTAAGGCACTAAGGTGGGTAGTAGGTGAAGTATGAGTGGACAGTTGAAGGCAGGAAGAGCAGCAAATGTAAAGAGTGGCCCTAACATCTTAGTGCAGTTTTAAGTTATTGAGGCTGAATAATGAGGCTGGAAAGACAAGGTGAGGGCAGGTTTGAAGGGCTTTAAAAACCAGTTGGAAAAATTTATATTTGATGCAAGAACTAAAAGGTCCTGGAGCCTATTGAGCATTCTTATCCTGGTGATGGTGTCAGTTGGTGATGTTAGCTGGAGCCATTACCATCAAAACTTATTGATGATATTGGTTGCAAAATACAGGTTGCCAGAATTATCCTCTGATGCTAACCTCAATTCCTATGAGTTTGTGCTATTGCAATGGGGTTACCGATCTGGGTTTGAAACGGCCAGAGTCTTACTTTTCTCCTTGATCTGATGAAAATCAGCCAGGCCCTATCCTTGCAAAATTGAAAGGCAAAGGAGAGGATTATCTAGGATCTACTTATTTCCTCTCCCTGCTCAACCCTGAATGCTAAGCATCTTCCCAGAAGAACAGGGAAGAATTGGGGCCAATTTGCTTGACTTTATTGTTTATTATATTTGTATCATCATCATCTCATTCCTGGTTCCTGTATGTATTCTAAGCAGTAAGTGATGGGTTTTGACTTTAATAAACATTTACTTTGTGCATAGAGCACTGTGCATAAGTATGGTGGAAGATATGAAGATTAAATAATATATACTTCCTGCCTTCATGGAGCTTACAATCTAGTAAGAAGGGATTATCTATATAGAAATAATTATACTACAAAATGATGGCAGATGGAGGAAGTGGAAAAGACTTCTTGTGGAAGAGATAAGGATATTCCAGCCATAGAGATGAGCACGGGGCACAGAGGCAAGAGAGTGTGGAATGTGTATGACATTTTCTCCTGATCTGAAAGAAGCCAAAATATCCAGTGTAGTTTTTGGCCTCGAGAAGAACCTTTCCCTAATTCATTCTACCAGGAAGCACAGTCATAGGATCATAGCATCCAGAGTTTCAAGGGACCTTGGAGAAGGCCTGACATCATCACTTTGCAGATAAGGCAAATTAGGGCCAGAAAGCCTCAGTTGTAGACTCAGTATGATGGGAGAACCCCAGTAGTTATTTGCCCTCTAAGAAGAGAAGAGATTCAAACTCAGGATCCTCTGATTGTAATTCAAGACTCCTTCCATTATAGCAGGGAGTCTATGGTCATCCTCAGTCATTCACAGAACTGTCCTCATAGAGCCTCACATAATATGTTGATGATAGTAAGAGACCGATAAATAGAATTATTTTGAATGTAAAATGCACCAAATAAGAAATCAAAGGCCAAGATGCTTCTGAATTTCTAAAACTAGTGAAACTTTTGAATGCTAGTTGGAGCAATAAAGGCAAGCTTGTGCTAGAAGGGGATTTCTTTGGGAGAAAGCTTGTGTGAAGGCCTGGGTTCCATCTGAAAACAGAGGCAGAGGGTGATGAAGGCAGCTGAACAGGGGAAACTCAGAGTGTGCACCTTATTAGCCTTGATTTGCTCTTCTCTTTGATGTTCCCTCCAAGGTTCAGAAAGCCTTCTTTTATTTACGCACACGTGGCTCCATACCTCCAGAGATCTCTCCAGCTCTCCAAATACATATCTCTAATTTTTACAGACAGCTTTGATGGATCTCCATGAGACCACATGTTCTCCCATTCATGCTTTTTCTTTCTCTTAAATATTTATAAAGGTTCAAGAGTAGAAATAAAAGTCCCTCAGATTCAGAGCCAACTAAAAATAGCACTTCACTTTCTTGCCAGGCAATCTGGCCTCAATCAAAGCCATTGGAAAGATGCTGGGTAGAAAAGAAGAGGAGCTGATAACCTTTTATCCATTTTTTTGGCCAGCTCCCTCTCTTATTAATAAGTTAGCTTGATTGACAGGTTGTGATGGGTCCCAGATGGACTGGGGTCCCTGCTGGTGAAGAGATCTTGTTCTTTATGGGTTCTTTTTGGATGAAATGTGAGTAAGAAGTGTCTTTGGGTGAGCAAATGCCATTAGAAAGCAATGGTCAGTGTGGGAGTTGGAAGGAGTGGAACCTGGACAGAATCCATTCTGCTCTCGTATTTGGATACTATTAAGAAGAGGTTGACTATTGGATGTTAACATGGATTGAATTTAGGCTTCAATCATAGTCCATTTTGATTGGTCCATTCAGAAATAATTGCTACAGAAACTCCAGTCTCCATTTATTGGCCCCAGGGGGGATGAGTCCTGGGCTTGAAAGCAGTGAGGTCTTATGGTTAGATTGAAGAAGGGCCGGAGAGAAGGACCTCAGGGTTACATGAGGGAATGAGAAGAGGCCCTGTGGTATTTTGCATGGGAACTATATATACATTTGGATAAACAAACATAATCCAATTTTGTGAGACATTCCTGGGGCTTGTTGAATGACACACAGTGGGAAATTGGAAACTGAATGACTCTGGATTCATTACCAAATGAAATACATTATCATGACCCAGTGGTGAAAGCTCTAGACCAGGAGTCAACAGACATGAGTTGATTTCCTGGCTCCATTGTGACAATATCTTGCTGCGTGACTTTAACCAAACTGCTTCACCCCTGTGGGTCTCAGTTTCCCATACAAGTATTCCCTTACAATGAAAGCCTTGCTGAACAAAATGTACTATGCAATTCACCTGGCATCATCTCTTTGAAAATACAATAGCCAAATGCATCAGCCATATAAATTAATATGAGCCCACAAGGATATGAAAAAGAATCAAGCTCTGGGCAAGTTAAAATACAAACTATGAAATGTGGCAATTCTCCAAGCTAATGGTTCTCACTTCTCAAAGTTATTACCCTAACAATACTGTTAAGTGTTAGAAAGTCTGGGGGAGATTATTCTAAGAGGTTAGATTTGGGGGACTGTATCTTCAGTAACCGTTCATAAAAAACTGCCCTACACATTGTTGCCTAAACTCCACATTCCATCTCCTAATACTATAATTTTGCACAGACTTTCACTTATGCCTGGAATTCCGTCCTTCCTGATCTCTACCTCTTAGAGATGGGCATAGAAATAGTACACAGAGAGCTAGCCTCTGGAGTCAGGAAAATCTGAGTTCTAATACTACCTCTGAAATTTACAGCTGGTTGAAATTTACAACGGGTTAACCATGGGCGAGTGACTTGCCTTTTCTGAGCCTCAGTTGATTCTTCTGTTAAATGAGGATAAAAATAAGTGTAGTTCCTACCTCACAGGGTTGTTCTGAGGCACAAGCAAAATGAAGGGATTTACAAACTTTATTGTACTATGTGACTATCAGTTAGGATTGCCATTAGAATCCCTAGCTTCCTCCAACACTCATCTCAGTTAGCGACCTTCTTCATAATCTTAATCCCCAGGTGTTCAGTTGTTAGTATTTTCTCCCTCCTCAAGATAATCTTATGTTTACTTGTCTATCTATGTGTTTGTTAGCTAGTTGAATATAAGATCCCTGAAGACAGGAACCACTTTTCATTTTTCAAGTTAGATCCTCACTACCTAATAGTACACTATCTAGATGAGTAATAACAATTATGGGGAATTGAATTATCATTGAAAGGAATCATTAGGGAAAATCCCAAATTGTTCCTGGGATTGAAGAATAAAAAATACCCTCTAATCCTCTTGCCTCTTAATGTCTAAAAGCAGGGAATTATAACAGAGCTCACAGAAACATGTTAAGAATACCGTATTTGTTCAGGGTAGCACTATACTGGCAAAGCAAGATAAATATAGAATGCAATTCAATATATATTTATCGAGTGACTACTGTATGTTCCATACTGTTCCATATGCTGAGGGTACAGAGATAGAAATGAAATAGTTCTTATCCTAGGTTCTAAGACAACTCCAAAAAGTTCATGATGGAAAATGAATCCTTATCCAGAGAATTACAAAATCTAAATGTAGATTGAAGCATACTATTTGCTCTCTCTCTTTTTGTTTTGTTTTGCTTCTTCCTTATGTTGTTCATTCCATTGGTTATAATTCTTCTTTGCAATATGACTAATGTGAAAATGTTTAATGTGAGTGTAAATGTAGTGCCTATATAAGATTGCATGCTGTCTTGGGGAGAGTAGAGGTGAGGGAGGGGGAGAAAATTTGGAACTCAAAAGCCTGTGGAACTGAATATTATAAACTAAAAATAAATAAATAAATAGTTCTTGCCCTCAAGTAGCTTATATACTACTGGTGAAAACAATACGTATACAGATAAGGAAATACAAAATGTATGCAAAGGAAACAGAATGTAATTTTGATGGTGGTGGAGGGGAGAACACTAACAACTTGGGAAATTAGGAAGGGCTTCTTGGAAGAGGTGGCATCTGAGTTCTGCTTTGGAGGAAACTGAGGAATCTACAACATCAAGGTGAAGAGTAAGAGCATTCCAGGCTTTGGTGAACAGCCTAGGCAAAAGGATGGAGAAAAGAGATTGAACCAGGTACAAGGAAGAGTGTGTAGGTCAATATGATTGGAAAATAGATTGTGTAAGGGTTGATAATAGGAGATCTGTCTAGAAAGATAGATTGAAATCAGATTGTGAAAAACTTTAAAAACTCCAGAGGAGTTTGTTTTATCCTAAAGGCAGTAGAGGGCCACTCGTGTTTTCTTAGACAGGAGAGTGACAAGGTCAGATCTGTGCTTTAGAAATGCTTGAATGGAATGTTGGAAGGGACCTCAGAAATCATCTAGTTGAAACTCATTTACCAGATTTCTGAAATGTGATCATTCAGCCTTTGCTTGAAGTCCTTCAGTGATAGCGAACTTGTAGCTCAGAAAGAAAGGGTGATCTATAGTTGGGCAGATCTAATTGTGAGGAAGTTTGTGCACATGTGTATTCTAAACCTTCCTTATTGTAACTTTTGTCCATTAGTCTTAGTTCTGTCCTTTGGGGCCGTTCTAATTCCTCTTCCACAAGACAATACTTTATTCAGAGTTATTTTGTCCACTTTAACTGACTTTTGGGGGACAGTGAGGTGGTGCAGTGGATAAAGCATCAGGCCTGGAGTCAGGAAGACTCATCTTCCTGAGCTCAAATCTGGCCTGAGACACTTACTAGCTGTGTGACCCTGGGTTAAGTCACCTAACTCCATTTGCCTTGGTTTCCTCATCTGTAAAATGAGCTGTAGAAGAAATGGAAAACCACTCCAACATCTTTATTAAGAAAACTCCAAATGACATCACATAGAGTTGGACATGACTGAAATGACTCAACAACAATAAAGTTTTCTGTTTTCCAGGTTAAACGTCCCGACATTGTTCAGCAATCTTTGTGTCTCCTGGTTCCTAGTCCCCTCCTCATTCTGATGCATTTCCTCTGTATATGCTTCACCTTGGCAATATCTGTCCTAAAAGGTAATGCCAAACACAGGACACAATATTTCAGATGTGGTCAAATCAGAGAAGAGTACTTAAGACCACCACATCCCTTGTTCTAAACACTAGAGAGATAGGAACTAATGCTGTGATTTCTTTGTTATAGGTAACTCACAGAGGAGAAAACACCCTCTATCAAGGGAGGTCAGCATCTTTGTAACTTAAAGTCTTAGAGAGTTGACTAGAGCATTCAGAAGTCTAAAATTACTAGCATTCAGACTTACTCAGTTACACAGTCAGTATGACAGAGATGTGAAGTGAAACCAGGTCCGTTTGGTTTTGAGGTCAGCTCTCTATCTACTAAGTCATGCTGCATGTATTCTAGACAACCCCTTCCTCCATATATATCACAAACACATATGTATATCTAGATGTATGTGTATATAGTGTGTGTATATGTACACATATCTATATATACGTATACATATACATAATGCAGCTTAAAATTTTACTAGGTTTCTTTTTTAATCATATTGGCAACCTATCAATGAACTTGTAGTGTAGCAAAATCTCTAATTTTTTTACATGAATTGCTTTCTAGTTATATCCCCTGTACTCATTCCATTTAGTCATTTAAAACATATGAAGTCCTTTACATTTGTTGATAATGAATTTTATTTTATCTTTGGCTCCCTATTTCAGCTTATTCCAGAATGTTTTGAGTTCTTAATTCTCTCAATGTCCTGAAATTTGCATCATCTTGAAATTTGATTAACGTAGATATGCTTTCATCCAAGTCATTGAAAAAGTGTTGAACAAAATAGGACCAAGGACAGAACCTTGGAAATCTCAATTAGAGACTATCTTTCAAGTTGATATAGATCCATCAATCAAAATTCTTTAAGTCTAGTTTAGCAAGCATTTTCTAATCTTCCTAGCTATTCTATCATCCAATCCACATCTCTCTAGGCCGTCAAGATAGCCTGAGAGACTTATCCAATGGCCTTGCTGAAATGCAAGCACATTATATCATTCTTCTTCTGTACCAGTTTAATAACCCTGTCCAAAAAGGAAGTATCTGGTACATCGTGTTCTTGACAAATTCATGATGGCTTTAGTGAGCACCTCTTTCATAACCAAGCACTCTGAAATCATCCTTTTAATATTCCATTCTAGAATTATTTACCAGGAGTCATGGTCAAGCTTACCAGGTTGTAGTTCGAACCATCCATCTTCTTCCTTTTTATTTTTCCCCTTTCGTGAAGACTGGGGCAAAGTTGATGTCCTTTGCCAGTTCTGCGTCATGTTGAAGGAAACTCATGCCTATCTCTGCCATTGCCATTCCTGAACCCCACCATTATAAATTACTGCTGTTAACTCCAGACTTTTTTTAGTTGCTTTTAATTATTCCCTCTATTCCGTTCCCTTCCCCCAGTTCCATAATAACTACTATCTGGTGTCCCTTTCATTACCCTATTCCAATTCCTACCAACACACTGGATTGGGAATGATACAATGGGTGCTTGGGTACACAGGTGCTTCTCCCCATTGATTTGATTTCATGCTCAAACAGTAGCCTACAACATCTGGAGTTTCAGAAGCCCAGAAAAAATCAATTTGGACATCCTTGTACTGAAGTTAACCCTTGTCATAAGGTTAAAAAGGGCAAGTTCATGGTCATCTCTATATTGAAGAAAACCCTAGGACTCTCAGAAAAAAAGTACTCCTCAACTTGAAATATCCACTTGTGCTAAATGGTCAAAACTTATAAGACCTTCTCTATATTGAAGATCATTTATTCAGTAGTTTCACCTAGAGAAAGTAGAAAAAGAAATCAAGAGCTAGCTAGAATCAGAGGAAGACACCTATCCTTTTCCAGCCTCTGTGTTCTTTCAAAAGGGTACACATCAAATAAGTCAAACTCTGCATGCCAGTTGCCCAATGATCTGTCAATTTTTAAAAAATATTTTATTTATTTATTTTAAAGCAATTGGGGTTAAGTAGCTTGCTCAAGTTTACACGGACAGTTGTTTTGTGGGTGCAAACTATCTGAGGCCGGAACCGATCCCGGGTTTCCCGACGCTGGGGCTGGCACTCTTACTCACTGCGCCACCTGGCCGCCGCAATCTGTCAATTTTTAAGTTAATAAAGGATAGAGGCCACTTTTTGAAGGTCTAAGACAGAAGCCCCACTTTGCTACCTACCTCACTGATGCTTACAGAGGGTGTGACAGCATGGCCTTTTGGACTGGGATATGTCAAGCTTTAGGTCCCTGCTCCTGTTCACATAACCATGAGTTATATCACTTTTATTTTTCGCTGCCCCCTTTCCTTACCTCCCCTCCTCCCAAACAAACCCAAATGTATAGAATGCTTAACCTTAGTTGAGTCAGAGAAGCTTGATGAAAAAACCTAGAGGAATCTTTCATTTCCTTTAAGATAACTGTTAGGGTTGACCCCCTCCATGATCCTCCATGATCACTCCATCTAAAAATGGTCTTTTTCTTCTTTACTCTCTAATAACATTTTTTAATGTTATCTAGGCACTTATTAAAACTTGTACTAACTGCGTGTGTTTGTCTTATTCACATTATTGGATTATAAACTCATTGATAGTAGGAGTCTTGTTCATCTTTTCAACCCCAGCGCATCTCAAAATACATTGTGCATATCAAGTATTTAATAAATGTTTATTTAATTATATTGACTTTAGGTCAGGAGATATGAATTGAAGTTTCTATTCTGCAACTAAATTATGTAACCTGAGGAAAGTCATCAAATCTGGCCCCTAGTTTTTCATATTTGAAATGAATAGATTGGACTAAATTATCTATGAATAATTTCAACTTCCAACTCTGTCATTCTCAGAATCCATGATTGCTTAGCTTGTAAAACCTCTGCAAGTGATGCTACTATCAGATATTGATCAATATCCATTTAAAATCTTGGACTAGATGAGAGGCATCACAACTCTGCCTGGCAGGATATGACTGGTAAAACTCAGAGTGCCTCTGAAACAAATTCAAATGTAATTAGGAAATGCTTAGCAAAATAAATAAGGATACAATACAACATAGTGCTAATCTATGGTTTTCTAAGTCACTTGGAGGTCCCAGTGATCTGTGTCAATTTGAGTGTGACACCACTCAACTAGATGACCTATGTGGTCCCTTTCATCTCTAAATCTATATTATCTGAAGACATGGTCCAGGAGGGCTACTTGAGACTGGATTGTGAAGTAGGCAAAAGTTAGTTCATTTCCCTAGCACCTTTTCCCTGTCTTCAAAACTCTTCTCAGGGCCCTCTCTCACTATCTTCTCCTCTTCTTCATTCACCACCACAACCACTACCACCATCACTAAGACCAAGGCAGCCAGAACATCCTTGCTTCTTCTTCTTCTTACCATGAAGGGATTGAGGTCCCCATATTGTGTCCCTCAAGTTCTCTCTTCTATCTCTACTATTTGGACTTCTATCCCTTCATGCCTATGCTGAGGGGACTAGGATCTAATGGGTTAATCTGATACATTCATTCCTGCCATAAAGCATTATATAAATTTATATTTTAATGGAAATGATTTTTTTTCTGTTCTTGACTCTCTTAATAAAACTATTGGTGTCTTCTATGGTCTTATTGTAACTTATATTAAGAGTATTTTAAAAAATAAAAGGTAACTACTTCCACATTTGGATAGCTTTAGTTATTAGAAAGTTGTATCTTATATTACTCCATAATCTGTCTACTAGTACATTCTATCCATTAGTTTTAATTCTGCCCAGTGGAGAAGCACAGAATGAGTCTAATACCTCAAACATGAAAGTATTTAACTGTCTCTTATTTGTACACTCCAGGCTTCCACTTAATATTGGTAATTAGGAAAGATTGTGGATAGAGTGGTTGACCTGGATTCAGGAAGACCTAAGTTCACTGTCTTCAGATACTTAGGAGTTCTCTAATCCTAAGCAATTTCACCTCTGTTTGCCTCAGTTTCCTCATCATAATAATAATAGTATGTACCTCCCAGGGTTGTTGTGAGGATCAAATAAGAGAATAAGCACTTAGCACAGAATCTAGCACATAAATAGTAAATGTTAAATACACATTAACTGTTATTGTTGTTTTGTCTACTGCTGAGGTCATTTGTGGGTGTAATATTCTATCTTCTCCATGCTGTGGACTTTGTCATTGGTTGTACTCACTAACAGCCCAATCTTTTTTCAAAGACCTGTATCTGGAGATGGAGAGCCTTGAGAACAGGGTGGGGAAGCATGTAGAACAGAACCCTTCCTCAGGAAACTAGAAGTCAGAGAAGGGTTAGAGGTGCCATTTAGAGCAAAGTGAAACCAGGATCCTAATCTCTGGGATCACAAGGCTCATTGGACATGAATGGAAAGTTCTTCTGGCAAAAGGTAGAGTAAGAGGGGGTTGGGGAGGTTTGAAATGAGAACTTGGAGCAGAGCCAGATGAGCAAAGACTGAAAAATGTGGCTTGGAGGCTGAAGACAGGAATATAAAAAAGACA
The DNA here is from genome assembly GCF_028583685.1 of Petaurus breviceps papuanus. NCBI lineage: Eukaryota > Metazoa > Chordata > Mammalia > Diprotodontia > Petauridae > Petaurus > Petaurus breviceps. The sequence goes on along the minus strand of NW_027187419.1, from coordinate 42,273,701 downwards.
GATGTATACAGTGTAAAGGCAGATCAGACAGAGTTTCTTTCAACCATGGCTGCTACTGTTGTACCAGACACCTCTGTGTCCTTCCTAGGACTTGCTTTTGGTACTCTCTAACCAATCTACACCATCTCTATGCTTCCAGTCATGAATATAATGATTTGGGTGGGAAAAGAGAAAAAAATCAAACTATACATAATTGAGTCAAAGTAGGAATGATGGATTTGTGGGGAATATCCCACCCAAAATAAATCTTCCTCATAGTCTAGCACTTAGCACAATGCCTGTTATGTAGTTGGTGTTTAATAAATGCTCATTGACTAACTCAAGGAGTCATATAATCTATGTAGTTGGTGTTTAATAAATGCTTATTGACTAACTGAAGGAGTTTTATAATCATAGACCCTTGGTGTTACCCATATCAGTGTCACTCTCTGGACCCAAAATGAACATTTGCTCACTTGGTTCCAACAGATCTATGGCTATGAGATCACCTTTCAACTCACTTTTCAACTCATCCACACAATTAATAGCTTAATACAAAACTATACAGAAAAACCATAAGATCTGAAATAAAGTATTTGGAAGAAAAGAAAGTAACTTCTTATTAGGGCAGCTGCCAGGTTTCCATTAGAACAAACCTAATTTTTTTAAGGCTTTTCCCAGGCTAATTTTGGTTCTAATTGATTGTGTTCTCTTTATCCTTGATCTATCTATCCATCCATCCATCCATCCATCCATCCATCCATCCATCCATC
>NW_027187419.1:42218938-42272939 GCF_028583685.1 Petaurus breviceps papuanus | reverse complement strand
ATCTATCTATCTATCTATCTATCCATCTATCCATCTATCCATCTATCTATCTATCTTATCTATCTATCTATCTATCTATCTATCTATCATCTATCTATCTGTCTATCTGTCTGTCTGTCTGTCTATATACATATACACATTGAGAATCTTTGATTTCCTTGACTCCCCAACACAGATCACAACTTATTTTGGTAGAGATATCTTAGACAATTGCCAAAGGCCCCATTCGATGTCCATGCAACATTTAAAATGAAGAGTTAAGATTTAATCCTGGGACTCTTTGATTCCAGATTCAGCATCTCATCTGTTATGGTTCACTTCTCCTTCTCCTCCTCCTGCTGCTGCTATTACTACTACTAGTTCTACTACTATTACTATTACCACCACTACTACCCATATACACATGATGTCTATATGCATATCTGTATAAATATATCTTTGTGATTTATAAAATACTTTACTTACAATAAGCAAATGAGTTATGTAATGGAAGTATTATTATCCCCATTTTACTGATGAGAAATCTAAGGATCATTTAAGTGGTTTACCCATACTAATGCAGCTAATAAATGACAGAGTTAGAAACTGAACCCAAGTTGTTATGGGTTTTTTTTGGGGGGGGGAGTTGGTTTATTTGTTTTTTTTTTTATCCCAAATTTGGTACTCTTTAAGGAAATTTCTACAGCCTTTCTTTACTGGCCCCAGCTTTCACAGTCCTTAAATGTTACAAAATCCACACTAATGAAATCATGCATGATCTGGAACAATGGACTAAATCCTACAGAAAATACATTTCAATGGACATAGGAAGTTTGTTATAGTGTGAGGATGACTTAATTCTTGCCCTGATTTTTCTGTTCTTCCACATGAAGGTGACATGGCATGAGGGAATCAATCTTTACATTGTAGCAGATGGTTCAAAGCAAATGATCCTTGACATTAGTGGGATCATAGGCAAAAACAAAAGCAAAAAGAAATTTCTGGACACTTCAAGCAAAATAAATTTAAGCCAATGAGTTGAACACCTGGGTTCTGCTTTGTGGATATTGTAAGGCGGAAGAGGAAAGTGCTCCCATTAACCGGAGAGCAATTGGGGGTAATACAGAAACAGGGTATCATCACTACATGGATTATTTCAATAAAAACTAACACTTACATAGCTCCTACTATGCACTAGGCACTTCACAAATTTTATCGCATTTGATCCTCACAACTGGGTAGTTGTCAGGTTGCTGACAGTGCCTTCATCTTCTGCATGACAATAGTTTCAATCAAATAGAACCCAGGTTTTCTCACACCTGGAAGGAAGGCGGGTGCTATTGTTATTCCCATTTTACAGATGAGGAAACTGAGACAAACAGATATTAAATAACTTGCTCAAGGTCACAGAGCTAGCAAATAGCTGAGGCAGTATTTGAACTCAGGTCTTCCTGACTCTAAGCCCAGGGCTGTGTCCACTATTTACCTAGCTGCTCGATGGACATGGACATAGTATATAATCACTATTTAAAGGAGTGATTACCTGATTTTGTCCTAAATGTAAAAGGGTGTTCTTAGCTTTCCATCTTTCTTCCTTGGCTTTTAGCAAGGGAGAACATTTTCTAATCTCTATCTCTTTAATGGTGAGGGTATACATCTGCATGTCCACAAGTGTTCGAGGACTGGGGGGTCACTCCAATAGTATCTCTCTTTGAACTACTATGACGACAGGACAAGGATCTGAGGCCTGCTGAGAAGGTTCTAGAATTTTGGTGACTATTTAAAAATTCACTTTTTTATCTGTAAGACTTAGCTCAGTATGCTGGATCATGTATGATTTCATTTGTGTGAATTCTTCCTCCACCAACACGATGTGGACTCTGACTCAGTGCTTTCTAGGCCTAGTAATTGGGTGGGGCATAACAGGGTGATTAGATTAAGATTTAAAACAATTCATATCTAATCAGTTGCCAGGTCCAGTTGATTTAACGCCTTTCCCATCTGTCCCTTTCTCTCCCATCACCACTCTAACTCAGGTCCTCCTCACTTCTCTTCTATACTGCAATAGCAGTCACTTAAATAGTCTTTACTTTCTACCTTCTCCAATCCGTCTTCCAGACTGAGATCAAGTTAATAGTCTAGAGGCACAGCTATAATTTTACCACTCCCTGCACCCTTCCCCTACCCCCCAAATAAACAAATAAATAAATGAATACACAAACAAATAAACAAATAGAATAAATTGGATTAGCAAACAATGAATGCATAAGCAAATGAATAAACAAATAAATGAATGAATAAACAAACAACAAATAAATGAAATCAACAAATAAAGATTTTTGTGATTCCCTAGTACCTCTAAGACAAATTACAAAATGGCTCCATTTGACCTCCATAACTCTTTAAAATCTGGCTCTCAACTATTTTCCAGACTTACTTCACATTACTTTCCAGCCAGTTTGGCTGGAATATAGAATCCATAAAGGGAAACAATGTGAAATATCAGGAAAATAGTCTTTTCCATACACTGAATTCTGTCTTCTGAGCTCCTCATCTTTTAACAAGCCTCAGAAGTTCTGTCTTCCAGTCTCAGTCTTGGAATCTATAGCTCCCTACATATCTTAACTACAGGAAACCTTTCTTGATTCCCCCACCCTCTCACCCCCCCTATTCCCCCCAAATTGCTTTGTATTTACTTTGTATAATTGTTTGCTTATCTCTGTGTACTTTGTTTCTCTCCCTCCCTCCCTTCCCCCACCTCACTCATCTTATCAACAAACAGGGAATGCTTTATTTGTAACACTGTCCCTAGTCTCCTGAACAATTTCTCCAACCCAGTAGGTGTTTAAAAATTCGTGTTGAATTGAATTGGCATCCCCCACCAGCTACACTGAACTTGAGAAGGTGGCCAAGGGGTGATGCATTAATATACATCCATAGATTGAGAGATAGATAGGATCTTAAGTATTCAGGATCAAAAAAACTCTTTCTTTAGTGTGGTTCTCCACCTAGTCTTAGGACTGTTGTTCTAATTCAATCAATTTCCCTTCCCTTTATCCTCTGGGGATGTTTTATAAATGGGAGACTAAGGATGAAAGCAAACTGTGCTCTGGAGGAAAGTTCTTTGTCTCGTTGACCTCTTCATATGTAATTAAACTCTCCAAGTCTCAGACTTTTTATGGAGTTGAGAATATCTACTTTGCATCTGAAGGTCTTTACCTTTACATTTCAATGTCTCTGTCTTTTGGCTCAGGCAGACCTTCAGCTTTTGCTTCAGTCTCTCTAGAGCACTCCATTTACCAAGATTTAAGAAGATATTCTTGACTTTCAAGGCTCAGTCTCTGGAAAATATTATCACAAGTGTCGGTGTAATATTTCCCCCTCCATCTACAACAACGCAGTGGCCACCTGTTTGTCTTTTACTTGCCTAGAAACAAAAAGGTGGCCTAGGACAAATTCATAAAATGTTTCTAGATTGTTCAATTGCAAAAAATTCTTTTCCACCTGAAAAGCTGAAAATGACCCCAAATCCCTCTCCTCCATGTCCAAATAATCCTCATGGCCTTTGCCTGGTCCTCACCTGAAACTGTGTCTATCCACACAAGTTTGTTTGAAATAGTCAAGTGTTTTCCTCTACTTCTCTTTGTTGCTCTACTGTGAAATTCTGGACAACTATATTGCTCACTTCAGTAATCAATAAGCACACCAAAACCATAGCTTCTGAGTGGAAGGTGTATTTGGAACTACTTGGTTTGGCTGCTGAAACTGGTCTTCTTTGCCAGATCATGGCCTTCCTCTATTCTCCACTTCACAGTGAACTGAAGAACCAGATTCCCCAGGAAATTGTCCTTTATGGTTTTGAAAATCAAATGAGTTGTGAAAACCTGTTTTTGAAAACTGCCAAGTGGTCTGTAAATATTAGGTCAATCCTTTAATTTTTGAGCCTCTTCCACAGTCCTATCCCAATGTGTCTACTTGGGAAAGGTGGTATAACCAAGGGGGTGATAGCAGAATAAAAGCCTTAACAGATCCCACCAAATAGCAAAAATTTGGACCTAGGGACAATGTTTGTTCAAGCAATAGCCTAGTTAAGTCCAGAGATGAAGGTCAGCAATCAAGTGATGAATTTTTCATTTTAACTCCTAAGAACTGTCCACTTAGAAGTAGCAAAGTTGAAATTTATGTTAGTGGAGTGAGTGCCCACCCTGGCAAAATCACAGACCTTTTTACACATTGAAAAGATCATAGATTCTGGGGGGCAATGCAATGTAAAGAGCATAAGATCAGAGTTCAAGTTGGGGTTTCATAATTTACTGGCCATGTCACTTCTCTCAGAGAGCTTCCCTTCCCTCCTATGTAAAAGCAGGATGATACCTACCTTGCCGCCCCTTCAGGGTTTTGTTTTTGTTTTCAGATTCAAATGAGGTAATGAACATGGAAACATTTTCAAGTAGTCATAGAACATGGTGGGTGTAGAGGAGAGGTCACTTCCTGGGAGTTAGAAGTCAGAAGAGCTGGGTTTCAATTATGGTTCTGACATTCAGTAGGTAACCTTGGGCAAGTCATTCAGAGTTCCTGAGTCTGTTTCCTCTACTATAAATGGAGATAATTTTTGCAAAATTCACAGGGTTGTTTTGAAGAAAGTGCTTTGTAAAGCACTATAGAAATGCCAGTTACTATTAAAATGCTATACAAATGTAAATTATTAGAGTGCTATGCACACAGTAGATGCTTCATGAATATTTATTAAGTGAATGTATGAAGACTAAATCAAACTTAAATGGAAAGGAGAGGGTGATGTTAGTAATGTTCTCATGCAGGTAAATCCCATTAGGATGATGTCAATTACTCTGGGTCCAGAGGAAGTCAACCAGGATGGCGAAGGACCTTGAGTTCATGCCTTGTAAAGATCAGTTGCAGGAACTGTGCGTGTTTAGGATGGAAAAGAGGAGACTTTGTGGTGATGTGATAACTGTCTTTAAGTATTTGAAGAGCTGTCATTTGTGAGAGGGATTCAATGTGTCCTGCTTGGCCCCAGAGAGAAGAACTAGAAGTAATGACTAGAAATTGTGAAGAGGCTAATTTCAGCTTGATGAAAGGAAAAACTTGCTAACAATTAGAGATGTTGTTTGTCCTTTGGTTTTGAAGAGGACCAATGGCATTAAGAGGTGATGTCTTGACTTATGTGTGAATTGGATATAAGTGAGGCAGGGCTATGCAAAGTCATCAGCTGCACTCTGTCTTCCAGAATCATCAAGACTTTGGCAAGGCAAAAGTCAAAATGACAGGTGATGACCTGGGATCCCAGGGATGTAATAAATGACCTTGGTGTCTTCAATGTCTGACCAAACTCTTAAGTTCTGCATGTCCATTGGAACAAATTGTTTTCATCTACCATTTCACTGGGGAAAGTCTTCACATGCTTGGGGTAGACACCTCCTGTAATGGAAATGTAAATTTGTAAGATCTTCCCTGCCCCTAGGCTAAAGTGCACCTGGAGCCTGGGGTGGGAGGCTTGTTTTTCAGTAGATACTTCTTGATTGGCCAGTGAGTCAAGAAGGTTGTTACATTATCTGAGCCTGGAGAAGGCTATATAAGCCCTGATGTGTAGCTTTGTTTTGGGGCTCACTTTGAGAAGTGTTCTGTGATTTGATCAGATGAAACTCTGGAAAGCCATTGTTCAGAGCCCCCCGGCTTTGAAACCCAGATCATGTTGGGTATAGATGTAATGGTTGGACAGTTTGGAAACTATTTGATCTGTTTCTCTGTCTTGATAATTCTGTCTGTATATTCTGAAGTTCGGGGTGCTGACCTTTTTCCCCTGAGCTAGGTGAAGGATACGTATCTGACTGATTAAAATAAGCTTGTTAACCCATTTTGAGTTGCTTTCCTTTATCAAAGCAGATCCAAGAACCTGTGTGAGCAGCGACCCTGGGGACGCTGGGGTGCTTGCTGCTACACCTCCCTATCTTATTGATGGGTTTGAGGCCCTTCAGTTACCCTTAACTTAGTTTATCCCATCTGCCCCTATGGTTTACCAGGGTGTGCCCACTGCATATGCTACAGCTTCTTGTAACCATAGGTTAGAATTGAGTGCCAGGTAGGTACTAAAGGTGGATGAGCAGTCCTGAAAAGGGCTTGGCCAACATTCATACCAGATGTGTTTGTTTTCTTTGAATACCCCATGTACCTGTACAATTAGTGATATTAAAAAGTAGAATGGCGGGTACTGGGGGAGAAAACTTTGCTCTCCATTTCTGTAGGGGGTTAAGCAAAAACTAAATGAGCACTTGTCATCTTGCTCAGAACTAGGCCACCATGCCATTTGCTCTCCATTTTCAAACCATGCCTCCTATACTCTGGCCATCTGCCTCATCCCCTTTCTTTTGGAACTTCTGATAGATGAGCTTGAACCTTCTATAGTCCAGAACTGGGCCACCACTCTGTTTTCTGGTCATTTCCAAACTAGGTCACTGTGTATATGTAACCTCCTCACCAGCCTTCCTATCTTCCCCTTTATGTATTATCTTTCTACACAAGATAAGTGTTGCCTAGTAGGCAACACCTATCTTTCTTTGATCTCATTTACCTCCCTAGTACTTAGCATACCTGGGACAAAGTAAGCATTTGACAAATGTGTTTTCATTATTCATTCATTCTTTTATTCATTTATGTCATAGAAGGAATTTTTGTTCAAGTACAAGCTGTATTAGATAGCCTCTAAGCTTTTCTGTGGCTTTATTCAGGTTCAAGGTATAAGGTTTGCACTGCTATCACTTTTTATTTGGGCCTGGATTCCATAACTTCAGGTTTACGATTAAACAAAAAATTGTGCGAATACATTTAGGAAAATGTACATCACCTATGTTGGCAGCATATGTTAATAGAGACATACTAGATACCTATATATTATAGATTCATAAATCTACATAGAAACACACATTACAAAAGACAATCTTGCCTAAGAATACTAAATTAGATTCCAAATTCTGCCTCACCAGCTCAAGGAGGCCTAAGCATTTGGGCCAGCATGCTCCAGTCCTCTTATTCACCCCTTTTCTGCAAAGATCCATTCTTCTTGCTTACTATTCCTGCCACTGGTCCTTGGCCTAGAATGCTGAAGCATCTGTGCTAATAAAAGCTGTTGAACTACTAACGGCATTTTGCCCATTGGCGGGTTTGCTGCAAAATCAGTTTTTGGGTTGGTTACTCTAAATTGAATACTTGTGAGTGTACATGTGGGTGTGGATGTAAGTGTGTAGTCTTTTGTATTGTGACTGGAGGTAGGCTATGAATGAAGAAAAAGTCCTTCATTCTACTAGAAATTCCTTACCATTAACTTGGAAGTAACCCAGCTTATAGATGGTAGCCTATTAAGAGCAAAAGGAGACATTAGCTAAGTGTGTTTTAGGAATGTATGCAGATACACTTACTGCATAGTTACATATGTGAATGTCTATATCTACATTCATGCAATACACACGTATGTGTATATCTATATATGCATATGGACATTCTAAGTATGAAAAAAACCTAGGAAATTCATGAAGTAGGGCTGTATCTGGACAGTATCCTTAATTATTTATTAGTGACCCTGTGCCTCATAGAATATAAGCCCTTTGAGGGTAGGGACCATTTTTTTTCTTTCTATCTCTGTGTCCCCTAGCATCTAGTATAATACCTACATAAAGATGACCCTTATTAAATACTTGTTGCTGTTCATTGCTGTATTAAAGAAGTGTTGACTGGACCTAGGGCCCAGTGCGAAAGGCAAAATGACATAAATTCAGACATCCTTGTGAAAATTCACATACATCATCATTTAGCCATTAAATTGGATAAGAAGAAGAAAGTAGTATTGATTGTATTTTGGAAACTGCGTATACAACTTTGTCCCTGGAACAAAGGCCCATCTTTTTAACATCAATATGCTTTTGGTGATAAGGTATGGCTGCACCTTGTGGATAGCCATATAGAATTGACCCAAAGGGCAATGGAGAAGCACCAGGTGGGCATGAAGAGATGGTAGCATAGTTAGCAACAAAGAGTTGTTTATGAGGAATGGCATCATGGATTTCATCAGAGAGATCCATGACCAGAAAAGGAAGCGGTTCGGTTGCCTAGCAAGAACAACAGATAACTGATGGATAGATCATATTGAAAGTTTTAGGTAAAGTCTCCACACATCATGGGTTATACTCCCTCTAAAGGATATACAGGAAGACATGAACTAGTCACCCAGGATGAAGAAGCATATGCGGGCTGCTCCCTGTACTTTTGGAGGTCTATCATGGTGGAGAAGGGAATGATCCTTTATTAAGCACCTACTGTGCATTTGGCACTTAGCACTTCATAATTATTATCTCACTTCATCCTTGCACCAGCCCTGTGAGGTAGATGCTATTACTATCTCCATTTTATAGTTGAGGAAACAAAGGCACACAGATGTTAACTGACTAAGCATCACAGTGTTTAAGGCTGAATTTGAACTCCTCTTTCTGATATCAGGCCCAGTGCTCTATCTACTCTACCACTCAGCTGAGATTGACCTTTGGAGGTCCATCATAGAATTAAACTATCATTTAATTGTGGTCAAGAAACAACACCAAATATTTTAATATAAAAAAAAACTCAACCTTATGAAAGTGTACATATCAACATGACCTAAAAGTGTGAATTATTCCAATTATTCTTCTATGGCAAGACATTGTTTAGTCTTTAGTTTTATATCTGCAAATGTAATATACAATGTAATAATCACACTTACATATCTCTTTAAAGCTTACAAAAGCACTACTCATAATAATCCTTTGAGATAAGTGACATAGGTCTCATTATCCTTACTTTATAGATGAAGATGTTAGTGGGAGGAATGGTTAGAGAAATTGAATGACTTGCCTATGGGCTATGACCACACAGAGCAAACCCAGATTTCTTGATTTAAAGTTAGTTATCTTTCCACTATACCACAATGCCTCATTGTTTAATAGAAACCAATGATTGTTTATCACTGTGGAAATTCCTATGAAACAGACCAAAAAATGAGCTTGGACCTAGTCTTATGTTTAGAAATTTAACTGGAACCTCAAAAATATTTACTTTGGGGCAAACCTCAATTTCAGCAAAAATGGAACAAAGAGCCAAAATAGCACTTGGAGGATCTGGGGTTGGGAAGTAACTTGGAGATCATTTACTCCAATTCTTTCATTTTACATAGGAAGAAATTGAGTCCCACGGAGATTAAAGGACCCTCCCATCATACAGGAATTAAGTGACAGAGCTTGGATTCAAGGTCAGGCTCCCTTGTAAGCAGGGACTGTTTCATTATTTGTACTTATACCCTTACTTCCTAGCACAGTGCCTGCTACACAGTAGGTGTTTAATAAATGCTTGCTAATTGATTGACTGAAATTGATAGATCAAGGTCTCTTTTCTCTATGCTATACTGCTTCTCCGGGCCATTGATGAGATTAAATTCCTTAATGACACACACAAACATGTATGCACACACAGGTTTATGTGCACACACATGTCACATGTGCACGCACATACATACACACATATAAATACAACATATATAATGACTTCCTTTTGGAAGGGAAGGATGCTATGATTCCCCTTTCCACCCCCCCTTCAGACGATGTATCTCTCCTTCATAACCCCTGGGAAAGAGCTCTAAATAGCACAGAAATGCAGAAAGATTGCTGGCACTTCCACAAACATTGGAACTCTGAGATGCAAGAAAAGATCTTGACCCCTTGGTGTATATATTATCACATCAGGCTATTATTATCCATTTCTTCATAACTCATATGACATATTTAGCATCGACTTTATACTCCTTTTTATTAGACAGTTCTCACACCAGTCCCCTGACACATGCATATTTATGAACATACAATGTGTGTGTATGTATGGATGTAATACATGCAAAACTATGACCCCAGGCTCTCTCAAAAAAGAAACAATCCCTCCTATCAATTAGTCAATCAATCAACTGACTAAAAAGCATTTAAGCAGTTATTTTGTGCCAGGGATTGTGGCAAGCACTGGGGGTACAACAACAAAATATTTCCTGACTTTAATGAACTAATTTTCTATGTGAATGAATGGCTGAATGAATGAATGAAAGAAGCATTTATTAAGTGCTTGCTAGATGTCATGTGTTGTATTAAATGCTAAAGATACAAATAGGAAAAGGTAGAAAGCCCCTGCTCAATGGGAGCTTAAATGGAGAAGACAACATATAAAAGAAAGTTCACCTCTGGGATGACTGGAAAATCTCAGAAACCCTAAGGGGGCAGCAAAGACAGCGAGGCCCAAAGGGATGGAGGGCAGCTTGGGGAGGGGACAGACTAGATGCAGGGAGGACAATGAGAATCTCCAGGATAGGTTGGGCTATGTAATTCTTTTTTTTTTTTTTCTTTTTGGAGGGCAGTTGGGGTTAAGTGACCTGCCCAAAGTCACACAGCTAGTAAGTGTTTCAAGTGTCTGAGGTTGAACTTGAACTCAGGTCCTCCTGACTCCAGGGCTGGTGCTCTATTCACTGTGCCACCTAGCCTCCCCAACTATGTAATTCTTTGATAACCTAGTCCCATACTTATCAAAACATTTCATTAGGAAGTTCTTTTAAATTCAACAAACATTTATTACACACCTATTACACACTTAGACATTGATATTATAGAAGAGGGGAAAGAAGAATGTATAAAAGCCTTTTGTCAAGAGTGGACTAGCTTTTACATGTAATTGGAAAATAAGATATACAGGCACTGGGGCATAGAGATCCACTGGAAAAGTCGAAAGGGGTATGGGAGAAAATATGGGAGAGAGCAGATTGGAGGAGGAGATATCCTATGGGACTGCTATTTTGGGGCAGTGGGTAGGGGGAAAACGGGGAGAAAATTTGTAACTCAAAATCTGGTGGAAATGAATGATGTAAATCAGAAGTTAATAAAGCATTTGAAAAAAAAAGAGTGGACTAGCCAATGAAGGCACAGACCTTAGAACATGCACAATATGTCCTGCCTGTTTCCAATCTTTATGGAGGAAAGATGAGCCTATCTCTGGGCATATGTAATGCAGGAGTCTTCCCTTCCCCTCCCCCCATTGCAGAGCCTGCAAAGATACCCTCTATTTCCTGTCAGTTTACTGCCTGATGACAAAAAAAGCCTTTTATTGAGTTGCTGAACCAAATTTGAATATGCATACACGTGACTTAAGAGAATGACGATAACTCCCTTCTCAGATAGTCTTTGAGTGGGGAAGATTGCTGTATTTCTCAGGGTGGAGGAAGTATAGACTGGTCTATTTCTTACCTGGCCAATGTGTGTTCATGTTCTATGGCATCCCTGTTTCTTTGGCTTCTTTGAATTTATTTTTTCCTTTTCTTAGCTGAATAAGTATTCTGAGATTGATGAACTCCAGTGACTTATGAGACTGAGAGATCTATCAAAGTCATCTGAGATTTCATCTATTGCCAGAGCACTAGAGTCAGGGGCAACAGTAGTAGAAACTGGTGAGGAGCCCCCAAAGCCCTGAGAAGTGACCTGCTTGACTTAGCCCAATGTTGAATCAACCCAATAGCCAAAACAGCTGAGGAAAGGAGCAACAAATTCATCCATCAGCTATGCCAAACCCAGGACTGAACTTGATGGGGACCCTGAGAAGGGCACAAAGGACTCCCAGGTCTAAGAAGTATGTCCCTCCTCAGAGAAGGAATGGGTGGTGGCAGGGGAGGAAAGTGGTTTGTTTTGTACCAACTACTTTAAGCTAGTCTACATAGTCAGAGTGTGTGTAGAAAGGACAGTGTACCTCCCAGTTTGGGGGATTTTTTTTATAATTTCTATTCTTGCTATCCTTTCTCAGTAATTTACTCCTTTGCAAATACTAATTGATACCAACTGGTCTATTGATATTTGGGAGATATTAGTTGGTTAGTTTATATTGGGAGGTACATTGCATGAGTGCTCATGTGTATTATAAGACTCTAGCTCCTCAGAGTTACCCCTAGAATCCTGAGGTGAGAAGTATCTGTAAATCTTTGGGTACTCCTCCTATTTGTAGGAATTGGTAGAGAGAAAAAGGTGAAGGGAAGTGAATAAGCATTTATATGTTACCTACTGTGTTTCAGACACTGTGTTAAGTGCTTTTACAAATATTATTTCATTTGATCCTCACAGCAACCCTGGGAGGTAGGTGCTATTACTATTCTCATTTTATAGTTGAGGAAACTGAAGAGAACAAATGTTAAGTGACCTACCCAGTGTCATATAGATAGTAAGCACCTGAGGTCAAGTTTGAACTCATGTCTTCCTAACTGGACCCAGTGTTCTATTCACTACATGTCAGAAGAGTTCAAAGGAGGTGCTGCACATTGTGGAAAACAACATGCCTACAGATAATATATGTACCAAACAGATGCTGAACACTGAGATATAACAGGACAGCTAGGCCAATTATAATTTGATAGGAGTGTTTATTAACCAGCTGGGACTGCCTCTCAGACCGAAAGACAGCATTGAGCTTTCTGTTAGACATAATTTTATAGACAATGTGATTGCTAGCAACAGAATATGTTTCTAAGGGGTTAGCATTGTTTCTATTGAGGTGAAGCTTTCTCAGTATTATTCTTGTTGAGGCAAAGCATTCTCAGTATTATTCCCATTGAAGCAAAGAATTCTCAGTATTATTCCTATTGAAACAAAGCCTTAGTATTATTTCTACTGAAGTGAAACAGACCTGAATCTGTGGGAACCTGTGGCATGTTTTAGCAACACAGGTGAAACATTTCTTTACTATTGGAGCCTATTAGGTGGTTTCCAAGGAACCCAGTAGGGGTCCCCTCTGGCATGTTTAAGGGAGCTCTAGTGTATAATTTCTGGTGGGCACTTCAATGCAAAGTATGTTTGGTGGAAGAAGAACACTTACAAGTGTTTGGATCAGTAAAGATCTTACATAGGGGGTAGCCTTTGGGTTACATTTGGAATGGAGTTAGAATTCCAAAAGGCAGTTTTAAGAAAAAAAAGAACATCCCAAGCATGAGGGACAGTCAATGTAAAGGGTCACAGGTAGGAAAGTAAATGACATTCACAAGGAAAAGCAGTGGAATGTGGAGGCTGTGCTGGGAGCATGAAGAGACAGAGAGAGAGACAGAGAGAAAGAGACAGAGAGAGAGAGACGCAGAGAGAGAGACACAGAGAGAGAGAGAGACAGAGAAAAAGAGACAGAGAGAGAGACAGAGAGAGAGACAGACAGACAGAGAGAGAGACAGACAGACAGAGAGAGAGAGAGAGAGAGAGAGAGAGAGAGAGAGAGAGAGAGAGAGAGAGGAGGAGGGGAGAGACAGAGACAGAGAGAAATTATCCTTTGCATAGTCAGATATATGCTTATGAAGTTGCAGTTGCATGGAGGATATATTGGGATGGAGAGAGACTGGAGTTATATAAAACCAAGACAGAGATTGTTGCAAGATACAAGATTGATACAAGAAGTATTGTCAGGGTAGAATTCACAAGACTTGGCAACTGATTGGATGGAGAGCATGGGTGTACATAATGAGTAAACTAGGCATATTGCTCAATGTGGGGGAACATTCTCATTGGTCTTTGTACTGTAGGGAAGGGGATGTCCCAATGGAAATGCTTTCTGGTGAGTCAGCATATCGAAGATGGTGGAGTAGAAGCAGGATCTCCATGTGGCTCCAGCTTCCACCTTCCCCAATTCATGTAAAAGGGGACTCTGAACAAACTTTGGAGTTGCAGAACCTACAAAATGACACAGAGAAGCTAACCTTCCACTGAGGACAGCCCAGTAGGCCGGAAGGAATCCAGAGCAGCACTTTGGGAGCCGAGCCCAGCCCCACGCCAAGGCTTTGGTTCCAGGGCAGGCCTGACCAGCTGCCAGCTGGAGGGACTCCAGATCACCAGCAGCTGTGGCCCTTTCCAGATTCATCAACACATAAATGCAAAGGATAAAGTGAGAGGTCAGTGCAGTGTGGACTTTGGGACCAGTAGTTGGGAGTATGTTGGCTTTTGCCCCCAGGGCAAGAAGCCGCTGAGAGGCCACAGGCACCACACTTCAGCTTCAGCTTCTGGCCTGCAGAGTGTAGGGGGACCAAGCACCAGTCTGAGGGGTAATCGCTCTTGCTTTAACCTGCTTGGATCTGGATTGCAGTCTAAGGTGGAGGTCCTGGGGTGTGTGACCAGCTTGCCAGAGCATGTGGAAGCCTCAGAGAGGGCACCCAACTAATACCTCCAGCAGCTGAGAAAACCCCAGCACTTGGGATGAAAGCTCCCCTGTCTGGTAGCAGAGTCCTACTGTGGCAAAAAGCCCAGGGGTCAAGTGACTGAGTGGTGACATGACCAGGTAAAGGAAACAAAGCAGATAGAAGATTCTAACCTTACACTCCAATTTTGGGGACAAAAAGGATCAAAACATGGAACAGAAGGAAGACAGTGAAGTGAGAACGCCTGCACCAAAAGCTTCAAAGGAAAATACGAGCTGATTACAGGCCATAGAGGACCTTAAGAAGCAGATAAGAGAAGTGGAGGAAAAATTGGTAATAGAAATTAGAACGATGCAAGAAAATTATGAAATGAGAGTCAACAGCCTGACTGAGGAAAATAATACCTTAAAAAATAGACTAACTCAAATGGCAAAGGACACTCAAAAAGGCAATGAGGAGAAGAATGCCTTAAAAAGCCAAATTTGCCAGATGGAAAAAGAATCTCAAAAGCTCAATGAGGAGAATCATTGCTTCAGAATTAGATTGGAGCAAAGGGAAGCTAGTGACTTTAAGAGAAATCAAGATGCTATTAAACAGATCCAAACAAATGAAAGAATAGAAGGCAATGTGAAATATCTCATGGGGAAAACGACTTACCTGAAAAATAGATCCAGGAGAGATAATTTAAAAATTATTGGACTACCTGAAAGCCATGATCAGGGAAAGAACCTAGAAATCATCCTCCAAGAAATTCTCAAGGAAAATTGCCCTGATGTTTTAGAACCAGAAGGGAAAATAGAGGTTGAAAGAATCCACCGAGCACCTCGTGAAAAAGATCCCAAAAAGAAAACTCCCAGTAATATTATAGCCAGGATCCAGAATTCCCAGATCAAGGAGAGAATATTATGAGCAGCCAGGAAGAAACAATTTGAATATTGTGGAAACACAATCAGAATAACACAGGATCTGGCAGCTTCTACACTGAGGGATCAAAGGGCCTGGAAAAGGATATTCCGGAGGGCAGAGGAGCTGGGATTAAAACCAAGAATCACCTAACCAGCAAAACTGAGTATCATCTTTCAGGGGAAAATATGGTCATTAAGTGGAATAGAGGACTTTAAAGTATTCTTAATGAAAAAACCAGAGTTGAATAGAAAATTTGACATTCAGATACAAGAAGCAAGAGAAGCTTGAGAAGGTAAACAGGGAAAAGAAAACATAAGCCACTGATCAGAGTTGAATTATTAACATTCCTACATAGAAAAATGATAATTGTAACTGATGAAACTTTTTTCAGTATGAAAATAGTTGAAGGGAATAGAAATATATATGTCTATATCGAAGGGTATGCAGGTGTATGAATACACGTGTGAATGTGGGCATATATGCTTACAGGTATATATAGATGGAGGGCACAGGACCAACTTAATAGGAAGGGATGATTCTTAAAAGGGGAAATTAAGAGGTGAGAGAGGAATATAATGAGAGGAAATGGAGAGAGACAGAATGGGGTAAACTATCTCATGGAGAAGAGGCAAGGGAAAGGGGTTACAGTGGAGGGGAAGAAGAGGAAGGCAAGGGGGAATGAGTCAACCTTGTTCTCACTGAATTTCGCTTGGGGACGGAATGAAATACACACTAAATGGGGTATCTCATCCTACAGGAGAGTGGGGGAAGGGGATTAGAGGGGGGATGATGGAAGGGAGGGCAGCCTGGGGGGGAGGGAATTTGGAAGCACTCACTTTTGAAAAGGGATAGGATCAAAGTAGAGAATAGAACAAGTGGTTGGTGGAATAGGAGGGAGGGAAATAGTCAGTCTTTTACAATATATCTACTATGTTAATGTTCTGCATTAGCTACACATGTACAACCTATACTTAACTGCTTTATCTTCCCAGTAAGGGTAGGTGACAAGGGAGGAAGGGAATGAATCTGGAATTCAAAGTTTTAAAATCAAATGTTTAAAATTATATATACATATGTACTATTATTAATACTATCTTACATAGAGAAAGAAGATATACAGGCACTGGGGCATAGGGATCCACCATACCCAACTGGAAAAGTCTGAGGGGGTATGGGAGAAGATATGGGAGAGAGCAGATTGGAGGAGGGGATATCCCGTGGGACTGCTATTTTGGGGTAGGGGAAAAACGGGGAGAAAATTTGTAACTCAAAATCTGGCAGAAATTAATGATGTAAATCAGAAGTTAATAAAGCATTTGAAAAATGAAAAAAAAATGAAGGTAGAGAGAGAAGAGAGGGAAGGAGGAGCAAATATTTTAAGGGTCAAAATGATTAAAAACTCAGAAATCTTTGCTCTTAGGTATCCTCGTATGCTCCTGGCTTGAGCATAGCAAAAGTGAAAGAAAAATGGAATAATATAAGATTGGAACAAAATAGATTAGTGACAGGTTGTGAAAGGTCTTTAATGTCAGGTTAAAGAATTTGCTTTTTTATTCTATGGGCAATAGAGAGTCATTCTAGGGTTTTGAGGAGGGGAGTGATCTGATCCAATCACTGCATTAATATTTCTCTGGCAGCTGTGTGAAAAAAAAAGGAAGGGAGAAAGGAGAAGATGGAAGGATGCAGAGAGAACAGTTGGGAGGTGATTATTTTTAAAATAATAGCAAGAGGTGATGAGGGCCTAAATGAGGGTGACAAAATTGTGGAAGAAAAGGAGTCAGACACGAGAGATTTTTGCTGAAATAGAACATACAGTAATTAGTGACTATGTACTTACTTTCCAAGACCCAAGGAGGTCAGGATATGTTCATAAGTGTACACACACACACACACACACACACACACACACACACACACGCACACCCCCCCAGGGAGGTCAAGATATATTTATATGTCTATATACACGGAATGTAGTATATATGTTGTATGTATGTTTATATTATATATACTGTATTTGTTGTATATATTTCACATCTATTCATAGGTACATGGTTTCCCCTGATAAAATGTAAGCTTGCTGAGGAAAAAAAAAAGAGTCAGCATCTCCACCCCATGGCTATGCATGCCTATGATATCAGAAAGGAGGGAGAAGGAGGAGGCATAATCACTCATAGCTTTTGAAACTAGCTGTCCGAAAGGATGGGGTGCCATTGATAAAATTATTGAAGTGTGGAAAAAAGGGATGATTTGGGAGTAGAACAGATAATGAACTCTGTTTTAGACCTGTTGAGTTTGAGATGCTCATAGGACATTCTTTGGCAATTTCCTCTGTGAAGATGCTGAATTACTGGCTTCATATGCCACCCGATACACCTCCATGAATATGAGGAGGGTTATTGGGTTTGTCCTGCCTGTATTCTTTTCTCCAGACCCAATCACCCCAATTCTACTCCAACCTTTTCCCCTGGCCCTATAATCATATTTAGTTGTTCATCTGTGACTCAGCTCTAAATTCTTCATGCCCTTTGATTCATGATGCACCAAAATAGATGACAAACACGACTGATTGAAGTTGAGCATGAAAGGAAAAGAGTTTTATTAATCGTCTCCCCTTACTGTTTTCCTGGAGATAACAGGAGTTATGGCCCAGGTTTGGAAGGCCACTTTGGTCAAGGTCTTTATCATCTGTTTTGGCCTTCATTTTCACTACTGTAAAATGAGGGCCTACAATATCAAATCACGTGCATCTTTCAGGAGCTAAGCAACCAGCAATGCTGTCAGTTCCATCACTAATCCTTCAAGATGGGACTGGGAGCAGAATATTTTATTCTGTTTTGCGTTTCACCTACCCGGAGAAACAAGAAATGTGAAGATACAACAGAAAGAGAAAAAAAAAAGGGAAATAATGGTGAAATGAGTGCTACTGAATCTCTAAAACATTTTGATCTGTGTACTAGGTGAGAATGCAGGTCAATTGTCTTTACTAGGGATTAGCAAGAGACAAACGAAACCAATAAGCAATGAGTATCAAATGGAAATTTTTTGAACAGAAGCATCAGAGTCAAGTATCTGTGGTTACACTGTGTTTGCATGTTTATTTATCTGTGCAACCATCCCTTTATCTCCCCAGAACCATGAGAGACAGAAACCACTGTGTTTTCTTCAGTGTTGCCCCAAATCTTTCTTAGAACGGTGACCTGAAAAGAAAGAAAAATGGAAATTCCATTTACTGTATGTGTACACACACATACACACATGTCGTAGGGGGACGTACATAAATACCACTTACCAGTTTGGGGTCAGGGGTCCCAAATTCAGTATTCACCCTGTTTATCTATAAACCAGGCCAACCAGTTCTTAGAAACTGTCCTTGAGATAAGAGGAACAGACCTTAGAATAATAAAGTCTTCTAATAATACCATTTGGGCAGAAAACAACTCACTATTCCTTTTGGTGTGGGAAGAGACACCCCATTTTTGTATTGTTAACATATGAGAAAATTGGGGCAGAGAAAGAATGCTATAGTATTTTGAAAGGCATGAAAAGTTAGTCATTTAAAAGCTGTCTTGGTACATAGCATTGAAAAATACAACCCATCTCCTCCTACCCCCGGTCTAGTGCATTTGAGTTTATGATTATTTCCTCATCCCAGAGATACCTGAACATCTGAGCTCCTAGAATGAAGGGGGAGAATTTCACTCTATTCACTTAGCACTTGTCTGGTCAAAAGCACCTTGATCCAGCACATCATTGATTATGTCATGCAGAAAAGAATAAAAAGGCGTGTTTGATTTCAGGGACAGCACATTAATTACTTCTCTTTAAAACACCCAGCATTTTAGCAACAATGCTGTAGCAAGAGATCAGATTTGTTAGATTCTCTATTTCCTCTCCATAAGTTCTCATGGCTTTAAACTATCATCTCCATGAAACTGAAACTTTAATTTTTAGATCCAGCCCTAAATATTTCTCTCTAGATTTAGTCCTTTATTCCTAATTGCCTGGTAGATACCATCTGAATACCCTGCTGATCCCTCAAATTTAATATGTTCAAAACTTAGCTCAATAACCAATCCTGTAAGACTGGAGAAGCACAGTAAAAGTAGTATAAATATTATTGTATTATGTTTAAATAAGACTCAGTCACTCACTAACTGAATGGCCTTGGAAACATCACAACTGACCTGGATCTTAGTGTCCTGATTTATAAAATTAGTGGGCGACCTTAAAGATTACTTCCATTTTATGCCTTTGATCATATGATTCCTCTATTTCTAGAAATGGCATCACTGTTCTCCCAGTTGTCAAGGCTGTTAACTTTGTGGGATGGGGAGGTAGGGATGGGGGTGGAGCAACTCTCTTTCTTCTCCTTTGCTTTCATCCTCCGAGTCCAATCTGTCACAAAGACATTCTACAACTCATTCCAATTCTATATTCAGAGTATTGTTCTCAGGCCCTTGGGAAACCACACAGTTTTAATGTGACCCAGCCCCTCATGATATTCCCTCCATAATGTCTCTCATCCATTCCTTCCTCCCCATTCCTACTGTCACCACTGTCTACTCCAGACCTTGATGACTTCATTGTGGGTCACACAGCCTCTTAAATGATCTCTCTGCGGCTACTCTCAGGCTAATCTGGTCTAACTAGCTCACCACTGCGCCTGTTACTCTCCTTCTAAACACAAGGTCCATATCCTAATACTTGACTTGATCTGCCCCCATCCTACTTTCCCTTTTCTAGTTTTATCTTATACCAGTGTGCTAGTATTCACATACAGTCCATACTTACCTATTTTTGTTTATTCTTTTTGTCTCTTTAATGTCTTCCTGCTTTAGTCTCTATCTGTTAAAATTCCACCCATTCTTCAAGGGCCAGCTGGAATGCTGCCCCTTCCATAAAGTCTTCCTTGATGTCATCAGTGAAAAGGGATAGGGGTCCCTTTATATTTTCTGAGTATATTTTCTCTGGGGTCTTATTATAATTTCTGTGGTCAAGTTGGAGTGGTAATGAATTTCAGTACAATGTCATTATCCTCATTTCATTGCAAACTGCTTGAGGACAGAGAGTATGTATCATGATTATTGCCAATCCCTCACAGTTTCAAGTGCAGTATCTTACATGTGGTAGGAAGACAATAAATATTTATTTAGTGAGGCAGTGAGAAAAGGAATGAATGATAGGACTTTATCTTTACAAAGAGATGTTGGTAATAAAAACCTCCCTAGCTTATATTTCTATATAGTGCTTTACATTTTATAAAAAAGGTTTTCCTTACAAGAACACTAGGATATAGGGAGTATAAGTATTATTTCCTTTATTTTATAAGGGATTATTGATTTAGTTTTGGAAGGGATTTTAAAAGGCTGTTAAGCCCAACCCCTCATTTCACAGATGAGGAAACTGAGGCAAGCGGAAGTTTAATGACTTACTTAGGTTCCCATAGCTAGGGAGTACCTGAGGGCAGCATTTACATCCAGGTTTCTTACCTTTAAGCCATGTGGGTGATGGAGTCATCTCCTTACTTGAGAGCCAATTGTTAAATTTTTAGTGTGAGCATTTGTTGTTGTTGTATAGTTGTTTTCAGGCTTGTATGATTCTTTGTGACCCCATTTGGGTTTTCTTGGCAAAGATACTGGAGTGGTTTGCCATTTCCTTCTCTAGCTCATTTTATAGATGAGGAAACTGAGGCAAACAGAGTTAAATGACTTGCCCAGGGTCACACAGCTATTAAATGTCTCAGGTCAGATTTGAACTCAGGTCTTCCCGACTCTAGGCCCAGGGATCTACCCACTGTGCCACCGAGTTGCCTTGGGTGAGCATTTACCTCTTAAAAATTGGCAAAGGCTACAACTCAGGGTTTGACTTATCATTCTGTTCATTATCTAGAATTAAGAAACTGATGAAGAAAATGTAAATAATTTGAATTAAAAGTGTGTCATGAGGATGTTTTCTCCCCCCAGAGAGTCAGTTGTTAAACATTTACCAGAACATCAGTGTTTTATCCACTTTGCCATGCTGTTTAGGGGAAAGAGAAACTCAAAGGTATTAGTGGCTTGCTGTAGTTCACACAGTTAACTGGTGACATGATTCAAAATGAGGCCACCTGACCCCAAAACCAGGACTCCTGAGACTATACTACATTTTCAGGATTTAATTTAGTGTTTTAAAATTTGTTTCAACTTAATTCAATAACTATCTATTGAACATTTACTCGGTTGAATTTGGGAGAATACTAGCATAAAGAGAAAAATTTAAGACATTTTTGCCCCTTCTTTGGTTTGGAGTTTATAATTTAGCTTTTGAGATTAGACAGACATGCACATAGAATGTAGTTAAATAACAATAATCTAATTTAATCTCAGAATGGGCTATAGATTCTTAATGGTACAGGAATTTGGAGAAGAGATAATACCTCCAAGATGTTTCTCAATAATTAGAACTTCCTGGAAGTAGTAGGGCTTGAGGTGAAGTTTGAAAGATGGGTTAACAGGCAGTGTAGACATAGCACTCTATTATAGGGACCAAGAACCTGGGCTCAGATTCTACTGCTGACATTTACTACCCATGTGATGTTGGCAAGTCACTTTCCATCTTTGGGAGTCAAATTTTCTCATTTGCATGGTGAGGGGGTTGCACTGGGTTTTCTCTCAGTTTCCTTCTAGCTCCAAATCTATGATTCTGCAAAACATAAAGAAAAAAAAAAAGGATACTAACAGTTTATCAATGGGGCAATAGATAGAGTTCTGTCCTAGAGTTAGGAATACCTGAGTTCAAATCGGTCCTCAAACACTAGCTGTGTGACCTTGGGTAATAACCTCTGTTTGCCTCAGTTGCCCCATCTGTAAAATGGGAATAATAAAAACACGGACTTCCCAGGGTTGTTGTAAGGACCAAATGAGATACTTGCAAAGTGCTTAACACAGTGCCTGGAACACTATATAAATATGTATATATATAAATATAATATATGATATGTATTATACATAATATATTTGATTACCATAGAATATATTATTTAGCATTTCTTACTTTTAAATTATCATTGTCAGGATCATTATTTTTCTATTTAGAAATATTATGATGAAAATCAGCCATTGTAAAAATGCAATTTCCAAAGTTCCAAAGTACCTTGGTTCTTTGTACCTAGAACATAGCAGATGAATAATGAATGTCTGTTAAATTCAATCTTCAAGCAATTTCTTTTATTTTTGTTTTTTAGAATCTTTTGGAAACTTCTTTGTTTGTCTCAGATCTTGGTATATTTTTCAGGGAGAGTTAGTAAGGCCTATGGTTCTAACTACCTGCCCTCTCTCCTCCTACTCTGCTGCCAAATTCTGGGGCCTCAACCTTCCTTAGGTGACAGAGACCTGCTCAGCCCAGGAAACATCTGCTGAGGGTCTGGCTGTGTCAGTGATGTATCCACCCCCAAACCCCAACTGAGCTCTGGACTTATAAGGGTCTTTCTGTGTGGTTCCTCTCCAAGTAGTCTATCTGGATTTGCAGCTGAGAAAAAAGCACGTTGGGTTTTACCAGTCACTTGGGACCACCCTTTATTCACCCAGATGGCTTGTTGATGACGCCATCCCATTGTCTGCTGGACAGTGGTTCAGCTGTTCTGTACTTTTTAAATAAAATAAATAAAGCCCTCATGTTTCTATAGTAATGACCGGACTGCTCCCTTTGCTCTCGGCCTGGTAGTCCCACCTGGGCCCATCAGCTCCCGGCTTAAGAAGGTTATGAATTCAGGCAAGACTAATTATTTGTACAGCCCTGATCTAATGAATAACTTTGAATAGAGGACTTCCTGGGGCTGGCTAAGGGAATACTCCACCCTTGCAGTTTGATTACTGGCAAGATTTTGAAGGCAGGTTTTTTTTTTTTTTAATTCTCATCTGCAGGAAAACTAGACCAACTTTGGCTTTCCTTGGGGAGGGCCCTGAATATGTCTGACTTCCTGGCACCTTGACACTTAAGAGTCTGAGGCCTGGTACCCTTAGTGAAGACCAGTTATTCTATTTCCCAAAGATCTCTAGCATAGAGAAAATCTAGGGTTCACCTTCTTGGTTTCAATATCCGCTCATTAACCCCTTGCTATACTCAGTCTGCTCTTACTTTTTCTTTCAGATTGAAGCATTTTCCAGTGTTCAGGCTATGTTTTATTAGCCCAGGTCTCACTTGGACATCGATCATCTGAACAATGATAAACTTTTAAGAGTAGTTTGAGCAAAAGGTGGGTTTAAACCTTGCCCCTGACCTATATTGATTGTGTCATTTACTGAATAAACTAACTAAACTTTCAGTGCCCCTCTTAGATGCATCTAGGTGGCACAGTCAGGAAGATCTGAATTTAAATCTGGCCTACATACTTACTAGCTGTGTGTCCCTAGGCAAATTACTTAGTGCCTATTTATCTTAGTTTTCTCAATTATAGAAGAGAAGAAATAATATTACCTATCTCCCAGGGTTGTTGTAAGAAGTAAATGAGATAATGTTTGTAAAATGCTTAGCACAGTATCTAGCACACAGTAGGTACCTAATAAATAATTTTTTCCTTCTCTCCTTCCCCACAACACTCCCCACCCCCACCCGCTACTCTAAAAGTACATAAATTCTAGAGCAGGTCCTGATCTACATTGGTAAAGGGAATCAATCAGGAACAAGCATTTATTAAGTCAGTCAGAGAGACAATAAGTATTTATTAGCTATCTACTATGTTCCAGGCATTATACTAAGCTCTGGGAATACAAAGGAAGGTGAAATAATGGGGAAGACAACATGAAAAGAACTATGTACAAACAAGGCATATATAAATATATATATGTAATATATACACATATGTATACATATATATTCAGTATCTACTTTACCTATTATATATCTTCTGAAATTAGAGATAATTAATAGAGGAAAGACTTTACCAGAAATTGGGAAAAGCTCTCTGAAGAAGGTAGGATTTTAGTTGAGACTTGAAGGAAGCCAGGAGGTCGAGATAAGGAAGGAGAGGCACTGGGAACAGCCAATGAAAATACCTGGAGTTTAGAGATGAAGTATTTAGTTTAAGGAACAGAAAGAAAACTTTATGATTACTAGATTACAGAATGTGTGTGTATGCATATATACACACAGGCATACATGCATGTATGCAAATATATTGTGTATGTGCATGTACACACCCACGTGTATTTAATGAATAAGAAGAGAGAAGAATAGGAAGGAGTGAGGTTACTAGTTACCGGTATATAATAAAAGCTTAATAAATGTTTATTAATTCAGTAAAATCCAGTATACACAAACATTTAGAAGAGATTTTCTGAATGTTCTATGAAGAAGAAGGGAAGGAGATAGTATTTTTTTTTCCCTTTTGCTTTCCTTGGAGAAGGAGGAGCAAAAGAGAGACATTTTATACTATTACCTAAACAGTCCAGAGAGGAGAGTTAGAACAACTTTTTTTATTTTTAAAGAGGAGGTAGGGTTCAGTACCTCTGACTTCACTGGTGTAGAGAGTTTCTAGGTTGGAAAGCTTTTTCATTTTTCAATCATTGCAGATTTTTTTTTGTCACCTATGCTGAAATTTACAGTCTTGGCGAATTGTTTGGGGCACAGAGAAATAGCATGATTCGTCTGAGGCCACATGGTATGTGTCCAAAACAGAATGTGAACTTGAGTCTTCTTAACCCTAGATCCATTCCCTATCCATTGAGGACAGGTTTACAGGGTAAAGAGATCTAAGCAGTTGGAGATTCAGTAATCTGTGTCTAAGGAGCCACCACTGAGGCCTGTTATGTTTGCATTTTTAAACAATTTGCAGCTAACAGGGGAACTCTGGCTATTTCACATTGCTCCAAAGCTGAGGACATCTCCTGGCAGTTTGGTTTCCTTTGAAATTGAAATGAGCCAATTGATCCTTGGCTGGAAAACCTCCAGTCTCTGGGTTCCACAGGGTGGGGAGACGGGTTATGTTAAAATCAGGGGGAGCTGAATGCATTTGGCCTCTCTTTACTTCCTTCCTCCATTCTGCATTTCTGAAGTTTTGTTTCTTTTCTGGTGTTCTCTTTCCAGTCTCTCATTCCACACTGGGCTTGCGGAAATCTCTTTCGATTTTTGAAAGCAAAAACAAACTAAGACACCAAAGATGCTGCCCCCCTGGTGGAAACTCAGTTGGAGATTAAAAGAGGATCACATCATTTAAATGCTATGTGGAAGTCATGTTTTCATACAGTCAGCTGCCTAATCATAGAATTCCCAGAGTGACAGCAGATAGAGAACAAGTTCCACATTTTCCTAAGGTCAACAGGAAAATGACCTGTAGTACCTCTTTTCTTTGGGAAAGGTAGTACCATGACTAAGACAACAGTGGTTCTGGAGGAGGAAGTGAGGCTGGTGACTGCACAGCCTTCACTCACTTAAATCCGATTCATTTGCATGTCATAGCATCACCTCTCTGAGGTCACAACAATAACAATAACAGCAACACATTTTAGACAGTATTCTCACAAGTTCTCACAGATATCTAAAGGATGCATTAAAACTTCTTCCCAGCTAGGATATACAGTAATAATAATGACTTTAATTCTTCACAAAATTCACTGTGGGAGGCTGTATACCGATTCTAATTATATTGCCTTTATTATGACTTACTACACATACTACCTTGGGCAAATTACTCAGTCTTCCCAGGCCATAGCTTCCTCACCTGTGAATTGAGGTCCCTATGGTTCCTTCCAGCCTCAGGATCCTATGAGCCGACTACATCCTCTGATGGAACTGCCTTCAGAAAGTCACTGAGTTGTTGATATCCTTTGACCCAGTGTTCCCACCACTGAGCACAAATTCCCAGAAAGTCAAGGACAGAAAGTAGAGTCTTATATATAATAAAATATTTGGAGCGACATTTTTAATCCTGGGGGTAAAAAAAAATACAATTAAAAAATTCAGCAACAAAGGGAATGACTAATGACTGGGGAGTACCTGAACAAAAAATACAATGAGATATTATTGTACCATAAGAAATAGATACAAGGAATTCAGAGAACTATTGAAATTATTGAAAGACGTAAACTGATGCAGAGCTAAGTAAAGAGAATGATATTCACAAAGACCATAATAACATAAATGGAAATTACTCTAAAAGGCAGCTAAATTCTGACTAATTCTTGATTCAAAAGAACAGGGGATGGAACACAATTCTTTCCGTTCAGTAGTGTAGTGTAGAGACTAAAATATCTCAAGTTGTCAGACCTAGTTCTTTTTGGCTAATGGTTTTCTGTTGTTAGTAGAGGTTGTAATGAGGTTGAAGGTATATCGGGAAATCACTTTGACATAAAAAAGTATCAATAAACTTAAAAAAGAAAAGAAAAAGGACTACTTCAGAATCAGTTGAGGAACCATACAAGAAAGCTGATCTCATTACTTTATTGCATGATAACACACACATATATATAAACAAAACATTCAATTAATAAATATCTATTAATCACTTGTGACATATGCAAGATTCTACTATGCAAAATAGAAAGCATGAAGATAAATAAGATTTAGTTCCTACTCTCAAATGGCTTATTCTCTAGCAAGATGTTACCCAGATCTGTCACCTACTAGATTTAATAGATGTGGCTGCAAACATTTTTTTTTCTTTCTAGCATTCGAGAACAGTTTAAAGAGTGGAAGACTTGACACAAGGATATTTAAAAGAATGCTCCAAAAGAGAAGACCTAGAAATGTTTTGAATAGGGACAACACCTTAGAAATAATGAATGGCCTCCCCAAAGAATTACTTTGAAGGGACTAATGTACATTTTTATTATAAATTCAGGTATATTTTTTAAAATGTTTAAAGATGAAATATGATAGGATAAAGATGAAAAGCAGATTTGGCATGCAAACACAGTTTTTCTAAATTAACTTGTATAAATAAATATCCAAACAATATTTCAGTATTGGAAATTGACAGAAAACAAAGCTAACGACAGTAACACTATTTCTTAGACAAGGTTAACCAATGTAAAAGAGTAGATAGTAGATGAGGCCAAAAGAACCTGGAACATACTACGACCAAGCAACCTTATTGTTTTGTTAAACAGAGAGAAAGGGCAATGGAGCAACAGCGGTTTATAGAGCAAACTCTTTGGAAAAACATTACCGATATGAATAATGCCTCCTCACAAAACATCTATAGTTTGTTGAGGGTAATAAAAGACTAAGAAAGCTTGGTATGAGACACAGCTAAGCCAAAAGCATTTTCAGATGAAAGTGGGTGAACAAAAATAAGTTCAACAGAATGGATCCATTGGGATTTCAACAGAAAAGTTACACTGAACTTGTTTTTGTTGTTTAGTCATATAGTTGTATCTGACTCTTTGTGACCCCATTTGGGGTTTTTGTGGCAATTACTCAAATGGTTTGCCATTTCCTTCTTCAGCTTATTTTACAGATGAGGAAACTGAAAATAAAATGGGGTTAAGTGACTTGCCCAGGGTCACACAGCTAATAAGTATCTGAGGTTAGATTTGAATTCAGGTCCTCCTGGTTCCAGGCCTGGCACTCTAGCAACTGTACTACCTAGCTGTCTCTAGCAAGTATCAAATAAAATGAGTTAAACAGAAAAAGAGGATTGCATATGAAACAGTAACCTCTTATTATAGTGGACTTTTCCTTTTAAGCATATAATAAATTCTACATATACTATGAAAGCTGTTCCTGTTTGTCTCTTTCCTTCTGGCTTCCTTTCTATTTTCTTTTGTGTATTAAAAAATGCTTCAATAATTCTCTTTTTTTCTTTCCTTTTTGTTTTGCTAACTTTATTAAAAACCTGCTCTCTTTCCTACTTCTCTACTCCCATTTAAAAGAGAAAAAAATCAAATAAACAAACAACTTTTTAAAATGAATTCCCCCACTGATCATTTCTGAAAAAGTTCATCTCATATTCATTTCTATCTGTCAGGAGGTTAGTATTATGTTAATCCTCTGGAATCATTGTTGATGAATACAATCATTAGAGTTCTTTATTCTTTCAAAATTGGCTTTCTTTCTAATTATATTATTATATAAATTTGTTTTGTTTCTGTTCATTTTTCTTAATATCAGTTGATACAAATCTGAAACCATCCTTTTCATTGTTATTTTTTTATAGCTGAGTTTTGTTACATTCATGTACCATAACTTTTTTTCAATTAATAGATGTCCTTTTAGTTTCTAGCTCTTTTATTTTTAATAACAAATAGAGCTGTTATAAATAGTTTTGTACATATGAGTCATTTCCCTTCTATCTTTGATCTTCTTGGGGGTACAGACCTAGAAGTGGTGGTACTGCTGGGCTAAAGGGTATCAACATTTCTGTGTCATTTTGGGCATAGTTCCAAACCACTTTCCAGAGTGGAAATGCCAATACATAGCTCCACCAAAAGTTTCTCAGTATGCCTGTTTCCCCAAAGTCCCACCAACAACTGTCATTGTCATCTTTACTGATCTGATAGGAGTAAAATGGTGTTGTTTTCATTTGTAGCTCTCTTATTTGTTATCAGGATAATTTTTCACATGGTTGTTAAATGGGATTTCTTATATTAAGGACTTATTGTCCATATTCTTTGATCTCTGTTGAAATTTTTGCAGTGATATGTTCTCATTACTGATGGTAGTTAAGTCACCACATTTTAACTCTTATCAACTCTATACCATGTGTACTAGTTGAGGAAATATACTGGCACTTATGAAGAGAATGAAATCAGAAAAAAAATGCCTCAACTGGATCAAATTTGTACAGAGGAAATGCATGCTGAATGTAACCCAATTTCAATGGCCCTCAGGGATCAATTTTCAAGATAACTCAGAAAAGTTGTAAGTCCCCTTCCTCTTCCCTTTACTACCAACTTGCAAAAGGGTCAATCAGGAAGTCATTAACAACTATTCTTACTACTTTCCATGAAATCCTTATGAGAATGACTTGCACATGTATTAAGAATATCATTGATAAGGATCTCCTCAAGGCATATTTCGCAGACATTTTAAAATTATACCTGACTATGAGAAATGTAACTAGAAAGATAATTTTGTGAATAGATTTGTCTAACTATCTTAGATATAAATCTAAAGGGAGGATCATAGATCACAGATTTTGAGTTGAAATGGTTCTTGAGTGGTCACCAATATCAATCCATTTATTAATTTTTTTTAATAAAGAAACTGAGGCTCAGAGAAATTTGATGATCTAATGTCTTAGGAGAGATTCCAACACAGGCCTTCCTGACTCCAAGTCTAGCATTCTATCCACTGTCCTCATCAGGAACCAAACAAGGAGACACATATGTGCTCTTCTACGTTTGTGAATGTTATGGAGAATGTCTTATAGGGAGTAAAAATGGAAGAGTGATTCCCTGTTTATGGCATGGTGACTTTGTGCTGACTGCATTAGAGCTTCACAAGGTTTCTTCAGTGCTGTCTATGGCATTCAAAACAAATGTCCCTAAGTTCCCATTACAGAAAAACAAAACAGATCAATAATATATATTGCCAAGATCATGACTCACAACTGACATGGTGCCTCATTGAATGAGTCCAAAATATATCTATCTTGGGACATAAACAATCAATCAGGTCCATAAATGAGTAGCAGGGGAAGATTTGGTTATATTGCAATTTGGAAACTACACAGTAAATGATTACAAGCTTCTCTTCAGAAGTCCCACTTTTTAACACTAATATTTTTTTCAGTGAGGTTGGGTGGCCCCAAATAGTGGTCTCACTTCATGTGATATAAAGGAAAAAAATATAAGGTGGGTGTAAGTAAGATATACCTTAGTACCTAAAATGACTTATTTGTGAACAGTGATATAAAAATCATCTTCAAAAATATAAAATGAATGAGAAATAATAGATTGACTACCCAAGTCCTGCCTTAGTATCCACAAAAATATAAAAAACAAATAGATTAAGAGCTTTGGACAGCTTACATATTTTTTGATTACTCATGCAATCCCTTTGAATTT
The DNA here is from genome assembly GCF_028583685.1 of Petaurus breviceps papuanus. NCBI lineage: Eukaryota > Metazoa > Chordata > Mammalia > Diprotodontia > Petauridae > Petaurus > Petaurus breviceps. Next base: position 42,242,843 of record NW_027187419.1, on the reverse strand, counting down.
AGTGATGGAGATTATTCTCCAGAATTCCATTTGGAGAAATGAATAGTCCCTAAAGCAATATGACTTCCCAAGTTTCATACAGCACCCTATTCATTTAACTGAGTGAAGAATTCAGAGTTCTTGGTTCCCATTAAGGAACATTGTTCCTTACATTTTCTTTTTTACCCCTAATCTGCACACAGTATTTGCTAACTTTTATTGGCTTCCAGATTTATATTGATGGTCTCTGTAAAGAATCATAAGGTAGAAAGGGATCTTTGATATCATCTTGCTCAGCTTCCTACTCCCATGTATGATACCCTAAAGTGGACAGAGGGCATAGCTTAAAAGGGCCAAGTCTCTCACTGTATTCAGGGCCATCTCCAGTTGTCCTGATTTATATTTCGCCACTGGACCCAGATGACTCTGGAGGAGATAGTGAGGCTGGTGATTTTTCACAGCCCTACCTCACTTAAATCCAATTCATTTGCATGTCATGGCATTATCTCCCTGATTTCATGATCCTCTTTGAAAACAAAGGACAAACAACAATGATGACAACAACAAAAACAACACCACCCATGTAGGAATACTCTCTAAAGCAATGGTGTCAAATTCAAATAGAAATGGGGGCCACTAAAACATACATAAAGATCCCTGTGGGCCACATATTGACTTAGTTGCACAATGTAGTATTATCTATGTTTTATTGTGTTTTTTAAAAATTTATTTTGTCAATTATTTCCTAGTTAACTTTTTTTTTTTTTGCTTTTTGGAGGGCAATTAGGGTTAAGTGACTTGCCCAAAGTCACATGGCTAGTAATTGTGTCAAGTGTCTGAGACCAGATTTGAACTCAGGTCCTCCTGACTCCAAGGCTGGTGCTCTATTCACGGTGCCACCTAGCTGCCCCTCCCAATTACCTTTTAATCTGATTGGGACACACTCAGGAATGGTGAAGGTCATATAAACCACATAAGGACTCACCCAGTATTGGCTCTAATACTCTCAATCATGGAGAGCTCACTATTTTATTAGAAAATTCATTACAGTTTGTGATAACTTGAGAGAGAGAGAGACAGAGAGAGAGAGAGAAAGAGAGAGAGAGAGAGAGAGAGAGAGAGAGAGAGAGAGAGAGAGAGAAATGTTCTTTATTTTTGTGCTACAATGTTCCTTACTATAAGCTTCTATTAAGGATCTTCTGTGTGGTTCCTTTTTAGACAAACTACCTGTCTGGATCTTGGCCCCTGTGACTATGTTTCTCCTGTCAGGACTACACCCATGTACCCCTAGCTAATTTGGGGTTTTATGGAATGATTGAATTTGTCCATATGAGAATCAAAAGATAACATATTTAGAACCAGAGGGACCTTAGAAGCCATCTAGTCCAGTCCCCATATTTTTTAGATGAAGAAACTGAAGTTCATAAAGATATAGTGACTTACCCAAGAGAGCACAGCTAGTAAGTGAAAGAGATGGTGTTTGGACTAGGGCTCTCTATCTCCAAGTACATTGCTCTTTCCATTGTACTTTGATGCCTCTCTAGGCTTTTAGTCAGTCAGGAAGATTCTTGATTACCATGTTGGATTCCATTCATTTTACTACCAAGTCGTACATCTCTCCATATAAATATTTAGTGAATATTACATATAGACATATATATATATGCACGCATGCATATACACACATTTATAGTCTTATCCTTCTCTACCCCAAATTGGGGAGGGCATTGAAAATTTTTGACTTAGAAGTTTTCAGATTGTCTCAAAAATTAGAATAATTTAACCCAACACCTAGGTTCGCCTAAAGTTCAGATTGCAACCTATGCATGCCTTCTCATTCTGGGCGATTTTTGTCCATATTGTTTGCAATGATGATAATGAGCTCTAGTTATAAGGTAACAGCAGTAATGAGATTCAGACACTCTAGACAAACTCCCTCCCCTCCCTGGCAAAGAAACAAAGTCCAGATTTCTTAAGTGTGCTTTATCTCGCCCATCAGCTCCTGTAAACTGATTCCAAGGGGCAATCCCAGTCATTGTACCTTCTCATCTAAGGAAAGGCACGGTCTCAGGAGTACTAGCCCTTTGACCTGCTGATCAGACGAGGCATTACTCACCCTGTCACCAGCCCCACTGACCCTGGCCCACTGCCGATCTGGGAACTCTGGAGCCTGGGACAGTAGTGCTGCCATATGAGTAAGACAGGATGCTCGTTGGGATAAGGGGCAAGGGTGGAGAGGGATGGAGAGGGAGGATGATGCAAAAGGGCTTGATGTAGCCCAGGACAAACAAATATTTTGCCTTTGGCTTGTACTCTAAAGGAAATGTGGATGCACTCAGTGATGAAGGATGGAGAGAATGGCCAGATGTAGGGGAAAGACAGCAGTTTGATTGCAGGTGTCTGAAGTCATGCTCTTGGTAAACCAAACAGAGTATGCCTCAGGGGTGATAGAGGGTCTTACCCAGACTGCTGATGGACTCAGTCTCTCCGACACAATGAGAGCTTCAGGATTACTCGTTCAGAAACAGTACTAGGCTCACAGGAAACTTAGTCATACCCATTGTATGTCCAGAGCAAGTTATGAAAAGGTGATTCCAGACAATCAAAGAGAAAGAAATTCTTGTTTTGTCTCAAACACCAAACTATCTGAGAGATAGACCTAGCTGTACGAATCTCTAAAAATAGTTCAAAGTTTGAAAGAGAGTTATCAAATTTGGGGTTTTCCCCCTTGTGTATTAACCATACAATTGACTCAATTCAATTATAGTGAACTTCAATGGCCAAAGTACTAGACTTGGAGTCAGGAGAGACATGGGTTTGAATCTCATTTCTGATATTCATTAACTATATGACTTGGGCAAAGGCATCTAACCTCCCTGAGACTCAGCTCTAAAACGAAGATAGCAATATCTAGCACCTGCTTCGCAAGGTCACTGTGGAGATCAGATGAGGCCATGTCAAGTCAAATTGGGTCATTAAGTACTTGACAAACTTTAAAGTGCTCTATAAATGCTAGGCCTTATCATAACTTTTTATGAAACGGTTGTTAGTACCCTTCCTCTCCCTACCAAATTACTTTGTATTTACTTCATATTGATTTTGATTTGACTTATCTCTATATGAGAGGCAGGGTGACTGTAGGGGATAGATGGTTGACCTTGGAGCTAGGAAGTCTGGAGTTCAAGTCCTATCTCTGACCCATACTGAGTGTTTGACCTTAGGCAAGTCACTTAACTTCTGTGCTCTCTAGAAAATTTTCCAAGACATGGATTCTTATGGATAGATTTTAGGGAGTCTGTGAAGTTGGATGGGGAACACAAGTCTTTATTCTTACTAACCTTTAACTGAAATTTAGCATTTTCTTCAGTTATGACCACAGGAACAAAGCTTTATTCTGAGAAGGTACATATATTTCACCAGACTGCTTCCTAAGAGATCTAATGCATAGAAGTTGCACAAAAGATGCCAACCTGCCTTGGTAGAGGAAGCTCCCAACAGTACTTAAATCATTTCTATTCTCTTATCTGTGTCCACTTGTGGGATGTAACTTCTTGAGGATGGTAATTGCTTTGTTTTTGTACCCCATCATCTAACCCAGTGCCTGACACATAGTAGGAGCTTAATAACAGCCTATTTAATGAATGAATAAATAGGTGCTTCTCATGCCAACTTGACTTAAGAGAAGAAATTCCCAAATGGGCTTATTTGATTTTCTTTTCTGTTTCATAGCTCCAAGAGATGCTTGTCTCAGATGGAAGGAGACACAGAGGGAGTTTGTAATCACAGTCTCCCTCAGCCTTCCATGTGATTCAAGGCGAGCCCTCTGTCTGAAATAATAAACATCTTGGAGCAGCCACAATCTCAGTTCCTGACAGGATCTGCAGTGGGAGAGATCAAACGTCAGAAAAAGCCAGCCAGGGCGGGTGCCTGTTTTAACAAGCAGTTTATTCCAGCTGTTTGGGCCTTGAAAGTCCATCCCTAACAGCTGGGACTTGGTGGCTTTAACAATACACCCTTCTTAGAAGAGTTCAAAGTGTTCGGTAGACATTGCTTCACAAGCAAAATCAGATTCTCGGCTACTCGGCTCTGAAGGCGCTCAGAGGGTACCTGAGCTTATGACTGGGGACGAATTCCCAATTACAAAATTCCTGATAAATGGTCATCTGCTTTCCCCTCAAACACCTATAATGACAGGAAACTCACTACTTCCAGAGATCCCTCTTCACTTTCCCATGTTTCTAACTCTTAGGAATCCTTCCCCCACCCCCACCCCCACCCCTATAGAGCCAGAATCTTCCTCCATATAATTCCATATGCTCCTCATTCTGCTCCCTGAGGATGGGCTTGTTGTTGTTTAGCTGTTTTAGAGTTGTGTTGATTCTTTGTGACCCCATTTGGGGTTGTCTCCACAGAGATATGGGAGTGGTTTGCTATTTCCTTCTCCAACTCATTTTACAGATGAGGAAACCGAGGCAAACAGGGTTAAGTGACTTGCCCAAGGTCACACAGCTAGTAAGCATCTGAGGCTGGATTTGAACTCAGGAAATGAGTCTTCATTTGGTGCTTTGTCCACTTGGCCACATAGCTGCCCCTGAGGATGAACAGAAGTCTAATCACTCCACCACATAACAGAATTACAGATACTTGAAGACAGCTATAATGCCCCATCTCTTCCCCAAGTCTTTTCTTTTCCAGGTCAAACATAGTAGTAGTAGTAGTAGTAGTAGTAGTAGTAGTAGTAGTAGTAGTAATAGATGTAGTAGTAGTAGTAATAGATGTAGTATTAGTAGTACACTACTACTAGTATCAGCAGCAGCAGCTGTAGTAACTGCAATAGCAGCAACAGTAATAAGTAGTAAACAATAATAAGCATTTATATGATTTGTAAATAACTTTACAAATATAATCTCAATTTTCCTTCACAAGTGCCCTGTATGATAGGTCACATTATAATATCCATTTTATAAATGAAGAAACTGAGGTACACAGAGGTTAAGTGACTTGCCTAGACCCATAGTAAGCATCCAAGGTCAAATCTGAACTCAGGTCTTCCTGACTCCAGGCCTAGTGTTCTATCCACCATGACACTTAACTGCTAAGTATGGCAAATTCCTTCAAACTGCCCTAATACGGTCTGGTTTCCAGTGCTGTTACTAGTCATCTCTGTCTTCCAGAATAATTTTTCTTAGGTGTAGATCTGTTATGTTACTTTATGTTATGTTACTTCTATAAATGAAAAAACAAATTTTGGAGCTCTCCTGCTGCCTGAAAATAAGGTTCAAACTCTTCTATTTGGTATTTAATACTCTCCACACTCTAGCATTACTTGGTGGCTCCAATCTTCTCTCACATTTCTCTTCTTCATGTACTTTGTGCTTCAGTCAAATTGAACTCTATTCTGTCCTTTGAAAAGCCTTATGCACTCCCCTCTGCCCTTGTTCACACTCTTCTCCATGCCTAAAATGCATTCCTATCTCTTCTTCCTACCAGTATTAAATTCCTACCAAGTTTCTAACGCGAACTCAATTCCATCTCCTCCAGAAAGGCTTCCCTGATTCCCTAGGCTGTTAGCTTCTGAGACCTAACAGCATTTTGCCTTTCTATCTCTGTTGGTGTATTATTCTTCTACTAGTCTATTACCTCCATGAGTACAAAGACTGTCTAATTTAAACTGTCTATTTCTTCTAGGACAAAGCACAGTGGTTGTACCCACAGTTAATACTTAAAGTGTTAGAGGGCGGCTAGGTGGATAGAGAATAGAGCACCGGCCCTGGAGTTAGGAGGACCTTAGTTCACATCCAGCCTAAGACACACAAACACACACACACACACACACACACACACACAAAACCAGCCATGTGACCTTGGGTAAGTCACTTAACCCCAGTTGCTCTCCAAAAAGCAAAAGAAAAAACTTAAAATATTAGAAGAACAGAATTAAAGAATATCTTGAAGGACAAGTACCTTGGTCCTTTATAAATGATACCACAGATATTTACTAAGTACTTACTCTATGCAGAGCTAAGTGCTAGATAAAGGTTCTAGGGACAATGCATAGTTTAGAAAAGGTCATGTTCCTTGCTTCTAGGAACTAACATACTAATAAACACAAGAGAAATAGCTGTGATATCTAGTATTACATGATATATTAATTGGAATAATAAAGATAGGGTTAGGGCCTGTATCTGTGATTTCATTGATATAGAGAATTCCATGAGAAAACTCCCTCTATCAAGGTAGGTCCTAATATTCTCTGCAATTTAAAACCTTAAAGAACTGCCTAGAACATGGAGAGGTTAAATAAATAAAATAGAGAGCCCAGTGTCACATAGTTAGTATGTGTCAGAGGTAGGATTTAAAGCCAGGTCTTCCCAACTTCAGTATTGACTTGAAAAATAATATGTAATTATATTGTAATACATATATTGTAATAATATATTATATATATAATAATATTACACATACATATATTATAATAATATATAATAACAAATGTATGTTGTTGCATGGTTGTTTTTGTTGAGACAGAGAAAACATAGAATGTAAGCTCTCTGAGGGCAAGAATTATTTCATCTTTATCCTTGTATGGCTCAGGTTTAGCATATGATCTGGCACCTAATAAAAGTTTAATAAGGGGGTGGCTAGGTAGTTCAGTGAATAGAGCACTGGCCCTGGAGTCAGAAGGACCTGAGTTCAAATATGGCCTCAGACACTTAATCCTTACTAGCTGTGTAACCTTGGGCAAGTCACTTAAAACCAATTGCCCTGCTTTCCTCCCTCCAAAAAACAAACAAAAAAAAAGTTTAATAAATGTTTACTAGTAGAAATGGAAACTTGGATTGCAAGATGATGTCAGGCCTCATAGTCTCCTTTTGTCACATCATATTGAAGGGGGTGTGGTTATGTGAATTCTGTATGAAAATGCACACCTGGTTTAATGAAAGCACTTTTCCCCAAAAGGCCAGATTCATTAATAGAGAGGAAACTAGGAGAAAAATAAGGGGAAGAGAGGTCAAGGCTTATAGATATAGAATGTTTCTAAAGTACTTTTCTGTATCCATCCACAGAAAGTTGGTTTGCAAGGACAGAGTCCTATCTACAACTGCTGCTGTTCCTAGAAGAATACTGCCCTTAGGCTTCTAGCCCAACTCTCACAGACAGAGAATCCTCAGGAATTCCATCCGTTAAGCAATGCAAGGGAAGAAATTGAATATTTTTGTCATCCTCCACTCTTCTGGCCAGCAGCTTTGGTCTTATTCCAGCATTCTGGGAGTTGACTGTGCCAATCCTTTAACATTTTCAGCTCCTATAATTAAGACTGTAAGTGTTGGAGTCTTCCCTCATCTGATTTCTTTGTTCTTCCTTCTACAACCAAACTCCTTCTCTTCCTGCCCAAACACAAGTCATCTCACTTATTTCTCTTAAACTAACCCTATTGTTAGACAATTTGTGGCTGAAATTTCATTTCTCCCATTACTTTCTATGGAGGGATAAATCAGAGCTGGTGGATTGTGTTTGAGGAGTGGCCAGAGGAGCTTCCAGGGCCTGGTAAACAGGACATGGAGGAAGTTAGGAGCTGGACACACACTGCTGTAGCTCTCCCCCTCCCTCTTGCCGTCAGGAAGCGCTGCAGAGCTGGGAGCCCAGGGAACACACAATAATGCAGCGGAAAGCAGCATTTATAAATACTGAGGGGTCAGGGCCAGACCTGGCAAACAATAGGGAAAATGATGGTGGAGGCGGCAGGGGGAAGGCCAGGATAATTCTATCAGACTGACAATAACCAACTGAGGGCAGATAGGGATTGTAGAGAGGTGCTGGGAGGTGGGAGCGAAACAGTGTGGGTTGCTATGTGATTCGATAACAACAACAACAACAAAAGGTAGTGGGGGCTATAAACAGACAAGGTGCAAGCACATTTTTTCCTCTTCCCAGATCTCTTCCTGGTCTATGCGGGCCAAGGGTCTCCTTCCTATTGTAGCTGCTAAAAGGACACGGATTTCTCACCAGTGGGTGTGTTTGAGTCCAGTATGGGAGCATACGGGAGCAGTGACCACTTGTACACCTTCCAACCCCCTCTCTCATTTGTAAATGAATGTACTTTGGTAAAAACAAACAAACAAACAAACAAAAAACCATGAGGGAACCTAGTGCAGAAAGAATAGGGGCTCTGAAAGAGCCAGTCAGTCAAAAGGTATTGGTTAAATACTTAAGATGTGCTAGGCACTATGCTAAGTATGGGAAATACACAGAAAGGTAAGAGACACTCTACTCTCAATGAGCTCACCATTTAATATCAATCAGTCAATAAGCATTTATTAAGTGCCTACTATGTACAAGGCACTGTGCTAAGTAAGTGGGAGATACAAAAAGGTAAAAGACACTTTACTTTCTTTTTTTTTTTTTTTTAAGCAATCGGGGTTAAGTAACTTGCTCAAGGTTACACGGCCAGTTATTTCTGGGTGTGGTGCTGAGTGTCTGAGCCCGGGATTCGATCTCCAGGTCGTCCCAACACTGGAGCTGGTGCTCTTACTTGCTGTGCTACCTGGCCGCCCCTGAGACACTTTACTTTCAATGAGTTCACAGTCTAATAAGAGAAGACAACATGCAAAAACTGTACATGCTATCCAGGGATAGGAATTAATGAGTATTGGGAAAGGCTTCCTGTAGAGTGTAGACTTCCGTTGAGACTCAAAGGAAGCCCGTAAAGCCAGGAGGCAGAGATGAAGTGGAGGAGTTTTCATGGACCATACCCATGCCCATTATTTTTACCTGGATGTGGCCATCTCCAGAAATGGGTTTAACCAGGTTGAAGGTAACCAACAGGCCTCAAACCTGTGGTGAGTTAGGGGGATGTCCATCCCAAGCATGCAAAGACTTCACCTGGCACAATGGGCAGATGAGAATTATTTGTTCCAGTGGCCATGAAGATAGATTAAATAGGCATTGTAGAGCACTTAACGCTTGGTCAGGAATTGAAAAGGTCAGGGTCACTCACACTGCATGCTGGGCCATCACCAGCTGTCCTGACTTGTCTTACCACTTAACTTCAATGACTCTGGAAGAAAGAAGTAAGGCTGACAACTTGGTGCAATTCTGCCTCACTTAATTCCAATTTATGCACAAGTCAAGTCATTGCCCCATTATGTCATTTGTCCTCTTTGAGAACACGGATGAACAAGAGCCCACACTCACAGCCTGAGGTCTCCCAGGATCCATTTCAGTTGGTGGACATGAGAAGGAGCTAGAAAAGAGTCCCTCATCTGATGGATGGGTAGAAGGATCTGGTTCCTTGCCCTTCTAGGGCACAATGCCGTCTACTTCAGAAATATCTGGAGAAGAGGGACAGGCAGTCATGTTGGAAATGATAATGAAAAGAGAGCAGACCTCCGAATCAAGACCTGTCTTCAAGTCCCATCTTGGGCATCTATTGGATGTGAGATCCAGAGCAAGTCATGTCACTTAGTGCCCCAGGCAATTCTCTAAGACTATAAGTTACAGAACATTTACAGATCTGCATTAGAAGAAGTTTCCTTATAGGAAGCTCCTTATATCCATGAAATCTCATGTTGCAAGAACTGGCCTACTCTAAACTCATCCCCCATGTGGAAAATGCAATGTCCTGCCTCCAGCCTTCTGCTGGCCTACTGCTCCAACATATTGTAAGGAAGTGGCTATTTGTAAGACCATCTGTACAAAGGATTGGGACAGATTCTAATATGGACCTCCTATTTTTTCTAGTGACTTTCTGGGTGACCTGGAATAAACAGTTCATTTTGTCTACCCTTTTAATTTCTCCCATCTGTAAAAGACAAGGGTCAATTTGAGAATCTACAGGATCATGTGCAATTAACATGAAAGACATTAGATAAATGCATTATGATTTTTCTGCATGTGTAGAGCTCTGGAACCTCATTCTGTACTGGGACAAGTAGATCATTGGGAATTATGTTACCTTTCAGCTTATCCTTGGACAAAGTACCAGAACATTAAACTCAAAGATGACAAAATTAGAGAATTTATTATGCAGATGTGTTTTTTTTTATATTTTCTGGGTTATTTCATAGGAATGAGGGTGATTTCCTTGGACATTTGTCCATGGCATGTGAATATCATCCAAGAGGAAACTGCAAACTCTCTTCTGGCTCATTCTCCATCACCCGGTAACTGCTTCCTTGCTGGGGAGGTTCTCCCTGGCAGAATACAATTAGGAGTCTTTGGTAAGCTACAACTAATGGAATAAGGTTCACATCTGGGTCTCAGGCTAAATCAAGGAACATTCACCATCCCTAGAAATGGACTCAATGTTTATCCTCTCTTGGTGGTCTCCCAAACACTCCAGTGGCTCCTGTGTCAGTAACTCTGCTTTCATGGCCATGATTCTGACTGCAAGAATTGTTTGCATATGCATGAATGAGTGAATGAAAAAGCATTTATTAAGTGCTGACTGTGTGCAAAGCACTATACTAAGGATTGTGGGGCTATTAAAAAAAATAAAAGCAGAGACAATTCCTTCTACCAAGAAGTTCACATTCTAATAAGGGAGATAACACATATAGCAGCCTCACCTTCAAGTCAGACAGAAATGATCCTCAGGGCTCTGCGGAAAAGCAGATGTTAATGCCATTTCTTTAGTGACATTTCCACTGATACAATCTGGTCTGATACTGAACCACTTGACATTGCCAAGGACTTTGGGTTCTAGAATCATTTTTCCCTCAGGTATTCATTAGCTCAGGCTGCCAAGGAGGCAGGGGCTGTAACAGTTACCAGTTGGTGACAGCTGGGCAGTAGTTGGAGGTGGTGGTCAAGATGATGGTAGGGGTTTGTACCCCTAGCAGATGCTGCCTTCTTATAAATACATATTCAAGTAATCACTAATAACAAAGCTATGCGTGTATCAAGGAAGAATGGTTAGAAAAATCATGAATGAAGGCTTTGTTTACATTCTTCTTATACAGAGTATCAGACTTGTAACTCTGGGCAAATCATTTAACCCCCTCTGAAACTTAGCTTCAACAATAAAATGAGTAGTACCTACCTCACAGGGTGGTTGTAACAAAAGATTGTTTTTATAAACCTGAAAGTGCTATTATTATTGTTTTATTAAAAGCCTTAATTACAAGTGTTGGTACCCCAAAATATTTCCTGATCTGAGATCCCTTATATGAAATACAAGATGTTTTAAGCTCCAAATGGTGGTAGAGCCAGGAGCAAACAGAGCTAGTTGCATTTTTACAGAAAGGGCTCCTGTGAAAGGACACATCTTGTTATACTTATGTTGCAACCCTGTTACTTCTATGGAATTATCAAGAAATTTATGAACCCATTCCACTCTGATCCACTACTAAATGCTTTGAACACTGGATATTTTATCCTAAATTCTATTCTTCTTTTGATGATGGTACTTGGGGTAGAGTTTTAGTTGAGACCCTGATGACCTAGGACTCTATTCCTAGGCTTAGCTTGAACCAAGGACATGTACCTTTCCAATTCAAAGTCACGGTTTATCATCTGTGGAACGGTAATACAATTATTTGGCAGCTTCCCACTTAACAGGGGGTATTTTAAGGATAAATGAGATAATGTCTATCAAGGCCCTGGAGAGGAAGAAAATTTCTAGATAATTCCAAGGTACTATTATTTTTAGCTTGAACCTTTTGGAGTTCAGGATGTGCCAGTTAGCCAGTTCTTAGACCTAGAGAATTAGCAAAGAGTGACAAAAAAACTGTTTCGAGAAATCCCTCCTGCCCCAAGTGCAAGAATCAACGTCAAAGGAAACAGGAAAGTAACAGATTTGCTCATTTACAAACCCAAGATGGATTATTTCAGGGGGTCAGCAGTGGTTTCAGGTTCACTAGAAGGGGCAGAAGTCCAATTGCCAGCTATCCAATTGATAATATAACTGAGGTTAAGTGACTCTTTATCCTGTACAGAATGGCAGGAAACATCTTTGTCACCCATGACTCCATGAGTGAGCCTAGCAGGGCAGAGTGGAGGGGGAGGTAAGCATTTCCTGCTAAGATTCCAGAAAGGAGGCCACTCCTCTCCCAAGACAAGATCTCTAGCACAGCACGCCTAGTAAGGCACGAAGCAAATCTGAGGAATGACAATAGGGACTGGTCTGCCCCACATTGGCCGGATCTGCATTGTAAGCACAGAGTATTTTAGAAATTAATAACAGGAACCTTGGAAAGATAGCTTAGTTGGAGAAAGGTCTTAGAAATGCCCATACAATGGCTTCATTGATATCTTGGCTTGTCTTTTCTTTTCCCATTTATTGTATTAAGAACCCATATTTCTACATCCAAAGCTAGAGGTTTACATCCTCTGCAACTTGGTATCAGGAGCTAAGGACAAAGTAAGTCATGAATGCAGCAAATTAGAATAATATAAAATTTAAAGTCATATATTCTAAGGATTAAATTGATTTCCATATAAAGCCAGGGGAATAATCTTTAAATTTCAACTATGGTTGTCTTGTCAATGATCACACGAACTAAAGGGAAGACATACAGAAAAGCTATAAAAGGAATGAAATATATTCCTAGAGATAAATGGCCTTTAAGCTCAGTGCTTTAGCTAACATGTGGTGAATGGAGCTTTGCCTCAGGGTGCCAAAGTGGGTAGCGTATACTACGTATTCATGGAAGCCAATATCCCCACATGTCACGTTGGCAGTCTCGTAGTAGCAAGACTATATCTTCAGTGGGACAATCTTCTGTACCAACATCTCTGCACTCCCACTGTCCCCCTGTGACACAACACCTCCAAAATCTAACTTTGCTCAAGGCAGTTACATTTAGCTTATAGCTAGTTAAGCTGCATTATTTGTCTGCTTGGTCAGTTAATCAGCCAATCTATAAGCATTTTAATAAATATAAGCTATGCACCTGGTACTGTTATACTAAGATCTAAAGATATAACACAAAAATGAGATAGTTATATTCTCTGAAAGGTGGGGGAGGGAGAATGCTATTATATGTTCACAGATATATAAATACAATACAAATCTAAAAAAACCTACAGTGATTTGGGAAGGGCACAATCTGGGGGAATCAAAAAAGACCACTACCTCTAAGGACAACTGGAGGAGGAAAGCTCACAAAAGAACAATCACTTACTCATTTTATACATGTATGTAACATTTTCCAGATTTCCTAGGTCATATATTCTCAGCATGGTATTGTGAGAAAGTACAAAAGACCTGAGTTGAGGAGACCTGAGCTCAAACGCTGGCTACAACCTTTACCAATTGTGTTACTTTGGGTGAGTCACTCCCCCTTTTCTGGGCCTCAGGTTCTTCATCTGTGAAATGGGGGTAATAATACTTACACTAATGACCTCAAAGTGTTGTTGTGAGGAAAGTGCTCGGGAGTAATGACAAACATTTGTATAATGCCTTCAGGTTGCCAAAGTGAAAAGTTCAATATCTCATTTAATCCTCAGAACAAACTGGTGAAATAGGTGATATCACTAACCATTTTACAGGTGAAGACATTAGGACTCAATGCCTAGGTTTGGATGGTTTGCAAGTTATTGCAAGCAAGGTTGTTCAGAGTACAAGGCCAGCCCCTTAACATGCCCCCATGCTGCCTCTATTTGTAAATGTCAAGGTGGCATGTAAGCAAGATTACTGTTATTTGCTTTTCATAACAACATAAGCACCTCTATGTGAGAGGGAAAGCTGGCATTGGAACCTGATCTTTTGACCTGGTTCAGTGTTCTTTCCTTATAAGCCCAATGTTTCATATATTTCTCAATTCCTATTTTTCCTCCATAATTTTTTTTATGATTTCCTACTTATTAGTGTCATTGCTTTTCCCATCCCTTGGAACAAGTGATCTCTAAACTTCAATTTTTCACTCTGTAAAACAAAACAAAACAAAACAAAATTTATGCAGATTTACTCTTAGATTATATAAACATACTACTATATTAATACATTGTGCATAAGACAAAATGTACAAAAATAGGAATTAAAAAGCTGAAATAGGTAAATAATATTTTAAACATTTAAAATTTTATTAGCTGTACAAAAGCCATTGCAGAGTAAATTTTAGCAAACAGGGTTATTGCTGATGAGTTAATTATCACTAGTACAGTTTTATAGTGTCAAAGACCAGGACATACAAAGTGCCATTAAGGATCTCCTCAGTGAATGAGAAGAGTTCTGATAGGAAACGAATTTTACTCAGAAATTATTTGAGGAACTCATAATTTCTTTGCAGTGAGGTAGAGAGCATACTTAATACTCTAGTGAATAATTCCACAGCACTGCAGAATTTATATCAACAAATTACAAATTGGTCATGGTACTAAATTCCTATCTCTTAGACATAATGAAACTAAGAACCCCCAAAAATCTTCATTCATATTTGAATTTCACATCATTCCCAGCAGAGTGACTGAAACAATTTTACAAATTTTAGATTCAGCTACTTATACAGAAAGCTCATCTGAAATATTTTCTAAGTCTTCACCAGCCACTTTGCTTTCTACAAAGGAAAACATTAGATGATTCCATCCACATACCAGATATGAAAATATAAGTTTCATCTGCTGCATCACTACCAAGAGAAAACTTATTGTCCTTAAAAGGAACTTAAATATGTGTTCTAAATATCCTGGAGTCTTTTATTATACTAGGGTTGTCTATTTAGGGGCTAGTGTCTTATTGTTACCATGCCATAGCATGGTATTATACCTCAAAATATATTTTAGTAAGAACAATGTGAGTAAATATACTTCATTATTTTTGAAAAATCCTTGTGTGTATCCCAGAGTATAGGAAAGATATGTAAATAATAACTGTTTGCAAGTAATTATTCATTTAGTTTGTTCAATATAACCAAGCAGGTGAATTTCATTTTTTATTTTTTCTTTTATTTTTTGCTTCTTGGAGGGCAATTGGGGTTGTGACTTGCCCAAGTTCACATGGCTAGTTTTTGTGTTAAGTGTCTGAAGCCAGATTTGAGCTCAGGTCCTCCTGACTCCAGGGCCGGTGCTCTATTCACTGTGCCACCTAGCCACCCTGGAATTTCCTTTTTTGATACTTTTTTTTAATCAAAAGATACTATAATAACCAATTAAAAGGTTAAAAAGAATCAAAGGCAAAAACTTTTCAATAGGAGTTGTATTTCTCCAGGCATAGTTATTGACTATATACAGTACAATTAAAGAAAGCAAAAATAAAGTGTCTAACTTTAACTCAGGAGAAAGTTTTCAATAAAAACTCATATGATTTTTTTTCTCTTACATAGTTGCACTTAATGGATACTGTTATGCCTTAATTTCTTATTAATGTTTGGACATTTTAGTTGTGTTTTTGTGTGACTGTGAGGAAGAGTTTGAATGCCAATTTGGCCTTTTTGAATTTGGCAAGGAGAGTAATGCAAGGCTGGACAGGACACTTGGGGCTCGGTTGTAAAGGACAAACAGAGGAGTTTATGTTTGAATGCAGTCAATAGAGCACCACTGGAATGTTCTTTGTGGAACAGCAGGGAGCTCATTGTCGCTGGATGGAGTATGTGGTGGGAGTAAGGTGTAGAAGACTAGAAAGGTAGGAGGAGGCTAGGAGATGAAGGGCTTTGAATGCCAAATAGGATTTTCACATGTTAATAAGGTTTAATCCTCTGTGATCCTTTTTAAAGATATGAATACTTCTCTGACTGAGTAAGAGAGAAGCAGCTAAGGCAACAAATTAACCATTCTGGAGGGTGGTGGGAGAAGGACAGTTAACTATAGCTCAGATGATTTATAACAGTGTGAGAGTGGGAGATATTACAAGCCAGAGGCTGCTGGGGAGAAGCCCCCTGAAGCCAGGAGACGAGGGGATGCTCTTTCCACACCCTTTCCACGTTGTCCATGAAGTTTTAAAGGGGGCATCCTCAGCCAATAGGACACACTGAATCTACCAGGGAACAGATACATACATTCCAGATAGTCAAGGGTACAGACAGTTTTGTTCAAAAGGAAAAAGGAGCTTCGAGAAACAGGACCCTTGGTGGCAGAGTAAGGGCGAGAGCACACACTGCCTATCTAGTTGGGCAACCCACCCAGGAGAGACGTTATAAGGGAACTGTGTGAGGACCTTACAAAAAGAGAACCTGAAGTACCAGAAGTTGTGAGTAGTCTTTCCTTCATGTGCATTCTTACTAAATTATCTTAAAATTGAGTCCATTCTTCCCCATGAACACTGTGTATGTAGAGATAATACACCCAGGTATATGGGGTGGGGGGAGGGTGTTTCATGAGTCTAGTGACTGGTTGTTCATTCGAAACACAGCAATGGAGGCCACGGAGCTACAGTGTTAGGGATGCTAATTTGTAGGGTTACCACTAGAACCCAAGGTAGCAGGCTCTCTCTGCTTCTCCAAACTGTGAATGCAAGTTCATGTTGGGGTAGTATCCCAGAGAGGGTAGTCCACCCAGATCATCAGATCACGGATTTATAGCAAGAAGGGGTCTTAGTAATCATTGGGTCCAACTCCCTTATTTTAGAAATGAAAAAAATAAGACTTAATGAGGTAAAGTGAGTGGCCCATAGTCATTTAGGTGGTAGAAAGCAAAGCTGGTAATAGAACTCTGATTCCCTGGTTCCAAATCCAGTTAGTTTCACTATATCAGGGGTCTTTTTCATTGAACTAACTTTCAGACCAGGATAAATCCATTTCTTTGGTTCAGTGGAATGGGAAATGATGTTTCTGTCCTACAAGCTAGCTCTCTTGCTGCTCCATCTCAATTGACCCCCTCAGGACTCTGCTCATTTGGTAAATTATTGAATATTACATTGGCCATCAAATTCTGGTAATAATGCTCTGGATGACAAGAGCTCAGCTGTGACTGTTCTTCACCATTGGAGAATTAGACAAAAGTGACAGGGTTAATTCTCAACAGGACAAAAAGGTGTTGGAAGTGTGAAGAGATTGCTGCTCTGGGAGACACATCAATTACGCTCTTGACAGACTAAATGGCAGTAGAGAAAGGGCTCTGTCTGTGCTTAGAATATCCTCTTCTTTCATCATCCTCCAGGCCTTTGATGTTCCTGATGATTTGAACCTGTAAGAAATCAAGATGTTTTCTTCAAACAGGAGCTTGGAAATTCCACTTGAGAGAAGTTTGAAAATGACAAGGTAGTGCAATGAGTTCCTGACGTTAAAAGAGAAAAGCCTACATTCTCATGATCTCTCCCTGGCTAATTTGAGTCACCTTCTTTCTAGGCAAACCTCTCAAGAGCTTACCAGTAGAAGGGTGAATTATCAGTCTATCCAGCCCACAGAAAGGAGAAAGGTTAAATGAGCTTTAACATCATCTCAGAAAAATGACAATCTCTTTGTCAGGTCTCATTTTGGTGATAAATGTCAAGGGGGAGAGAGTCTGTGGCCTTCTTACAGCGTGTGAGGGTGGCAGTGTGGCAATGGATCTTCTGGGACTGTGCATATAAGTTCCTCCAAGTCTCAAGACAAGTCTGGTTTGTAATAGATGCCCCTCCCCCCAACCCACTTTGCCTCTGGATATGGGCTAGCTTCTCCTTCCACCCTCCCCAAATTATTATACTCAGAAAAAAAAAATCAGATTCTGTTCTGTTCTCTTCAAGGAGGATGGTCCTGGGAGGTGGAGGAGGATGAAGAGAGGTAAAGGGTAGGACATTTGATTAGGATGGTAAAACAAAAGCAAAAAACTATCAGTACACACAGGTCAGCCCACATGCTTTAAGGGAGGAGAGGCCTGCTATAGCAGATCAACAGAGAACTCAGTCACTAGGTAGTAAACATCAGAGAAGGGCTTAGTTTAAATCAGGAATGAAATAACAAGTCAACAACAGGTGTGAGGACCAGAGTGAGTGACCAAAGGGTGTAGCCTTGACAAACACTCAGTTTCCTTTATTTCTGGGTCCCTTTGAGCTGGTAGATTTTGATGCTGTTCACATCTCCACATCTTATACTCTTGGCTGTAGCTCCTGTTTCAAGCAGCATTGTACATGTATGACCTAGGGCAGGTAGTTAGTACTTATTGGTCCTATAACACTGAATTGAAAATTCAGGGAAGTGTACTGTAAGTAAGAAGGGCTATATTTACATCAGGTGTAATTAACATAGAGAGGCAGCTTGAAGTAATGGATGGAGAGCTCATTTTTTTTTTGAAGACAGGAGGGCAGGGCAATTGGGGTTAAGCTACTTGCCCAAGGTTATACAGACACAGCTAGTAAGTGTTAAGTATCTGAGACCGGATTTGAACTCAGGTCCTCTTGACTTCAGGGCTGGTGCTCTATTCACTGCACCACCTAGCCACTCTAAGAGCTAATCTGGAAGCCAAGAGGCTATGGATTTAAGCATTACCTCTAATACATCCTATGTGTGTCACCCTGGGTAGGTCATTTACCTCTTAGTGCTCTAGGCATCTCACTGCATTTCTGGAGGGAGTTTCCTAACTGAGGAATTCCCTGTAAAAGTCCAGACCCCATTCTAATAATTATCATACTTTTCATCATTATTGTTACTGTTTTAAATTATTACTTCTTCCACAGAAGTTCTTATAGGATATCTTGTGGCAAAAACATGATGCTGGCTTATTGAAGCTTAAAGCAGTAGAAGGCAAACAAAATCAAGTCCTAACAGAAACTTTTAGTAAAATTCTCATGACAGGCTATATCTAGTGTTTGGGGATGGCATTGTCAATCAACCAATCAATAAATATTTCTTAAGTACCTACTGTGTGCCAGGTACTATGAAAAGCACTAGAGATACAAAAAGAGGCAAAAGACAGTTCCTGCCCTCAGGGAGCTCACAATTTAATGGGGGAAATAACATGCAAACAAGTATACAGAAAGCAAATTATATACAGGATAAATAAGGAAGTACTTTATAGAGAGAAGACACTAATATTAAGAGGGGATGCAGAAAGACTCTTGTATAGAGAAGGATTTTAGTAGAGATTTAAAGTGAGTAGATGGAAGTAAGAGGGAGAGCATTCCAGGTATGAGGAACAGCCAGGGAAAATGTCTGAAGCTGAGAAATGGAGTGTCTTGTTCTCAGAAAAGCCAGGAGACCTGTGGCACTGGATCAAAAAATACATGGTCAAAAGTAAGGTGTAGGAAGACTGAAAGATAAGAGGGGCTGAGGTTTTGAAGGACTTGGAGTATCAAACAGAGCATTTTGTGTTTGTTCCTGGAGGCAATAGAGAACCACTGCAGTTTATTGGGGTTAGGGGTTTAACATGATCAGACCTGCACTTCAGGAAAAATCACTAAAGTGACTGAAATAGAGGATGGATTGAAGGGGGGTAGGGACTTGAGGGAGGCCGATTTACTAGCAGGCTATTACAGTAAATTAGGTGTGAAGTGATGAGGGCCTGCACTGGAGTGGTGGTCATGTCAGACTAGAGAAGAGGACATATTTGAGAGATGGTGCAATGGTGAAATTGACAGTTCTTGGCAACAGATTTGGATATGGGGGTAAGGAATAGTGAGGTGTCCAGGAGAATTCCTAAGTTCTGAGCCTGAGGGACTGATAATATGATGCTGCCCTCTATGGTAATAGAAAAGGTAGGTAGAGGAAAGCTTTGGGAGGGGGGGTAAGACAGTGAGTCCTGTTTTAGATATATAGCGTTTAATATGTCAACTGGCCATCCAGTTTGGAATATTTGAAAGGCAGTTGTATATGGGAGACTGTAGGTCATCAGAGTTTGGCACAGGATAGGTAGATAGGAGAATAATCAGTATAGACATAGAATTTACATCCATGGAAGCTGAGGAGTTCCTCTACTGAAGAATTAAAGAGGGAAAAGAGAAGAGGACCCAGGACAGATCCCCAAGGGACCCCTCTGGTCAGTTGATTGACTACTAGGTGATTCATTTATTAGAAAATATGTTTAACATACAAAATATGTTTAATATATAAAATATATTTAACCTACAAAACATCTTTAACTCCCTTCTGTGTCTACACCAGTGGGGCAGAAATGAGTAGAAAAGATACTGAACATTCTATGGTTCTTGACTGTTCACAATCGTTAATTTCACTTTTGGAACTCTTAAATGCGAGGTCATTGCCTAATGTCCAGTGACTTGACTGGAGGTTCTGAACCACCTAAGTATTGGCATTCTAGATATTATTTGTTCAGCTCTGGAGATAGTGGCAAGGAATGGAGAAGGGAAGCTGTGCAGTGTCTGGACATGCTAAGGAACTCATAATTTTAGAGGTTTATTTAGGAGATTCAAGGATGCTGGGGATCAGTAGGTGGGGTGGTGAAGACATGAGCCCCATAGATGTGTGTGTCTAAATTTGTTTTTATGAAGAAGAGTTAATCTGGGTATGGAACAGAAGGAGGGAGGGAAAATTTATGAGGGGTAGTCTAGCATTCCTGTGACTGAATAATTTATGCTTTCCAATGTTGCTTGTCAGTCCACTCAGGTAAGAAGAGGAACCACATGTTCCTGTGACTGCACATTTCATGCCTTCTGTCCTGCTGGGCATAGCATGTCCCCTGAGGGAAGAAGGTGATGGGCCAGGCTAGTTATCTTCTATATGCCCTAAAGGTCTTCAATCTGCCTCAAAGCAACAACTCCCATCTGTGTCACCACAAGACAACTTCCACCTCTTGCTGCCATCCCAAAATCCTAATTGGGATGTGGAGGACCTCTAGTGCAAAGAGGAGAGCTCTACTCTCTGACTGCAGGCCTTCCTTCTCTTGTGGTGACGACTCTGAGGAAAGAGGGAAATGGTGGAGAATGATTTTCTTTCATCTGCTGTGAATTTTTGACTTCCATCTCCTGCTATGCCCTTTTCCCTTTTCTAATTTCCACCTTTCAGAGGGAAGAGTAATGAAGCAAGGTCTCCCATCTGCTTGTCTGCCCTTGTCTCTCCCATCTCATGCCATACTTGCCTACAGCCTGATATGTAACCTCCATTGGGAAGAGTGGTACTTTCCACTCAATAATGAACACCCCCCCCCTTCGTCTTCTTTGTGGAAGGGGGAAGGCAGGGCAGTTGGGATTAAATGACTTGCCCAATGTCACACGGCTAGTAAGTATCTGAGGTCAGATTTGAACTCAGATCCTCCTGACTCCAAGGCCGGTGCTCTATTCACTGTGTCACCTAGCTGCCCCCAATAATGAATTTTCTTAAACCTGGTCATATTTTTCACACCCTAGTGATTCCTAAGCCCTTAGGTTATCTTCCAAAGTCCATTTCCCACTTCTTATCACCAGTTTCTTTCTTCCCATTCCCTTCATCTCTTCCACCCCAAAGTTTCAAATGAATGCCACCCAGACCTTCCATTATGCCTTCTGGAACACTTCTTCTATAGGCAACAAACTTCCCTTCATCCTTAATCTTTTCTTTTTCCCATTCCTTCCATCTACTAGCTATTACTGATATCTGTCTTCCCCAGATGACATGGTCACCCTTATCACCCTTTCCAGTAGTGACTGGACTTTCATTCTCCTCAGCTCACTGATCAAGGGATGGGAGTTGGAATATTCCTTGCTCTCTTCCCACTTATGGTACAGTCCTTTCCTTCTCACTTGAACATGCCAGGCAAGAAAAATTCAGAGCCGACAGCCAGACCCTGACTAACTAGTGCCTTTTGAATGCACGCAGTTCTAGCTATTCCAACAATCAATAGGGCATCCCTTCATCATGTGGTTAGCAGACAGAAACCAGCCACAGAGTATCTACATATGTTTTAAATCATGAAGCAGGAGACTTTCATCACAGAGTATCAAGTCTCTTTGGAAGCAGGCTCCTCAGCCCCTTCCATGTGGGGGATTGCATCAACTCCCTGATACACATTGTAAAATAGTTGCCATATCCACTAGGTCAAAGAAGCAAGGAATGTCTATGTCATCAAAGAGTTAATTTCTTTGCCAGTCAGTGACACATGGCAACCAAGAGTAATCAAGTATCAGCTTATGTTCAAAGTATTACAAAGAATGGTGGGAAAAATTACAAGCAAGATTGCATTGCAAAACAGTGAAAAAAAGTAGAGTTAGAAAAAAAAGCCTATAGATAGTATAGCAGGAGATCCAAGTGGGTCAAATCATTTCATGAGAATTTGCACATGAAACACAAAGTAGGACAAGAAAAGAGATGCCAACTAGATAATGGAAATTTTCACCAACTTCTGTACTGAGCTGTTCTGTTTTCAACTCTTGTGGAACCATGTTTTTACTCAATGCTATATGAGGAAGTAGACATGGCACTTGCAACAAAGGTCAGACTCATCCAGATCAAGTATAGACCAAGAAAAATCCATGGAAAAGGTGACATTATTTTGAAGGGATTTAGGGATTGAATTTCAAGATATCTATAGATCCTTCTTATCTCTAAAAAAAAGTCTTTATGGGGGCAGCTAGGTGGCACAGCGAATAGAGCAGTGGCCCTGGAGTCAGGAGGACCTGAGTTCAAATCTGGCCTCAGACACTTAACACTTACTAGCTGTGTGACCTTGGGCAAGTCACTTTACCCCAAATTGCCCTGCCTTCCCCCCTCCAAAAAGAAAAAAAATGTCTTTATGGAAATTACTTGACTTACTATGTCTTAAATGATCCACATATATATTGAGATTATCCTTGATGAAAATATGAGAAAAACACAGCATACAACTTTTTACAAAATAACAATTAGTCACAAATAGAGTGAAAGATATGAAGAACCTAAGATTTGAGTATGTTTATTAGATAATTTCTTATATACATGTATACATATACACATATAATATTTACATATACATATATAACATCTAGTTACTCAGGTTCATATGTGTGGTAGACTTATTAAATATGACCCATATTCATAGTAATTATGCCCTCAGAAGTATAGTTATGAAAAGGCCTTATATGGTGCTTATATTTTCCTTATGTGCCTGATAAAAGAACAAAACTCTCAGTGGGTTGAGGTTAACTCTCAGACTTGTGCAGGCAAGGGCTTTTCTCTCTTGTCTCTCCCAAAGCTCTCCCATCCGCTTATGCTGCAAGGAGACACCAATCAAGATAAGGACAGCATCAGCCACAGCTGTTTCTGAGAAACATATGAAATATGACAAATACAATCCATAACAGAATTTTTAAAAACCCAAAACTATGTGAAAATAATTAGGTGTGGGGTAGGGACCTTCATTCCTCCTATCTCATTTTCTCTTGTCACTCCTGCTTCTCAAGTGAACACCCATGATTTAGAAAACAAAACAAAACAGTTATGTACTTTTCTTTCCTATTTGGAAGTCATCTTTTATCTTTAAGAAGAGAATGGCAAATATTAAAAGACACCAGCTGCCATGGTGATGGCCACTACATTTCTCTTCTCTCCTCCTCCTAGAGCATTCCTTGGAATTTATAACTTAAAACTCCCCCCGCCACCTCCACAATGTCCCATCCTATATCTTCCCACTCCTTCCACCAAAATGGCTGCCCCATAACGAACAAATTTGTGTTCATCATTAGCCTCTTCCTTTCTCACTCCCTCAATCTTCTGACTCTCATTAAGACCATGTTCCCTCCTGATGTTACTATCTCCCTGGCTACTATTGTTTCCACTATTGTTTAGACTTTCATTCATACCCCTAACTTACTGGAAATGATGGGGAAGTCATATGCCTTGCTCCCCGTTTCTACTTCTAGACTCTCGCTCCACCACAAATACTCAGCAACCTCTCCTCCTTTAAGATCCACACTTTGCAAAGTTATCAATGCAGATCCCATTGGTTGTTATAAATGACCCCCAGGGTATTCTCCTTCATTCCTCAAGAGAGTTCAGTACCTGGTTCACAGTCTTTTTTATATCTCCAAATCTGTTCTCATACTAGGAGACTTTAATATACTCTCTCCAGCACCCTAACTTCCTATTTCCTATATCAGCTCAACTCCTATTACCTAGTTTTGCACTGTACTTTAGCTATACACAGGGATGGGTATTGCCCACATGTA
>NW_027187419.1:42194901-42218838 GCF_028583685.1 Petaurus breviceps papuanus | reverse complement strand
CCCCCCCCCACCCCTTCGCTTCTTCTTCTCTCATCTTCCCCCCTTTTTTTTCCTTCTTTTTTTTTTCTTTTTTTTTCCAGCGGGGGGTGTTTTTCCCCCCCACTTTCCCCCCCCCCCCCCCCCCCCCGCCCCGTGTTTGTGAACTCTGAAATTTCTTTATCTGGTCATGACCTTTTATCATTCGATCTTTTCTTATGCTGTATGACCGACCTCTAACCCTGTATTTCTTCCTCACTGTGACTTCCAGTACCACCATCCATTTCCTCAGTTCTTCTTTAAATGTTTCTGAATGGAGCTAGGGAAAATCATGAAACCATATTAAGTACACTGCAAATTTGTATTACATAATTTTGACTAGGCTTCAGATTTGTGTGACATAATCTCAACTGGGATTTCTCAACACAATCCTGCTACTTTTTTCTAATAGATTCTCCATCCCATTTGCCACAGAAGCTATTCCAAACCCTTTTATCCCTTCTCAAATCTTCCAAAACACTTCTCCCCTCTCCTTCTTGGCTGAGGATCTTGCCTCATATTTCACTGAAAAAAAAATGGAAGTGATGGGTTGGAAGTTATTCTTTCTCCCCTCATCCATCTTCTCACATCAAACATCTTCCATTACTATCCATTCTTCACCCCTAACTCACAAGAAAATGTTGCCTTTTTTTTTTTGGAAGGGGGAAGGAAAGGCAATTGGGGTTACGTGACTTGCCCAAGGTCACACAGCTAGTAAGTGTCAAGTGTCTGAAGTGAGATTTTAACTCAGGTTCTCCTGACTACAGGGCTCATGCTCTATTCACTGCACCACCTAGCTGTCCCAGATGTTGCTTTTCTTTGCCCAGGGAAATCCCTTGATACACATTATGTTTTTATGCTTTTTATTTTATTTTTTCCACTTTTAGATATTTTATTTTTTCCAATTATATGAAAAAACAATTTCTAACATTCATTAAAAAATTAGTTTCAAATTCTCTTCTTCCTTCCCTCTCCTCCCCTCCTCCCCCTCATTCAGTTTGCCCTTTTTAAAATTTGAGACTAAGACTCCCTATCTTCCCCAGGCCTGGCTATATAATTTTCAGGGATAACACATTTACATATTGGAAAAGCTACAGATCAGGTCTTTATTTTTGGTTGATTGTCTAGACTTAAGAAATCAATGGTGAGAATGTTAACAATGTGATTAAACTTAAACATTTACCAGCATACTTCTACCCAGACCCTAATAGTCCCAGTTCCAATACTGATCGACCTATATTTCCTCGGTGCTTTTGAGCTGAACTTCTTTGGCAGCCTGGAGGACTCTGACACCCAAGGGCTCACTGTAATGCTGCCGTGCTTAAGGTGAACACCCTATTGACTTTAGCACTAGAGCAACTCAACCTCCTGAACTGATCTACCAGGCTCAGCTTTCCCAGCATCAGTGACTACAGGTAAAACGACCAGGCCCAGCAATCTTACCTTTGAATTTTTGTATCCCCAGAGCTTGGCACAGAGTCTGGCACACAGAAAAGGCTTGACAAATGCTTGGTGACTGCTAAACGGGGAAGAGGGATACTCTATAAATGACAATAGCCTGAAGATGACCCTGTTTGCCTCTGGCATTGTATTAATTGCATCAAGGCCCAGAATAGAGTGTTAAGGCTGTAGCAGAAATGTGCTAACTGCCAATTAAAGGCAGCTAAATAAATTAAGGCCTCAGTGATTGAGGCCCCCAGTGCAGCAAACAGGAACAGCACACAGGCATTTTGTCTCAGCAGTTAAGTAGAGGAGTTATCAGAAAGAAGAAAATAGATTGTGGATCTCACTTCAAGAAAGCGTGGCAGATAAGGAGACTTGTGAGTGTGTGATCTGTGAGAGTGTGCTATGTGTTCTAATAGCACCTAGTAACACACATATGTGTGTATACAATTATATATATGCATACAGACACACAAACATATATATGTACACATATATGCATATACACATAAACACACATAGAAATAGTGAAAATTAGTCCATGTTCTAAAGAAGAATGTGAAAGGGCTGAAGGCAAGCATCTCTATGTTCCAGGTTATCAGGGGAAACGAAGTATTCCTTGAGATAATGGAAGAGGCACTTCATGAAAGAAAATAAAATAGAAAGTGGATGTGAAATAGCAGAGAGGATTTTCTAGTAGGAGGGAAAGGACAATTGAATATTTGAGCTAAGTAACAGGCATGAAGTTTTGCCAGGAGAGGGAAAAGTTCTATTAACTTAGGAGGTCATAGATTTTGTGCTTAAATAAATAATGATGTGGACACACAAATCCTATCAGGTGGGAGGTTATCTAGGAAGGATCAAGGGGAAAAAGGACAAAAAGTGGTAGTTGGTGACTTTCTGCAGAGGGACACCAAGGCAGCTGTCAACCTGATATAATACACAGGTGGATTTCCTATCTTGCCAGGTCATGAAGTGTGATAGAAGACTTCTTGAGTCTTGCCAAACCAAATGACTACTTCCCATTTCTGGTATTCCATGTAGGGACAAATAAGATCCATCATGAGGAGACTAGAAGGCATCATGAAGAACTATACAGTCTTGTGCAAAAAAAACTGATGACCTTAAGGGTAGAAGGCTTTTTATAATTTATTTTTTTCCCACTCTTGTTAAGTGAAGGTAGGTGATTAAGAAGACAAATGCACATTTAGGAATAATAATAACTAACCTTTATATAGTGTTTTAAGATTTGCAAAGTGCCTGACAAAATCTCATTTTATCTTCACAACAAACCTGAGAGATAGGTAGTATTATGATTCCCATTCTATAGATTTATTTGAATTCAGGTCCTCCTGACTCTAGGTCTCCCTAACTGCTTTTGTGAGCAACTTAGAGTTGGATAACGGAATGTCTGAGCTTAACCTGAGAGTATAACAGGGTCAGGGAAAGCATCGTGGTAAGGTTGATGGCCATGACTGCTGTCTTTGTCCTGCTCCATTGATGTTCCTGTGATGTTCTTGCTGGCCAAGACTCAGAGTAATTTTAATGACTTAGTGTTATTCATGGCGAAAGGAGGTATTTGGAGTGAGGATCAGAAGGGAGAAGGGAGGGAAGTAGTATTTCTCTTATCTTAAAAAGTTTAAATGAAAATTTAAAATCCATATAGTTTTGGTGCTTGAAAAGTCCTTATGGGTAAACTAATCTACCCTCTCATTTTATAGATGAGAAAAATAGAGACTCAGAGATAAAACAACTTGTCCAAGGTCACACAGCTAGCAAGTAGAAAAACTGGGATTCAAAAAGAAATCTTAGGGCTCCAAAATTCAGCCTTCTTTCCAATGTCCCAGGATACCTTTAAAATTCAATAGTTCTAAAATTAGGTTAAAAAAAGAAACCTCACAAGTCAAACCCTATTTACTTTTTGTCATAAATAATACTGACAAAGGACTTGTTTTCAACTCCTAGATGTTACCTTCAGTTCTACATCTACCCCACTATCTAATCCAAATAAAAGCATTGACTACTTCATTTATAATCTCTTCCTAATTCCAATACCCTAACTCCCTCTTCCACAATTTTCCATTTTCTTAAGCAAGTGCCATACTTGATTAGACAGTGACTAACAAAACTTCTAAAATGGAGAAATACGTCAAAAACATGTTTTCTTCTAACTCAGACCTGCACAACTTGGCAGTAGGTAGGGGCCAAAATTAAAATAGGCTAAACTTTTAGCAACTTGCTTTTCAAGTAAAGCTATAATTAGTGATTAAACTATTTTGCAAATAAGCCATATTTTTTTAAAAAAGGGGAATTTTAATTAATATCAATTAATTACACCTATTACTTAAGATTTTTATTTATCATGAAATCACATTAATCCTAAAAAATATTACTTTGCTAAGTGGTACAAGTTTTAATACATTTTCAGGTTATCTTACTGTTTACATTTATTAATGACTGAAGATAGAGTAGAAAGATACAACTCTTGCTCCTCTCAGCCCAGAGACAGACTGAGGATGGTTGTTTGCTGTGGGTCACATGACAAACTGGAGAGAGTGGAAGTGGCAAGCCACCCACCAAGTTACATGGCACAATAGTGACTAGAGGGGCATAGACAAAGCACTCATTACATCTTTGCTTTCTTTTACATCCTTCACATTTTTCGTGGGCGGCCCAAACTCCTTTGGTGGGCCATAAACAGCCTTGAAGTCCATATGTTGTATAAACCAGTTCTAACTCATTCTCTTTACTTTCTCATTAATATTTCTTCTCCATTTTACAAATCTTTGTCAAGCTTCTTCTACGCACATGTTCCACCTCCATGCCTGATCCTGAATTGGAGGCCATCCCAGGTTTCTAAAGGGCATTTCCCTTGGTTGTAAGCTAAGGATGCTTCTGCCATGCTAGCAGAGTTTAGAATATTGCTAGACCATGGATTTTAAGTGCGTTAGAGTCTGGAGACTATCCAAACTTAATTTGAAAACATTTATCACTGGTTTGGCTACAGGGTAGTGAATTTGATAGCAACAGTAAGACTCAAAGGTCATTTACCAGATAATAGAAGACCTATAATCTATGTGGGTGGTGGATGCAATATCCACAAGCATGAAATTGCAGATCCTTTAACTATGGAAGTATTGGTGCAGAGAACAAACATGGCTTGGTATGAGAGGGCCTGATTTCAAATCCCAGATCTCCTGTTTGTAACCTGTATAACCTTGGCTAGGACCTTCCACCTAATAGGGCCTCAGATTCCTCATCTGCAAAATAAGGGGATTGGCTTAGATGGCCTCTAAAATCTCTTCCACTTCTAAATGTACTCTATCATTCTAAATTAAGCCCCTGCAGATTCTTTTGAGAAATTAGTGTAAGTGAGGGGCGGCTAGGTGGTTCAGTGAGTAAGAGCTCCCCAGAGTCGGGAGGACCTGGTATTGGTTCTAGCCTCATATATTTAACACCCACATAAAATAACTGGCTGTGTAACCTTGGGCAAGTTACTTAACCCCAATTGTTTTTAAAAAAATTACTGTAAGTGGTCAAACTTGCTTTGCCTTTCCTTGCCTTCTCTTCCTATCCCTTCCTCTTCCTTTACCTTCTTTTTCTCTTCTCTTTCCTTTTCTACTTTCTGGGTAGCTCAGTGTTATAGTGGCTAGACTATTGGACTTGAAGTCAGGAAGACCAGAGTTCAAATCTTGCCTCAGAATCTTACTAGTTGTGTGATTCTGGGCAAGTCCCTTAAATTCCCTCAAGCTTGTTTCCTCATTTGTATGATGGGGACAATAATGACACCTACCTCACAAGGTTGTCAAGGGGATCAAATGAAAGAACATACATAAAAACACTTTGCAACCATTAAAGTGATATATAAATGGTATTATAATTTTTCTTTTCTTTTTTTCCTTAAGAAAATTCAGAAAAGGTTTGAAATAACATCAGACAATTATTTCTTCATAGATGTCACTTAGACAAATAAACTTGCTTCATCTCTTAGAATGAATGAACTATGAAGGAGGCAAGTCTGGCTTGTGCTGGGAAGAGAAATCCATGAATGTGGCATTGAGATGGAAAGACTTTGCACATTTCTGAAAGGAGAGGCCTTTTTCTGAGTGGAGGCCAAGGAGGGTCTGGGGCTCCAGGAGGTTCAAAGCTTAGTCTCTGTCACAGACATATCACCTCTTGCGCATGGGGGTTTTCATCACTTAGGTCATTTGGGGATTTTGGGCAGCAATGGTTTATTTTAGTGCTTGGTTGTCTTGTGGTGTTCCTCTAGCAGCTTCTACATGGTCGGGGGTGTTTTCTCTGCTTAAAATGCCACTTATATTCAAGCAGTCTCGGTTGGCCTTGGTGCAGTTCTCTGCACAAATGGCTCCAAGCATTACCCTGTAACCACAGCAGCAAAGCAAACAAGCTGCCCCACTACCTCCACCTCCTTGACATGGCCTGATAAGATCAGCCATGGGGCTATGAAGAGCAGTCTCAAATGGTTTGTCATGCTTGTCTGTCTTCTTGCAGAATAACTTCAGTCTGATTGGGCACCCCTCTCTCCTCCAACAGGCTGTCATCTCAGGTTACTCGGCTGACTCTAGGCCCATCCAGCCCCCTAGTCTGGGAGGTTGTCATTAAGACTCAGCACTGAGATAGACCCTCATCCCCCATTAACCCAGAAAGATATATTCCAAGTTTTCTTTGTCCTGCCTTTTTTGTGTACCTTTGCTATTTCACCAACACCCCACTAATTCCCTCCCCCTTCTCTTTCACCCCCATGCTAATCTTTCGAATCTATCTCCTTTTCTGTAAATATGGCTACCTCTTGAAGTCACCATTTGAGTCAGAGATAAGCATCATTATCCAAGGGCAATGGCATGGGAGTTGGACTCAGTGACCCTGGAGACTGGGGGCAGGGCATCTGTGTGTGTCTACTTTAAGTGAGAGAGGCGTGCCTCTGAGAT
Organism: Petaurus breviceps papuanus; assembly: GCF_028583685.1. NCBI lineage: Eukaryota > Metazoa > Chordata > Mammalia > Diprotodontia > Petauridae > Petaurus > Petaurus breviceps. The sequence goes on along the minus strand of NW_027187419.1, from coordinate 42,212,431 downwards.
GTATCTCGATATCTAGACTTATGAATACATATACGTTATATATGTGTCATACAGTATGGCTTCTCCATTACTGTAATTCAGAAGTTAAGCATGGCAGGAATAGTGTATAAACTTTTCTAAGACCTAGTTTATGTCTAATCCTTACATGCTTGCGGGTCCAACAGAGAGCAAAGATAGATCTATGAAAGATTAGAGCTTTGAAGGGACTTTGTTGTTGTTGTTGTCAGAAGGGATGAATCTCTTAGGAGTGGAAAGGGGAAGGGATAGATTTAGAAATGAAGGTGACATAAAAATAAAATATCAATGAAAGCTTAAAAAAATATTATCAAAGTGTTTCATTTTGTAGTAGAGGAAACAGAAGACCAGAAAAATGAAATGACTTAGGATCAGAGGTTTGGGGTTGAAAAGGACCTCATATACCATCTAGACCAGCAATTTTCAAACTTTTTGCTCTTTAAACTCTTAAAAATTGTTGAGTATCCCCAAGAGCTTTTATTTATGTGAGTTATGTCTATCAATATTTGTCATGTTAGAATTAAAATGTCTTAGAACTATTGTAAAAATAGTTTAGGCTTTGTGGAACAACTTAATGGGTCTTGGAGACTCCTAGGGAACCCTGGACTTTTAGAACCATTGACTTAGACTAACAACTTTATTTTATAGATGAGAAAGTGAGATTCAGACATGTTAACTGTAGTACTAGAGCTAGAAGCATCTAATTTATTGCCTTTTATATTTTATCAAAGCCCTTTAAGCTTTCAAAAACCCACATAGGGAGTAAGTAGACATGCCAACATTTGAACCTGGGTCCTTTGTATTCAAATCCAGCACTCTTGTCGGTACAATATTGTCTAAGGGCACTCAGACAGTTATGGCAGAGCTGGCGTGGTTGCCCCTTTAACTAAGGCCTCCTGACTCCCAGTCCAGAGATCCAACATTGACTAGCTACATGAACTTTGGGAGGTTACTTTAATCTCTCTGTGCCACAGATTTCTCACCTATAAAAAGACAATATCTGATGTCTACTTCATAAGATTGTTGTCAGAAAAGTACCTCTAAGTTGAACCCTAAGATACTTTAAAAAATAAGAGTTATATTTGTTATTAGTAGCACTAAAACCATATTGTCACCATACTTAATGATTTTAACTTCAGGAATCATGAACCAGCAAGACTGTATATCTAGAGTATGAATTTGTATAATACCTAATTAAATGCCCTATCAGTATTCTCTGAATTTTTGCTCAACTGATTTGAGGGTAAGCATTATTTCAAAGGTGAGGACATTGTGGAACAATGGGTACTGTGATTTGCTTTTGTCAATGACTGCTAAGCTAGTGAGAGAATCCTATTCCCATGACTTCCAACCTAAGACTAGGGAGATCATCCTAGCTCACTTTCTAAAGCTGGAAATAAGCAGAAATTCTCACATCTAAGTTTCATAGTGGAAAGAGTCTCATGTAAAAACATGATGATCTTCCAAACCATCTTAGACTCTTTGGCCATGTTTCCAAACCTCTGACTGCTATTCTTTTGTCCCAATACCATTAGCTGGGGCCCTCCACACCCAGAAAAGATAGAGGTGTTGTTGACACTAATTCACTACAGCCATTTGTTCCTATCTTGGCTAGGCTATTCCATTCAGTCACAGTGGCTTTTGTACGGTGGTACCCAATGCCTAGCAAATAGTCCCCAGGGCAGTCTGTGTGTTTCTGTGAAGCCCCAAATTCAGAAGGAAGTGTCTTTGGGATAAAATATTCAACACTTCCGAATATCTACTTAAAAAGGTCTCTTTCCTGGACATGAACGAAATTAAATTCAGTACTTAATTAGCACCTGTGCTATACTACATGCTGTAGTTCCAAACAAACTGAAAAAAAAAACAAAAACAAAGAAACAGAAGAAAAAAAAAACAGCCTCTGACACTCAGTGAGGTTAAATCCTATTAGGCAGGGATGTTGTTTCTACTCCACCATCTTGACTCTGCCCTGCTAGGCAGGGATCTTGAACCTTTTTTTTCTGTATCATAGATCCCTTGGGTAGCCTGAAAAAGTCTAGAGACCCCTTCACAGAATCATGTTATTTTTTTATTAGTTAACTTATTTATTTTTTGTTTCAACATTCACTTCTATAAGTTTTAAATTTTCTCCTCTTCCCTCCCTCTTCCCCTCCCCAAAATGGCATGCAATCTGACATAGGCTCTACATATACATTCCTATTAAACATATTTTCACAATAGTTATATTGTACAGAAGAACTATAATGAATGAATCATATCCTTAAATGCACAAAATAAACTATGTAGGAATACAAAGAAATTATGTTGTCATATATTTATCAAAACATTAAAAAGCCAATTTCATGGGCCACAGATTAAGAACCCCAGTTTTAGAAGTATATAGCAGGTATACCAACACATATAATACAAAGAAAATTGAAGAGGGGAAGAACATTCATAACTGGGGGCATCAGGAAGGGCCTCGTGGGGGAGCTTTTACCTGAGTTGAGCCTGAGAGACCTAGAGCTGGGAGGGACATTCTCCACCATTCCAGCCATCCTGTTTTGTAATGTCCAAGTCCCTTTCAACCCTTCAGTCTTACTCAATGCCATCTAAACAAATCACAACATATCTCACATCCATTGTCTTCTCTATACTTCTACATATTAGAGCCTAGTTCAGGCCTCTGTCACTTCTCGACTACTGATATAAGCATTTCCTAATTGTTCTACTTACTTCAAGTCTGTTCACTTGGCAGTCCATCGTCCCTAGAGCTGACAAAAATAATCACCTTAATATCATTAAATCCAATCCCCTTGTTTTACAGATGAGGAAATGGAGGTTCAGGATGTTTAATTTGCTTAAGTAGAAAAGGATGTAGAACAAGCAGAAAGGTGACAAATAGAGAGAGTAAGATGAGGGAGAAATATAATAGAAGTATGGAGGATGAATTGTATGAATGCATAGAGGGCAAGACAGTGTACCGTTTATTTTGGGGGTACATGGGAAAGAAAACCCAATTTAATTGGAATGTAGAGTATATGGAGGAAAATAGTAGTAAATGAGGTGGGCAAAGTCCATGGAAATGTTTTTTCCCTGTTTAGGGGTCTGACCAGAAAGTAGGGTTTGGTCTGGGGCCAGCCTGTGCAAACAGTCTCTTCTGAGGTACATGTGTGCTTTGAGACAGAGGACCATGGGGGTTAGCTGATGTTACCCACAGAATTTGGAGCACAGGTTACAACCTGAAGACCTGAGTGTAGACTTTCCCAGCCCAAGAGACATCAGCAGCTATGGAAATGAGAGAGAGCTTGCAACAGACAGCATTCACCCAAGTTATTTGAGGGAGTTGCTGATAGAAAGGCCTAGATGAGAACAGGGGGATTTCCTCAGGCAAAGTAGCCTAGTAAGGTGGTTTGTCTTAAGAGTGATGTCAAGTGTTAAGAGTTGCAGCATTCAGAACTTTCCTAAGAGGAGGGGATACCCAGAGCAGTGTATCTCTCAGAGAAAGAATCAGGGCCTGGGGAGCTGGGAGAGGGGAAAAAAAGAGGTACAGACTTTGGCAACACCCCCTTCCCCATCAGATTTTTTTTGAGATAGTATTGCTCAGAAAGGAAGAGGATTGCCTATCTAGCAGGTCCAAAATGTGTTTGCCTTCTGGGGGCAAGAGGCCAAACCACAAAGGGGCCCTATGAGTCTGGGAAGGGCTTTGTAGGACCCTTTGGGAGAGAGAGCTATAGAGATCCCCTACATTGTCAGCAGGGTCGTCCTGCTGGAAACTCCAAATTCAGAACTACTGTGAGTGCTGTGTGTATTGTCTCTATCTCTTTATGGGTTCCTCTGAGCGCTTTGATTCTTCCATGTCATCTATGGGGGTGAAGTAAAGGCATATATAGAGAGTGGGAAAATCAGGCAGTGGGAGTCAGATTCTGGTGGGCCTTAAGGAAAGAATATGGTTGCACTTGGACCTTAAGCTGATTGTTTTTGGTATCTCTAGGGAGGATGGATTGCCCAGCGGGGAGACATGAAGTAGGGAGACCAAATAGGAGGTTCTTATACCAGTAGTCCAGCAGAGGAGTGATGACGGCCTGGACTAGGCTGTATGATTCTATAGAAGGGGATGGCTATGAGAGATACTGTAATCTGATTGAATGGCATTGAGGAAGAGCGAAGGGTTGAGGAGGACTCTGAGTTTACAAAATCGAATGACTGTGACAATGGTTTAGAAGTTTCAGGCAAATGGCAGCTTTAGAAACCAGGTTGCAAGAGGTTGAGGAAAAGGCCAGTTAGAAGTGACTCATATGCCACTCCCAAATGAGTAGATTCCAGTCTTGTCTCTTGAAGTGGGAAATTGTGAGTTTCAAAGAAAGTCTTGACTCTTAGACCTCTGTAGCGATTAGGTCCCAGTTGTGAAGAAGGATGGTTATAGGGTAGAGTAGAACATGAACTGATCTTGGTGTCAGAAGATGTGGTTTCAGATCTAGTTTTATTCTTTACCTTTTATAGGCAAATCAATTTAACCTCTCTGAGCCTCATTTTTCCCATCTATAAAATGGGAATAATAATGCCTACATTGCTGATTTCCCAAGGTCTCTGTAAATTATGAGGAGACATGAATATGAACTACTGTTTTTACAGACAAATAGCCGTTATTCCCTGGATGACTGGGACTGGACTGGTCATCTTGCGATCATTTTCTAGAAGTCTATAATTTCTGATTATTGATAATCTATTTGTCTCCTTGTCAGTTCTTAGATTATTAGGTCATGCTGGGGTGGAGCCAATATGGCAAAGTAAAAGCAGGAACTTGCTCGAGCTCCCACTCCAACAACCTCCAATATCTTAAGAAAAATACTTTAAACAAATTTTAGAACTACAGAACCCATAAAGTGACAGAGAGAAACAAATCTCCCACTGAAGGGAGCCTGGAAAGCCAACAGGAAGGGTCTATCACACCAGGATGGGAGCCACGCACAGTCCTGTGTGAGCCAGGCCGGCCCAGACCCAAGGCACAGACTGGCCAGAGCAGACTTCAGGAGAGTCAATCACTGGTGGTTTCCAGACTTTTCAATCTATAAACACCAAAGAGAAAGTAAAAGGTTACTGGGGAACTGGGTAAGAGAAGAGCCTGACCCAGCCCCTGCCCCCAGGGTGGTAGAGTGGTCACTGTGCATTGGATGCAGCTGCTGCCATGTGGCTGCCTCTAGGGCTCCTGGCTTGCTGATCATAGGTGGACCAGGTGACCATTTAGAGGGTAATTGCATTTGCTTTGACCTGCTTGGATCTGGGTCGCAGTCTTGGGTGGCAGTCCTGGGGCGAGGAGCGCTAGCATGGCAGAGCTTGTGGTGGCTATAGAGAGGGCATCCTCCTCATAGCTCTGACAACAGCTCCACAAAACCCTAGAAATTTGGGACACAGCTCTCTCCACTCTGGAAGCAGAGTTCTACTATGGCAAAGAGCTCAAAAGTCAAGTAATTAACCGGCAAGATGAGCAAACAGCAAGCACAATCAGACCATAGAATCTTTTTTTTGGGGACAGAAGGATCAAAACATGGAACCAGAAGAAAACAACAAAGTCAAAACTCCTGCATCAAAAGCCTCCAAGAAAAATGTGAATTGGTCGCAGATCATGGAAGAGCTCAAGAAGGATTTTGAAAATCATGTAAGAGAAGTGGAGGAAAAAATGGGAAGAGAAATGAGAATGATGCAAGAAAATCATGAAAAGCAAGTCAACAGCCTGAAGGAGACCCCAAAGATTAGATCATGCTCCTCTCTTTTTGGTATTCTCTTCAGATAATAGTGTTGTCTAGATAACAATGCTGGCCAACTCAGGTTTGACAAATAGTTACTGTTTATTGCTACTAAATAAACAGCTACTATATATCAAACTAACACCCAGACTCCTTATTCCAACATCCTCAACTTGGGCAGGGAATACAATGATTTTTAAAACCACTTCAGAACCTTTATTGCAGGGATATTGACTTTGTTGGCACTGGGCAATTGAATTCATACTAAAATATAAATGATTGATTGAGTTTCCAGTATGTCCCAGTCCCTCAAAAGGATATTTTCATTTATAGAGATCAAAGTCTTCAGTCAAAAGAATGAAATAGCTTTGGTTGAATTTATGGCATCATCAAGGGTATGGGGCAAGTCTTTGTTTCCTCATCTGAGCAATAAGGGCACTGAATTATATGATTTCTAAGATCCCTCAGAACATTGATATTATATGAGTCAGTGGGGTATATTAGATGCTCAGGAAGGACTAGCACCTTTGGTGTGAAGGCTTGCTGAGTCCTTTTCAGGGATGCTCATCTACCTTTGCTTTCCACCATCACCCAGTTCTCACCTATGGCTCCAAGAAGCTGTAGCATGCACAATGGCCACATCCTGGTAAACTGCTCGGCAGATGGGCTAGACCAGGTTGAGGATAATTAAAGGGCCTCAAACCTGTTGGTGAGTTAAGGGGATGTCTACTTCCATTGTGTGAAGACTTCTTTTGGTGGAATGGATAGATGAGAACAATTTTTCTGGTGACCATGAAGGCAGCTGAAGCAGATGCTGTGGAACACTTAGAACTTGGTCAGACATTGAAGATGCCAAAGTCATGTACTGCATCTTGGACCAATTGTCTTGACTTTTGTTCTGCCACTGGATTTCAATGACTCAGGAAAAGAGAGAGAGGGGGACAACTTTGTCCAATTCTGCCTCACTTAAGTCCAATTCCCAAATGAGTCAAGACATCACCCTGTGATGACATTGGTCCTTTTCTAAAATGAAGGATGAGCAACATGACTCAGTATCTGGAACCCTCTTGGGTTAAACCACCTGAAACCCTTGAGCTAATTTGGAAAACTTGACTGTTCAGCTTTGCCTAATGATTTGCCCTTACAGAGGTTTGATTTGAGTCAGCTTAGTATAAGTTCACTATTCAAAATAGTAAGAGCACAATGAGTTCAATGACCTTACACATCTAGCTAAAGCTTCTGTGTGACATCAGTCAGTCAGAGGATGGTCCTGCAGTACAGAATGTCATACTATAGATAGCTTAAGTTCACAGAATATTAGGGTTGGAGGGACCTTTAGAGATCTTCTATTTAGTTGTCAAATCATAGTGCCATAGCAGAAAAGGATATTTCAGAAAGCAAATCATCCAACCCATTCCTAAGAAGGGGTCACCCAATCTCTACTCATAGACCTGTAATAACAGGGTTCTTCTCACTACTTCTCAAGTCTCCCATTTTATTTTGAAACAACTCTAATTCCAAGGGCTAGAGAATTCAAAACTAAATGGGATCATAAAGAGCCAATCACTTTATAGATGAAGAAAAGAAGGCCATGTTAGAAAGCTTTTCCCTCAAATTGAGACAAAGTCAGAGAAGTGAGGGGGTGGAGATCCACAGCTTCAGACATAGCCAATGTGCTGATTGTTTTTGCTTGAATATACTTATTTTTTACAAGCAAGGACCTCATTTGTGGAGGCTTAGGGTAGGGAATAATGACTTAGTGGAGCATAATAGAAATGTAAAAAGAAAAAGAAAAGAATATCAATAAAACAAAAAAATACCCAGAAGAAAAAAAAAAGATGCTCAGGAAGGAACAAAGGAAAAAAAGGAAGAAGGAAAGAATGAAGGATGGAAGGAAAGAAGAAAGGAAAGAAAGAAGCATTTATTAAGTGCCCACTGTGTGCTAGGCACATTTACATAACAAATATTACACATTAATATTTACAAATATTAATTCACTTAAGAAAGGGATACCAAATTGCTATTACCATTTAAAATTGAATATACACTTTAAAAAATAAATTATGTTAACAGAAGTTCAGTTTCCCCCTTTTCTACAATTCTTTGTATATTGGAATGTTTGTTTTTATTGATAATTGTTTAGTTCATTAAAAATTAAAAGACAATTGATCCAAAACCTGCATTATGTAGTTTTCTACCCCTTGATTCTAGTTTTGTTCTCTAGAGTCAATGAGGACAAGTCTAATTTTTTTTTTCACATGACAACCTTTCAAATATTTTAAGAATGAAATCAACACTCGCCCTCCCACTGCCAACACACACCCCTCACTGCACCTCACTAGTTCTCCAGACTAGAAATCCTTTAGTTGAAAACATGTGTTATAAAGATGAGGAAACTGAGGCCCAGGGTAGTCCATTACATCAGAGGTTTGGAGTTGAAAGGACCTCCATTTTACAAAGGAGGAAAGTAAGACCCAGAAAAGTTTTCCCAAAGTGGAATAGCCCAGCTGGGATTGAGCTCAGATTCTCTGACACCAAATACAGCACTCCTTCTATAGCATGATGCCCTTAATTAAATAATTTGCCCAAGCATACACAGCCACTTAGTAGCAGCAACATCTAAGACCCATGTCTCCTGACTCCAAGACCAACTGTAACATTAGGACAAGAATTCAAAACGGCTCAGAAACATTCAATGCTCTTGTAGCCTTTTGCCGCCTGTTTTTTTTTTGGATTTAGTTACAAATCCAGTCCTGACCTTTGTTGAAAAGGGTCACTTAGGGGGAGTAAGCAAAGATGCATCAAAATAAGGCTGGTCATGACCTGATCAGTCCACGGTTACTAAGTTACCCTGGGATAGAACCTTTTACAAGGTCCATAAGTAGAAGTTGAGGGAAAGTAGGAGCCAGGGGGAAAAGACTCAAGGAATGGCATCTGGGAGGGCCATTATTAGTACAAGGATTATTTTAAGTCACAGTGACACATGCTGAACACATAAACTTTGCCAAGTAACAGGAAGAAACAGCCACCAAAATGTATGTACAAATAGGAAAAGGGAAGCCAAAGACCCCCCTAGTATAGTCATCACTGATAACCCTAATTAGAGAGGGACTGGGGCAAAGCTATTAAGTTGTGAAAAAGTTATTCAAAAATCATTCTCTAGAGAGAAAAATCCCAAAAGATGTAAAGAAAAACAAAACGATAAGGGCGGAATCATTTTTTAATGGTGGAGGGAAGATACTTGGGGATAGGATTGAGGAGGGCAGCAGAACTTGAGCCAAAATCTGTTCACGTCTTTGCTAACCACCAATTCAGGAAAAGCCCGAGGACCCTTTAGTGAAGGTAGTTGGTCATGACCTCGGCTTTTGCATCTTTATGTCTCCTCTGAAGTGTAATTGTTCCTGGGGACCCCCTTGTGGCAGTAGTGACTCAGAAGGAAACTCACCACCTTGTGCATCACGTACCACTTCCTGCAGAGCTCCCTGGGTTTTCCCTTGAAGGCTCTCTTTCTGACCTTGAGTAGCATGGAGGAAGTTGCTAGCATCCCAAACCGAGGGTCTCCAGCTGGGTTACCCAAGTGAAAGCTCAATACAAAAGGGACAGGAGATGGAAGCCCTGATGCAGTGCCCTGACTTTCCCCTAATCCTTTTCTTGCTTCATTTGTATGTGTTTGTATATGTATCTGTACATGCACAGATTGTCTCTATCATCTTCCAAGAATCCCAACTCTTATGCCTCATTGATAGTCCTGTGGAAGTTTCATAGAACAACAAATTTAGAGCAGGAAAAAATGTTAGATATGGATTGATTCAATGTCTTTATTTTAAAAATGAAGAAATTGAGGCTAGGAAATAGTGACCTGACCCTTCTACCAGGTCTGAAATACTCTCCCTCCTAACCTTCTTATCTTTGAATCCTTGGCTTCCTTTAAGATTCAGCTCAGGTGTTGTCTCCCACAGACCTTTCCTGTCCTTCCAGTTGCTAATGCCTTCCCTTCTAAAGCTACTATCAATCTACTCTGTACTGGTCTGTCATATACTTACGTATTTATATAGTATCTCCACCACTGGATTGTAAGCTCCTTGAAGGCAGGGACTATTTTGGCTATTTGTTTGAATCACCAGTGCTTTGCACAGTGTTTGGCACATAGTAAATATACAATAAATACTTGTTGATTGATTAGGGTACAAGCCTTGTCAGGTCCTATCAATCTGGAAAGACTTTAGTTGCAGGCTCAACAATGGTTTGTGGGTCTATTGTGAGAGAAACTACCTTGCTATGCTTGTAGACGTTTATCATCAAAAGGTTGGCCACTAAGTTATGATTTATTTTTCCTGACCACAACAACTCATTATAACTGTCCACCAAAGCATGAAGGACTTGTGGTCTGTTGGTTCAGAGGGTGTCCATGCTTGTGATGTCTTTTGAAGTGTTGAGATGTAACCTATGTCATAGCCACCTGAAAGAACTGCTTCAGATAATTGCTGTCGATTTCAGAGTAAAAAGGAAGGAGTTCATCAGTTAAAGGCCATCAATGGATTGTCCCTGTTTCTAAAAATTCATCACAGGCTCATCAAGATCAAGGTACAGAACACAGAGTAAAAAAATATGATAATGTAAGAGAAATGTAACTGGCCAAGAAAAGGGAACAAAAGAAAACAAATTACGTAGGATTCCATTTTGACTATTTCTCTGTCTCTAGGATACTGTATCCAAACCACGACAGAAAGATTAATGTTGATTTTAGGACTTATAGCATAGACATTTGGATTAAAAAAAATCCTCTCCAAACCCTTTCTAACTTTCCAATTATTCTGGAGGGCATCACCATCCTCCTCATGCCCAGGTTTACACTTAGGTGTTATGCCCAACTATTCATTCTCTGTCCCTACAAATCCCATCTGTTACTAAGTCCTGTCATTTTCAATTTCACAACATGTTTCTTACATATCCTTCTCTCCCCTGATACATGCACACACACACACACACCCACACACACATACCCACACACACCTACTCTTCTTCAATGTAAGCTCTCACCACCTCATGCTCAGACTATCACAATAACTTGCTGGTTGATCTCCCTACCTCAGGTCTAGCTCCACTCCAATCCATCCTTTATTCACTTCTCAAATTGATATTTCTCAAGAAGACGTCTGACCATGTTGTCTCTATCTCTTCCCACTTCACCTCCCTTTTAAATAAACTCTAGTGGCCTCTGTAATCAAATAAAAAAAATCCCTTTTTTTGTCTTTTAAAGTCCTTTATAACCTGATTCCTTCCTACATCTCCAGTCTTCTTATACCTTACTCCTCCTGTGTACACTCTGTGATCTAGCATTATTGGCCTCCATGCTATTCCTCACATAAGACACTTTATCTCTGACCAAGGTTTTGCTGTTTTTCTCCATGCCTGGAACTATCTCCCTCCTTATCTTTGTCTCCTAGCTTCCCTGGTTTCTTTCAAGTCTCAGCTCAATTCTCACTTTCTACATGAAGTCTTCCCCAGTCCTCCTTAATTGTAGCGTTCTCCCTCTGAGACTATCCCAAATTTATTTTGTATATATCTTATTTGTAAATAATTGCTTGCACATTGTCTCCCCCATTAGACATTGAATTCCTTGAGAATATGAACTATTGTTTACCTAAGCACTGTGTCTTACCTTAGTATAGAGTCTTACGCATAGTAGGTGCTTAGTAAATATTGTTTGACTGACTGATTGATACTTATTACTGTGAGCAAGTATTTGAACTATATCAGAATGGCAAGGGGAATCAAGGGGCAACCTTGAGGCAAGGGGAACCAATTAGGAGATTATTGCAATAATCCAAATGAGAGATTATAAGAGTCTGAACCAAGGTAGTACCTGTGTAAGTAGAGAGAGGGGGTCCAATGTAAACAATGTTGTATAGGTAGAAAAAACAAGATTTAGCAATTGGTTGGATATGTGGTATGAGGAAGAATGAGGAGTTGAGGATAAAGCCTGGGATTCGGGAAGAATGATGGTGCCTTCTATGGAAATAAGACAGTGTGGAAGAAGAAAGGATTTGACATTTGGGGCAGGGGGACAGATAAGGATTTCAGTTTTGGACATGTTGAGATTGAAATGTCTCTGATACAGCTCATTTGAAATATTCAATAAGAAGCTGATAATGTAGGCCTGAGCTTGGAGCTGAAAATATAGATACAACAGTCATTAGCAGAGAGAAGATAATTAAATTTGTGGAACCAGAGAAGGTTTCTATGAGAGACAATATAGAGAGATAAGAGAAAATCTAGGACAGAACCAGGCAAGACACTGACTTTTCAGGGTCAATGATCAATCATGCAATCAATCAAAAAAAACATTTACTAAGCACCAACTATGTGTCTGGAATTGTGCTAAGCACTAAGTGTGTCAAAAGAGGCAAAAGATAGTCCCTCCCCTCAAGGAGCTTACAACCTAATGGGAGAGACAATATGCAAACAAATATATACAGAGCACACTATATAGGGTAAATAAGAAATGATTAACAGAGGGCAAGATATCAGAATTAAGAGGACTTAAGAGTAAAAGATGGGACATCAATGATGTGCCAACAAAGCAGATATAAAATGAGTGGTCACACAGGCAGAAGGAAAACCAGGAGAGAATAGTATTACAAAAATCTAGAATGAAGAGGAGGAGGTATATATATATTTTTTAAATTCTGAACTTAACAGAAGTAAAACTAACAACTAAAATAAGCTCTTGAATATAAACAGAACAAAAACAAAAGAAAATTATATATGAATCTCTATTATGTAGAGCTCACCTTCTCTCTTTTACTGTACTTCTTATGGCATTTCAAGATGGAATAAGATCTATAATGATTAAACACCTGAAATCTAGGTGTGGAAACAAGAGGTTGCTTTGCTGAGGAACAAAGTCTACATAGCCCAAGTAGTAGCATAAGGATATTGAGTAAGTAGACCTTCCCCAAATCTTCCTGTTTCCCAGAGAAGATGCTTTTGGTGAGCCCAGATGGAGGTGGCTCAAATGGATATACAGGGATTCTCTCAGGTCTAAGAAGTCTACTAGCAGAGAGGAATATGGTCATTAGGAGATTCCTCCATATCAGATGATAAGTTACCTGAAGGTACCTGAATTGGAAGTCATCTCCCTTGACAAATTTCTTTATTGGTTTATGCCAGTAGCCTGGTGCCACATCATAGCCTAAATCATGTCCTAGACTACCACAAGTGATTACAGGTATTTTATGGGAAGAACACCATGGAAAGACAACATGGTACTAGAGTCAGGCAAGAGCTAGGTTTAAATTCAAGCTTCTACACTTACTATCTGTGTGATCCTGGGAAAGGGAAATTTAACCTCTCTGAGTCTCAGTGTTCCTTATCCAGAAACACTTAGGTTGTAGTGTTGTAGGGAGGAAAGTGTTTAACCTCATATCTGAAAAAAATTCTAAAAGACCTATCTTGTAATAGTTCTGTAAACATAAGCAGGAGGGAGAGAGGGAAGAGGGAAGGGAGGAAGGAAGGAAGAAAAAGGAAGGAAGGAAGGAAGATAGGAAAGAGGGAAGGAAGGAGGGAAGGAAGGAAGGGAGGAGAAGGGAAGGAAGGAGGGAAGGAAGGTAGGAAAGAGGGAAGGAAGGAAAGAGGGAAGGAAGGAAGGAGGGAAGGAATGAGAAAGGGAGAAGAGAAAGAGGAAGGGAAGGAAAAAAGAAAGGAAAAGAACTGGTATTGGAGTAGAGGCCCTAGGTTCAAGTCATGACTTTCTCATTCACTTGTGTGACCCTTCACAAGACACTTAACCTCTCTGGGTTTGTTTTCTCTGTAAAATGAGAAGGTTTGACTAAATGACTTATAAGGTCCCTTCTAGCTCTAAATCTAGGATGTTATGAAATAAGGATATAATTTTTATTTTCCCTATTTTTGCAAATGAAGAAACTCAAGCTTATTAAAGTAAAAATCTGTGACCGAAGTAATACAGTTAGTCTGGGACAGAGCAATGATTAAAGCTCACTTCTTCTGACCCCAACTAGATAACCAGCTAGTAACTGAATAGCCTAGTTTGTGCTCCTTGGATCTGGGTATGTTTGGAGGAAAGTAGAAAGTGGAGAAGAAAATGGAAGAACACTGGATTGGGGGTCAAGAGATCTGCATTCCAATAACTAGCTTTTTCTGTGTTCTCAAGCAAGCAAATCAATAAACATCTCTGGTCTTAAGATTCCTTATTAGTTGGGGTGACTAGGTGGTGCAGTGAATAGAGCTCCAGCCCTGGAGTCAGGAGGACCTGAGTTCAAATTCAGGCTCAGACACTGAAGTCACTTAACCTCAATTGCCCTACCTTAACCCCCTCCAAAAAAAAAGATTCCTTATTGGTAAAATGAAGACATTGGAATACATGATCTCCATTGTCCCTTCTAAAATGAAAGACTAATTCCATGAGTGACTTGCAGTTGGTTGTGGGTAGGGGAAAGGGAGAATAGCTGAGGTGAGGAAGAAAAAAAAATCCAATTTACTCTTTATTTTTTTAACCCCACTTCAGTGTCTTGGCTAGATTTATTTAGAAAACTGCTCCTGGGAAGAACAGAGCCATATGCATCCAATGAGTTAGCCTGGCTATTTAAAGAACCCAACATTCATCTAAAGAGGCCTAGTTGGCTATGGTTGCTCAGAGAAATTGCCAAGTTCTGAGGAACCAAATTTAAACCATAAGGAAGCAAAAGGCCATTTCCATTTGAGGCCCTGAAGTGCTAAGTGGTATTAAGAGACCTGTACTGGCAAAGTCGAGGAAAGAGTGACTGTTTACATAAAGAGTGTGGGGATTAATTGCATTGGGACTTCTTTCTAAACCAATATTTAGTCTAACACGATTCACTCTGTCAGTTCCTCCCTCCACATGTTTTACTGTTCAGTTGCTAATGGCCTAGTCTGTACTGAGGCCATCAGGACAAAAGCTAGGATTTCTATATAATAAAGAAAATCAGAGCGGAAGAAGAGATTAACTGAAAGAGATAAGTGTGTACATTTTTGGAGGTCAGTGGGTCCCAGAAAGCCCTGCCTCATTCTATTTTTTTACCTTTTATATTTTAGGTGTGCTCTTTTAGAATCTTAAACTAATATAACAAAATTTAGGAAGTACTTTCTCTCCTCTAATGACAAATGCACTGAAGAGTTTGAATGGAACTTATATTGTTGGGTATGTTGCTACATATCCCCTGACAGTTGACCCAATTCCCTGTGTTACTCTCTCATGTGGATGCCAGTTTGATTGGAAACTTCAGTGTGAAAAGGGAGTGAACAAGGGGGACTATAATTCAGTTTTCTACTTGTGTGACCTTGATCAAGTCATTCAATTTCTCTGTGCCTCAGTTTCCTCATTAGCAAAGTGAGTGCTGGACTAGATGATTTTTAAAAGTCCTTTCTTCATCTAAGATCCCATAGCATCATAGACTTACCCAGAAAGACCCTAGAGATCATTGAGTCCAAACCTCTTATTTTAATAGATGAGGATACTGGGGCCCAGAGACATTAAGTTACTTACTTAGATTCACACAGGGCAATTTTTGAACACAGGTTCCTCTGACTGCAGGTTCTGCACTCTATCCTCTGTATGACTTGACCTTTATATCCTACCTTTCCCTCTATTCTATTCATACTTGATAATTTACATGGCCATTTTCCTCTGCTAATCTCAAAGTGAGCTTCCAGCTACATGGGAAAAAACTAGTCACGTGTACAAGTCACTTTTAATTCAAAGTAAAATGCGATAGTCATACAAAAGATGTAGAAGCAAAGATGGTGAGATTCCAGAAAGAGAGATTACTTTTACCTTAGGAGCTCAGGGAAGTTTTAATGAAGGAAATGGAATATGAGGTTTTTTTTTAAGACTGGAAAGACTGGGACACCAGAGAAGGTTATAGACCTGTTTGGGAAAAGGTAAATAATTTGATTGGTAAAAGATTAGAATGTGTTAAGGGAATAGCATGAGAAAAAATTGGAAAGACAGGTTAGAATCAGGGTTTAGAGGCCCTTGGGGACTAAGCTAAGAAATTTGGTATTTGGGGTGGCTAGGTGGTGCAGTGAGTAAAGTGCCAGCCCCAGAGTCAGGAGGACCTAGGTTCGAATCTGGCCTCAGACACTTAACACACACACGCACACACACATGCATATACACACATATACATACAAAACCTAGCCGTGTAACCTTGGGCAAGTTACTTAACCCCAATTGCCCTCCAAAAGGCAAAAATAAAAATTTGTACTTATTTGGTAAGCAATCAGAAAGGCAGGTAGGTGGTGTATTGGATAGAGTGCTGGACCTGGAGTCAGGACAGTTCAAATCTGGCCTCAGACTCTTACTAGTCTAGACTCTGGACAAGACAATTAACTTTGCTTGTCTCAGTTTCCTCATCTGTAAAATAAGCTGGAGAAGGAAATGGCAAACCACTCCTGCATCTTTGGCAAGAAAACACCAAATGGGGAGAGGAAGAATTGGATATAACAGAAAAACAACAAATAGAAGTCATTAAAAGTTTCTGGGTAGTAAAGTGAAATGATCAGAGCTCTTTATTAGGAAGATAAATATGGCACAGTGGATGGAAGTAGGGCAATAGGTTAGACTGGTTAGGGGCTTGTTGTAATCTTCTAGGTGAGAGATGATAAGAGCCTAAATGAGAGGTATTTCATCTATAGAATAGATAACACTTCATGGATAATTAGATGCAGAAGAGATAGAGAGTGAGAAGAATCAAAGATGACAATGCAATTTCTAGTGTGAGTGATTTAAAAAAAATAAAACAAAACAGTGTTTCCATCAAGAGAAATAAGAAAGTGAGGGGCAAGAACATGTTGAGAGAAGTACAATGAGATCCATTGTGGACATGGTAATTTTAAGTTGCTAACAAATTCTCCAGATAGAGATAAATTTGTGCTTGGACTTCAGGAAGAAATAGATTTGAAATCATTCACAAAGAAGGGACAACTGAAACTGTGGAAGGAGAAAAAAAATCTCTGTGGAAGAGAGAAGAGATGAGGATAGAAGAGGAGAGGAGAAAAGATTACTATAATTAAAGGATAGGAGGAAAGCCAGAATGAAACAGCTGGAGAGATAGGAGAATCAGGAAAGGACAATGAAGCAGGGGGAAGAATTTTGAGAAAAAGAGAGGTAAACAACAGCATCAAAGGATGAGGACTGAAACAAAGGCCATTAAATTAGGTTATTAGAGCATTAGTAGTGCCTTCAAGAATATACTTTCAGTAGAGTATAAACTAGCTTGCAGTGATTAAGTTTGATGGGATAAAATGCTGGGAAAATGAAGGCAATGAAGGTACACCACTATCTCCAGACACTTGATAATAAATATATGGAAAGAAAATAATAGTACTGGAGAGAGTGGCATGGTCAAGGGAAGGTTCTTTTCCTTCTTTAAAGGACAGAAAAAATGCTTATTTATAGGTAGAAAGGAAGGAGTCCACTGGAAACTGGAGAAGAAGAGTTTGAAGGTGTGTGTGTGTGTGTGTGTGTGTGTGTGTGTGTGTGTGTGTGTGTGAGAGAGAGAGAGAGAGACACAGAGGGAGAGAGAAAGAGAGAGAGAGAGAGAGAGACAGAGACAGAGAGACAGAGAGAGAGACAGAGAGACAGAGAGAGACAGAGAGAGGAGAGACAGAGAGACAGAGAGAGACAGAGAGAGGAGAGACAGAGAGACAGAGAGAGACAGAGAGAGGAGAGACAGAGAGAGAGAGAGACAGAGACACAGAGAGAGACAGAGACAGAGACACACACAGAGAGAGAGAGAGACAGA